>NW_020664435.1:22214823-22296320 GCF_002925995.2 Terrapene triunguis | reverse complement strand
ACTCCTGGTGAATACAGATCCAAACCCCCTTGGATCTTAAAACAAGGTGAAATCAATCAGGTTCTTAAAAAGAAGGCTTTTAATTAAAGAAAAAGGTAAAAATCATCTCTGTAAAATCAGTATGGAAAATAACTTTACAGGGTAATCAAACTTAAAGAGCTCAGAGGACCCCCCTCTGTCTTAGGTTCAAAGTACAGCAAACAAAGATAAACACTCTAGTAAAAGGTACATTTACAAGTTGAGAAAACAAAGTAAAACTAAGACGCCTTGCCTGGCTTTTTTACTTACAAGTTTGAAATATGAGAGACTTGTTTAGAAAGATGGGGAGAACCTGGATTGATGTCTGGTCCCTCTCAGTCCCAAGAGCGAACAACCCCTTAAAACAAAGAGCACACACAAAAGCCTTTCCCCCCCCAAGATTTGAAAGTATCTTGTCCCCTTATTGGTCCTTTGGGTCAGGTGTCAGCCAGGTTACCTGAGCTTCTTAACCCTTTACAGGTAAAAGGATTTTGGAGTCTCTGGCCAGGAGGGATTTTAGTACTGTACACAGGAGAGCTGTTACCCTTCCCTTTATAGTTATGACAGACCTAAATTTGCATTTCTCCCTTTCACACTGAAGTTTTCTTCATCTAATCACGAGGAAAGGACATCTAGAGTATCTCAAAACTGTCATGATTCATTGTGTCCAGCATCAGCAAAATCTTGCTTTATTACATGTGGAGAACAGTCAGCGTAATCAAGGCTGTCTTCTCCTGGGGGGTGATTCAAACATTCGGTTGTGAGGAAACATCTTGTTGTTTTGAGGAGAAAATTCAGACCAAGTTAGCTGCATCTCTGATGGCAGAACATGATCTTGAGAGGACAGGGGAAAGTCTAATCTGCTTGAGTTTAAGCCCAGTGTTCTTCACTGAGGGCTCTGGATATATTGGGAGAACTTTGTTCTATAGATGAACTTGGGAAGGCCAGTAGTGAAGTGTTGGCTCCTTTGGTGATAGAGGTTTTCAATGTCTCCTTTAATTATGGCAGAGCTAAGCACTCTTAAGGAAGCATATGTAGCACATTTGATAAAGAAACTATGACTTGATGCTGACAATCTGGTCAACTGCTTCCAACCTTCCATTTGTGGTTAAAATTATGTACAAGGTTGATGTATGATAACTTTCAGCATATCTAGATGCCTCAGAACCCCTTGGCCAGCTTCAGACCTGGTTATGGCATGGAGACTATACTGACTGATAGCCTTACCAAGGTGCTAGCTAAGGATCTAGACTGATACTGATAGATCTATTGGCTGCCTTTGATACTGCTGAACAGGAAGTTCTGTTAACTTGCTTGAGGACCTGTTTGGGAGTAAATGGAGCTACTTTGCAATGGCTTTGTTATTTTTGTCTTGGAAAGTCACCAAGGCTTTTCTGCCTCAGAGCTCTTGTAGAGTGCTACAAGATTGCTCCGGAGATCATCCTTCCCACTTAATTTGTGTTGGCTGCTGTTAGAAGAGGTAGTGAAGAGGCCTTTGGGCAGTACTTTCAATATTTAAATAAATATCTATGCTGATGACACTCAGATCTATTTTGTTCAACCCAGGAATGACAGTCAAGTGTCTCCCTCCATTTACAGGTGTGACTGGGGTGTGAATGAGCGTGAGCTAGCTGAGACACAATCCAGAGCAGGATGGCAGGTTGGCAGTAAGACAATCAGATAGCAGCAGTGACTCCTTTTTTGGGTAAATATATTTCATTCGCATTAATGCCTTTGTCACTTACAGATTAGAGTACTACAAACATCTTTATATGGCATTGCAGTTTATATCAACTCTAAAACTGAAGAAAATGCAGAGGGCAATAGCATGATCATTAAGCAGTGTCTCAATGTGAGTATGACACCAATGCCCCTGAATCTGCACTGATTATCTGTTGGTTCTGACCTTTGGAGTCCACAATGGCCTGCGATCTGCCTACTTGAGAGACTGCCCTGCTCCCCAAATGACTCTGGAACTCTGGTGAGGTCTGCCACTGCATGTGCTGTGGAGCTCCATTCGCACATGAGAGAAGATGCTGTTGGCAGGGCACCCTCTGAGAGGGCCTTGATTTTGAAATGCACTCCTGCCGGACCCAAAACAGATCATGATTTTTGGGCATAACACAAAGGACCTTTAGGAATGTGAGTTCATGCTTTGTGGGGTTCAGGTATAGGTTTTAACTTGGAGAAAATGATTGTTTTGGGAAGCTGAGATAAGGAAATTTCAGTTTGGGCGATGCCAGCCTCTTCCTGGTGGGGGGCTGAGGTGAGCCAGACAGAAAATTGGGACAGTTGTGCCCCCACTCGCCACGAGGCCCCGTCTCCTCCATGGCCCTTCCCCTTTCTGTGCCAGGTCGGAGACCAGAAGCCAGAGCCGGGCACTGCAGGGTGCTGGCTGCTCGCAGCTGGTGAAAGCTGCCTGGGCAGGGGGACCCGGCATGGCAGAGCCCACGGGGAGCAGCAACTGTGAAGGGTGGTGGGCAGGAGCCCAGGCTGGAGCGGGTCAGTCCAGGCCACTGTGAGGAGTCCCGGACCCTTCACCTGCCCTGGACAGTGGGCAGGGACACATGCCGGGGGCTGCTTTTGGGCACCCCAGACCCCCCACCCAAGCGAACTGCTGGAGCTGGGTGCCTGGCCAGCAGCTTCTGCTCTCTCCACTCTCCCTTCAGAGATGAGTGGCTGGAGAGCAGCAGCAGATGCTACGGGGTGGCTAAGGCAAATTTTGGGGTGGCTATAGTCCCTGCAACCCCCCCCCCCCCCGTGCTGTCTCTGTTGGTGGACTCGCTTTCAGAAAGGTTGTTGTTTTGCTACTGCTATTTTAGACTTAATTGGACTGCATTTTTAAAGTACCTGTCATAGGCAGCTAAAGCCTGAGAGAAACAATCTTTTTGTGTTTATATATTTAAATAAAATAAAACAGGCAACTTCTTACTTCAACATATCTGTTCCCAGTGTGAGAAACAAATGCTTCCTTTACTGACTCAAAGAAGTACTGCTAATGCACAATAGAGCTGGTTGAAATAGTTTGTGGAGGTGATTTTTTTTTATGATTAAAAATAGCTTTTCAACCAAAACAAACATTTTGGTTAATTTTTTTTTAATAAAAAATCAATTTTTTTTCAGCAATTTTTTTTACCCAAAATAGTTTTCATAGAACAGAAAAACATCAGTAATCAAGTTTTCATTAAAAAAAATATTGGGAAATTAGGCAAAAAGAAACAAAAACAGAAAACTTAAAAACATGTCCTGGCATTTATCTACCAGCTTCAGGGCTTCAGAATCAATACACCTGTGGAAGGACAAAACGGATTTGTGCATCCACAGCAAAATTGTCAGCCAAGGCTTCAGTCTTGCTAGTGTATCTGTACAGGTGCAAGGCTCCACCTGTGTAGAGGCAGTAGTACAACTGAGGCCTAAGTGCTGATTGCCAAATCTTTATTACTTCTGTGTTTTAAGAGGGAGAAAGGAAATACTGCTTGACTTTCAGAGCTGGCCAACAATCAGAAAAATCATTCTTTGATTTATAAACCAAGCAAATCTGAAAGAGAAATTATCAAGAGAATAAATGGTGAAACTCCACAATGTCATTTTTTCAGAGACACTTTTAAGAGGATAACTGTACTTCAATAACCCCCTTTTCCATGGCTGTTGACTTCATAAACTTAACTGTACATAAGGGCATCAGTCAACCACTAACTGTCTTGGGTTAAATCCAGCTCACAAATAGAAAGGTACCATCAACCTTACTAATAATGGTTTTCACATATATTAGAGTAATTAAAAGTGAAATACATCATTTTTAAATGTATGTTGATAGCATTTATATCTTCAAGTGTTTCTCTTTCCTCTCCCTCCCCCCATTATATTTGACAACAGGGAAGAATCTACTTTTTTTTCAATTTTTACACTAAGTTTCTGATTTCTATTAGCCCTGACTATCTCCTTAACTTGTCAAGCAATTAAAGTGACAAAAGTAATAGCAGATGCTTCTTTTACAGCTAAACCTATGGCAGGCAGGTCATATTTTGCAGTTTATTACAACCACTTGACACAGTCTTGATTGTAAGGTAATTGAAAAGATCCTGATAGTAAACCACTGGTTTACTTTTTTCAGATGAAATAAATATATAATCCAATTTCAACCTCATTTTAATGGCACATTAGATGGTCTCCAACTTGTCTTGATTTTTATTTTATTTGATGATTGTAAATAAACCCTGGAAAATTCCTTCCAAGATTTTACCACCTGAAACTGCAGCTGTTGCCTGACACTATCAAAGCCTCGCAATTCCAAACTCACGTGCAAATCTCATCAAGTGCAGACATTTCTAATTGGTTCCAGAAGTTTTTCTTTTTGCTAAGATCAGGGGGCAGAGGAAGAATAATGAGGAGCTTTTAAGCGGAGGGGGGAAGGAGGGAGGGTGTTGAGCTTGGGGAGTGGAGATTTTAAAAAGCTCCAGCTTGGCTGCTCTGCCAGAAACGCGGAGCAATTTTACGGTCAATTGGCCAGAGCATCTGGAACCATACATCATAGTCTTTAGTTGACGGTGGTGAAGCCGACTCACACATTGGCTCAGGCTAAAACCAGTAATGACTCTGCTGTCACACCTAAATGGAAACTAACTTAATCTACTGCCAGGTTTAACTGTGACTTTTTCTAAGGGACATTATTCCTCTTAGGGCAGTTGTCAAGAATATTAAAAGTTCAGTCCACTGAATGCTCACGACACACTATGGCAGACTTTTATGAGCAAAGCTAACATATAAAATAAAGATTACAACTTGTGTTTGTTTAGCTCCATATGTGTTGACAAGGCTTTTTATCATGAGGCTGTAGGGTTTCCTCCCATCCCTCCTCCTTCCACCTTCATTTTAAAAATATATTTCATATGCACCAGCCTACCTTGTTAGTGCATGGAGACTGCATAAATGCTGAAGTCATAAATCACAGCCCAGGGTATGGAGCATTCAACCTAATGGAAGCCAAATATGAGATGTACTGCATTTTGAAATGTGGCACAGATGATCATAATGAGGGGCAGAGCAAAAATTCCACAGAGCAGAAAACTAAGGTTGATGTGGAAATAATTCCTTGTGAGTAAAGGTTTGTTTTAAGTCAATGGTCATAAGTCTCCGTTCTAAGGCTGGTAAATTGCATTAACAAACAAGTGAGGTAACAGCAAGTCTCTGCATGATGTAAGAAGTCGCAAGTCAGCAGCATGGTAATACATCACATTCAGAGGGACTGCTATAAGGTAAGGAGTACAGTGCAAAGCAGTACTTTTAAATATATATCCACTCTATATTTTTATCCAGACAAATTCATTAACATACTATTTAGAAACACAGGAATTGCACACTAGATCAGAGTAGTGGTCCATCTAGTTCAGAATGCTGTCTCCAACAGCATTGAGCACCAGCTGCTTCAAAAGAAGATGCTAGAAAGATGCTGCAGAGGTTAGTTGTGGAATAAGCTGACCACAAGGAAGTTTCTCTCCAGCCTTCATTAGTTAGAAGCTGGCTTATGCCCTGAAACATGAGGTTTTACATACCTTCCAAAACTCTGATTTTTCTTTAATCCTCATACAACCCATGCCAGAGTCAAATTGAAAAGAAAACAGAAATACTTTATTTTAAAAGTGTTGTTTGCAATGTTGTTGTAGCCATGTTGGCCCCAGGATATGAGAAACACAAGGTGGGTGAGGTAATATCTTTTATTGGCTCAACTTCTCTTGGTAAAAGAGACAAGGAATAAGATCTCTGTCGAGCTCAAAAGCAAGTCTCTTTCACCAACAGAAACTGACCCAGTATGTTAATGTGAATTAGGCACCTTTTAGCTTGTGCCAGCAGCACCCACACTGGGCAGTTACAGCGCAACTCTCTGGTGTGGTGTGCAATTCGCAGTGTAGACATAGCCAGAGTTCCTTAAAATTTAAAAGCATGGCCTCCTATCTCAAGGCTTTGTTACCAATATTCTGTATCTATAAGAGCTAATAAAGCCCTCCATAGTCAGGTTGTTTGCAGGGAAGCACAGAGCTCATCATTAACTGCATGAGCACTTACATCAGTCAGTATGTTTAGCCTTCTGAAAACATTCAGAAGGGCATTCACACTGGGCATGGTCAGAGGTTTTACACAGCTATTAACGGGCAAGTTTTGCATCAATGGCTCAAATGATCCCAATAAAACACAGTCAGGCTACCTTAAAATGTAGAGTGAGCATTTCAGTATTACTTTAATTTAATGTAGATCATTTAAGACCTCTTTACTCAGCTCAAGTCTAATACAGACAGCTTCAGTTGGACCAAATTTTGACTTTAATTTCTATTAGGTGTAACTTGCTCACAGAAAAACTTGCCTAAGTTTTTCAATATGTTCTTTAAGGTCCCTAACCCAAATAAAATTAGCATCCATTATAACTTCAACATCATCTAATCATTGAAATATTACTGCAATTACTCCTTCAGATACCCTGGGAGCAGTGCCAATACCAAACATCATTCATTTACATGTATAATGGTTTATTTAAAATCACTGCTGAATATAGAATATGAATATAGAAAATACTAGGGTCAGATTCTGTTTAGCTCTTATGCAGGTAGGCCGATGACATTCATAAAGTAACCTCCCTTACTCGGTCTGTATAAGGGCCTGCCAGAACTGTAGCTCTTACTCTCTGGGAAGAACAAGGGATGCTTCCTTCCTGCTCCGCCAGATACACACAGCTTCCCCAAGGCAGTGGAGAGTGATGGAAAGGAAGGGACATGTTTCTGTTGCAAAAAAAAGCGAACATCATTCTGAGATGTATTAGCAGGAGTGTTGTAAGCAAGACACGAGAGGTAATTCTTCTGCTCTACTCTGCCCTGAGTAGGCCTCAACTGGAGTATTGTGTCCAGTTCTGGGCGCCACAGTTCAGGAAGGATGTGGACAAACTGGAGAGAGTCCAGAGAAGAGCAACAAAAATGATTAAAGGTCTAGAAAAGATGACCTATGAGGGAAGATTGAAAAAAATGGGTTTGTTTAGTCTGGAAAAGAGAAGACTGAGAGGGGACATGATAACAGTTTTCAAGTATGTAAAAGGTTGTTACAAGGAAGAGGGAGAAAAACGGTTTCTTCTTAACCTCTGAGGATAGGACCAGAAGCAATGGGCTTAAATTGCAGAAAGGGAGGTTTAGGTTGGACATTAGGAAAAACTTTCTAACTGTCAGGGTGGTTAAGAACTGGAATAAATTGCCTAGGGAGGTTGTGGAATCTCCATCATTGGAGATTTTTAAGAGAAGATTAGACAAACACCTGTCAGGAATGGTCTAGAGATAATACTTAGTCCTGCCAAGAGTGCAGGGGACTGGACTAGATGACCTCTCGAGGTCCCTTCCAGTCCTATGATTCTATGATTCTTCTCCCCCATGCACTGGCCAGAAGAGCTGGTTGATCACCCAGAAGTTGCGTTCACCTACTGCACACTTGAGAATGCCAGAAGGCAAAGTGCATGCCAGTAAGTGACCATCTAGTCTATCTCTGAGGCAGAATGGTTCTGCACCACCCCAGCACATGTCTATGCCTACAAGACACAATCAGTCTCTAACAAGGGCATAAGGGGAGCCTGGGTGTGGGGATGTGTGTTAAGTCATAAAGGATATATATATAAAGGACAACAAACATGAAGTTGTAATGATAAAGCAGAAGAGAACAATCTGGCAATGAGGAATTGATACTTGTTCCAGTTTGTGATCCACCTCTTGACCGCTCTAAAATCTCACGAATCTGACACATTTCAGGCAGAAACTCATAGTTTTTGTGTAATGCGTATCTGACTACAAGAGAATAAATATGAATAAGGTTTATACTTACCCAAGCACATTTCAAATGATTCAGGATAGTGCATGGCAAACAGAATCTGCCACAGAACTGGTCCAATGAGCACCATAGACTTATGAACTCTGGGATAGAATTAGCCACTACATTCTAGGTACACAGAATATTGTCATCATACATATTGCAATTTATACTAATTTTCTTTATTTTCCTAAATCAGTATCCAAAAAGACAACATACATATATCAACAAAGTGAATTAACAGAAGTTGGAGTAAGAGAAATTTAAACTACCACCACACAAAAATCTATAACTGGTACACAAATACATTTTGCAATGGGTATATTAGATGTGTGAAAGTAGAGAATGAGAAAGAATGTGTGTGTATGTGTACTTCAGATTAAAAAGAGTGAATGAAAATGATTGAACTAATGTCTGTCTCAAGTGGTGAATAAGACTGGTGTCTGTGTGTGAGAGAGCAAGGGAAAAAGGGATGTGTAGATGAGCAGATGAAAAATTGTAAGGACAAAGGTGGCAGAAGTAAGGATAATCATTTCACATACTAGACAGATTAATGTTTGTGTGTGTCACAATATATCATTGTACAAGTATAACTAGGTTAAGTGAGTAGTTTTGATTGATCTCCCTTAGCCCTAACCTCAGGATCTGAGGGATTCTGGGAAAAGTTGTCTAAATTTTTCACCTTTGGGTCACTGGTTTCAAATTCACCCAGATTAGTAACAACCAGAAACTATTACCATCTGAAATCTGTTTGACAGCTTTTTTGCATGAGTTGGTGATCTTGGTCCTTCTTTTTGGGTGATTGCATCATAAAACCCACTATCACAAATTACCATCCTTTAACAGTCCCAGCAGGGAGTACAGAAACTGAATGTAAAGGCAGAATAAAATATCTTCTTACCCACAAAGGTAAACCTTCTAGATCATGGCACCCTTGAAGGAAAACATGAGGAACCGTGCCATATCTTTGGGGTGTCTACACTGAAATAAAACACCCGTGGTTGGCCCACGTCAGCTGACTCGGGCTTGTGGTGCTTGGGCTGAGGGACTAGAAAACTGTAGTATAGATGCTCAGGCTTGGGCTGGAGCCAAAGCTCTGGGACCCCGGAATGGGGGAGGGCCCCAGATCCCAGGCTCCAGCCTGAGCCTAATACCTACTCTGCAATTTTACAGACCTGCAGCCAAGCCCCAGGAGCCTGAGTCAGCTGACAGAGGTCAGCCTCGAGTGTTTAATTGCAGTGTAGACATACCCATAGTGTACCTGTTCTGTAGTAAACGGAGGACTTGATGTGTCCAGTGCTATCAGCTTGGCAATTTACAAGCCCTATATTAACTTTAAGAAACTACATCTGCTGTTTCATATTCTGGTCTGTCCACTGGCAAATTACTTGGATGACACTTGCTCTTGCGATATTTTCAAAGAAAACTACCAATGATACTACAAATGATGACTAGCCAGCCAGTACAAAATAAGAAGGGAGACAAAAAGAAAAGGGACCAGGGAAGCAATCAAATGGGAAGGCCAATATGAGGAAAAGAGAGAAAAAGACTGAAGAAAGAAGAAAGAAATAACCAAAAAGAGAAGAGGGAAGAGAGAAAGGAAGGGGAAAGGAGTTACAGAAGTAGTCAGAGACTGAAGGGAGTCAATACTTTAATGAAGAAAATCAATTAAGAAAAGAATAAGAAACAAAATGTTTTTTTTAAAAAATTTAATATTAAGAGAAAATAATTGCATTTTATTTATTGCATATTTTTACACAATAAAGTAGGAAACCATAAAATTACTTCAGAACTAATCAGGACAATGTCCTGGAAACAAAGACTATGAATATTTGTTGTTTTCTCTGAACCTTATCTTACTTATATTTTTACACTGACACAGACACACACACACAAACACATACTTGCCTGGGAGAATGATAAGTCAAATATTCACATAAGTCAAGGTTATATTCATATAACTCCCATTGAGTTGCATGTGTATTTCAAATCAGATGATAACCCTTGTGTGATAGGGCATGTACCCCACTCAAGCCCTGAATGGGTTAATGTGTGCCTAAGAGGCCAATTTTGTTACCTAACTGCACCTGGAGGGAGAGACAGGCTTAACTGATCATGAAGCCCAGCTCAGCAGGAACAAGCTGGTTAGCATAAAGCAAGGAAGTTTATAGCAGAGGGGGCTGCAGGGAGAGAGTCTGAAGTCACTATTTGGGCACTAGAAGGTGGAGACATCTGGTAGGCACAGGACTGGAGCAAGCTGACCTGACATTTGTAAGTGGGTCATAGAATCATAGAATATCAGGGTTGGAAGGGACCTCAGGAGGTCATCTAGTCCAACCCCCTGCTCAAAGCAGGACCTAATCTCCAACTAAATCATCCCAGCCAGGGCTTTGTCAAGCCTGACCTTAAAAACCTCTAAGGAAGGAGATTCCACCACCTCCCTAGGTAACCCATTCCAGTGCTTCACCACGCTCCTAGTGAAGAAGTTTTTCCTAATAGCCAACCTAAACCTCCCCCACTGCAACTTGAGACCATTGCTCCTTGTTCTGTCATCTGCTACCACTGAGAAAAGTCTAGATCCATCCTCTTTGGAACCCCCTTTCAGGTAGTTGAAAGCAGCTATCAAATCCCCCCTCATTCTTCTCTTCTGCAGACTAAGCAATCCCAGTTCCCTCAGCCTCTCCTCATAAGTCATGTGCTCCAGCCCCCTAATAATTTTTGTTGCCCTCCACTGGACTCTTTCCAATTTTTCCACATCCTTCTTGTAGTGTGGGGCCCAAAACTGGACACAGTACTCCAGATGAGGCCTCACCAATGCCGAATAGAGTGGAATAATCACGTCCCTCGATCTGCTGGCAATGTTCCTACTTGTACAGCCCAAAATGCCGTTAGCCTTCTTGGCAAGAAGGGCACACTGTCGACTCATATCCAGCTTCTCATCCACAGTAACCCCTAGGTCCTTTTCTGCAGAACTGCTGCCTAGCCACTCGGTCCCTAGTCTGTAGCAGTGTATGGGATTCTTGCGTCCTAAGTACAGGACTCTGCACTTGTCCTTGTTGAACCTCATCAGATTTCTTTGGGCCCAATCCTCTAATTTGTCTAGGTCCCTCTGTATCCTATCCCTACCCTCCAGCGTATCTACCACTCCTCCCCGTTTAGTGTCATCTGCAAACTTGCTGAGAGTGCAATCCACGCCATCCTCAAGATCATTAATGAAGATATTGAAAAAAAACAGCCCCAGGTCCGACCCTTGGGGCACTCCACTTGATACTGCCTGCCAACTAGACATAGAGCCATTGATCACTACCCGTTGAGCCCGATGATCTAGCCAGCTTTCTATCCAGGCTGGTATGTCCCCCTGGTGACTAAACAGCATACATAGTCCACCAGACAACCTTCACCAAGTATTTTTTATGATTGTTTCACCTTTGTGCTCCAGGTACAACACCAATATAGCAGCAGCAGCTAGCAGGAGTCCCCTCTTGCTGCCTGGCTCAGCCTTTTACCTACTTGCCTTCTTCTCCCAGTTATCCAGCTGGTAAGCTAATTACCTCATCCCCTTCTCCACACGTGCCAGTGATCCCTTCTAATTTTCCAAGCCAGTTCACTACCTAACTCCCTCCTACTCTAACCCTGAGTGCTCTACGTGACCAGAGTCTTGGCTTCCAGAAAGCTCTATTTATAGCTGCTAAGAGTGCCCTATCACACCCTGGGAAGCAAAATAAACACAGGACAATTAATTCTATGTTTAAAATATATCTATTACACTAGTTTACTCAATGTACACTAACATTTTTTTCCCCAAATGCTAGGCCCTTCATACTTAAAACAAAAGCCATCATGAAATCCATAAAATGTGGGCTTTAACTCTGACATAGACTGATTAAAAGAAAATAAGACACTTGTTGATTTTAAAATCAAGGCTATGACACCAATATAACAATTACCAAAAAGTTCAAAATAATTTGTAAATAGTGACACTTTGCTAACCAGCTTTACATTTTGTCTAACAATTATTGTTTCCTGTGCTAGGGGGCAAGAACACTAGAATAATATATTTTTCCATGATGATATTGTCTGCTGTCAGGGAAAAGGCAATAGAATTGGTACCATTTTCAGAAACACCCGATTAACAACGTCTTGGGGGTCAGATCTTTAACTGAGGTAAATTGGTGTAACTCCACTGAAGCTGACAGAGCTATGCCAATTTAGACCACTTCAGGATCTGGCCTTTGATCTTTCTGTTTCTAAACCAAAAGATACATATATGTCCTAGTTTTTAGAGGAATTTTCTTTTGCTCAGGGAAAGACATTTGAAACTGTTATTCTTAAAACCCCCACTACATTAAAAACACTAAGTTACTATGTTTAATGCATTCTTCTTAAGTAACTCACTTATGCTAAATAGCTTGCTGCATGTTTGCTTGGCACTTCATAAAGCTATCATACAGTCAAATGATTGCATTGGACCCTTCAGATCATCATCCAGCCAAACCCAAAAGTAAACTTTATTTGTTAACCAATCTCTCAATAGTGCAGTGAACCATTCATAAAACCAGACTTGCACAACCCTAACATCTCCTCATCTGGAAACTAATCATCGATTCCTTAAGAATGTGGTACAGTTTGGAGTCATATGAAAAGTATCATTTTAATATAAAATACACACCTATATTTTGGGAAACTCAAGTGCAGAGAAACCAAAAGTCATACACAGTAAACACAAAAGTGTCATAATGAGGGTGTGAAATCAGGCAACACAAAGTCAATCTCAACATCATGATAACTGAGCATGCCTCTTTGGGTTGCTGTCAAATCCTGCAGAATAATTAAGATCCAGGAATAAATTAAATCTGGAGGTTGGGCAGCACATGAGGGTATTTCTTTCGAAGTTTATGGCCAGCAATATATTATTTTTACTTAGCAGAATAACACACATTGTTGTCTCTGACTTTTTTTGATTTGATACATTATGTACCAACCACAATTAACAATTTCTCCTATGGTAAAGCCTCAAAATGTATGAGAAATATGATAAAAGGCTAAGAAAAAAATTCCCAAATTCTAATCGATTGTACAGTCAAAAATATGTATCAGAAATATATACTTCTAAAGGCAACCCATAATCTTAAATTGGCAAAATGACTCATTTTCTGAAAAGGAAAAAAAAATCTAGCGTCCCTAGGGTCTGCAAATTGCGTGCATCATTCTTAAAAACAAATATCTTACCTCATAAGTAAATGCCAAGGAAGCAATGTATATTTTCAGGTAACTAAGTTTGTGCAGAGCTAGAAAGACTGAGCAGCGGACAACTTCCAAACTAGCTGCTTTGGGCCTAGAAATAAGAATTAAAATTAATGTTCAGTCTTTTCTCCTTTGCATGTAATCTGTTGAGTACTTCAGTGACAAATAGGAATACAGAACAAGGCACTGATGATATCCTGTAGTAATATGCAGTTGCAACTGAGTTTTCACTATAAATCTGATTTAAAGTTTACAATTTAAAACCTTAGCTCTGAATTTCCTGGATTAGTAAACTTGATTTGGGAATCATTTCGATATCTGAGTAATGTGTTCTACCTTAAATTACTGATATATATATACTCTCAATCTTAATTCTATTTTAATGTAGTTTTTGCCTGGGAAACTCTGAATAAAGCTGTAACCTATTAATCCCTATTGGTGGAGTAAATTATTTATTATACAAGAGGTGAGGGTAAGAATGGGGCATGGCAAAATTATGAAAAATTCCTAATGAATAATTTGAGCCTCTCTTTACACAATTCTAATTTTCCTTTATTTACACCCATCCACATTTTAGCTGCATAAATTCTAAACTTCTCCTGTACATTGCCAAATTCTTTCCCTGTGCTGAAATAAACAATTTAGTGTGTAAAGATCAAAGGTATTTACCTCTGAATGTCAAACAGAGCAGGATTGTCACTGGAATGTTAAATGAAGACATAACCATGTATTTAAATAGTTGCATAGTTTTCAGGCAGGCTGAATACCATTTCTCTCTACAGTTGTTTTCCATTATTTCTTAGGTCCTTACTCATGTTGAGTAGCCCGACAGTCCAACTCATGGTGTTGGGTACTATTTATAAGTGCATCACAATTTGGTCCATACATTGCAACGTGCAAGTAGGAAGTCCACGCATTTGATTAACATTATAGTCGTTTGATACTTTAATGGTTGCCATACTTTATAAGTGATTGTGGTAGCCAATGGACTTTTTTTTTTCACAGCCAGGAAACAAGAAAAGGAAGAAAATGTTTCATGTCTTGCCTTTGCTCCAAAAGGAATCCAATGGAGGTCAATGTCAGGATAATGTAGCCAATCCTCAGGAGAAGAGTTACCTGTGATAATGTCTGTTAAAACAACAAAGAGGCAAATTACTCATTTAGGGTAACTCTCTGAAGGGATATTGGGTTCTAAACATGACACTGGAGCAGCCTGAACTTTCACTCTCAATTATACATTAGTGTTTCCTTTTAAAGTAGTTTGATATTTTGAACTTTAAAAAAACCCGTGCCAGATTCTCCAACCCACTCCCTAAATGTTCTTATTTTTGCTTCTTGGAAGCTACAAGAATCAGATTTTTCCCAAAATAATTCTTATCATAGGATTAATCTTCAAAATATTTTTTTAAAATTTTCATTACTGTTTCCCCCCTGAAATTATTTGAACCCTTCATACTGGTACCCAAAAGCAAACAGCTATTTTTTCTAAATATTTTTCTAAATATTTTTTCTAAGCCCAGCCTGCTCTTTTTCCTGTTCATAATGTCATTGCAGCTTTGCAATGGTTCCCCAGAGGGTACAGGCAGTTGAAAACAATATTGCTTAAAAAAAATGAAGACGGTTAGTAACCGTTTTTTCTTCTTCAAGTGTTTGCTCATGTCCATTCCATGCTAGGTGACTCACAAGCAGTACCGCTGGAGGTGGGCTCGGAGCTCATGCACATGCTGACTGCAACACTGTTTTTCCATATCGTCACAGGCCTGTTGGGTGATGGCGTAGTGAGAAGTGAAGGTATGAACCAGTTTGCAGCTCAGGTGGATTGGTACCTGCATGAGGAACACTGCTGATGAAGCCTGGACTCTTGTGGAATGAGCGGTCATGATGGCCAGAGGCGGAACCTTCACCTGCTTGTAGCAAGCTTGGATACAGGCGGTTATCCAGAAAGAGATTTTTTTCAGATCTCTCATCCTTTCTGCTACTGCTACAAAGAGTTGCGTTGAGCTGCCGAAGGGCTTAATTCTCTCAATCTAAAAGGCCTGGGCCCGCCTAAAATCCAACATATGATGCTGATGTTTTTCAGTGGTCTTGTGAGGTTTTGGAAAGAAGACAGACAGAAAAATGTCCTGATTGTTATGGAATTGTGATATCACCTTTGGTAGGAAGGCCAGATGGGGGCACAGCTGGACCTTATACTGGAAGAACACTGTATAAGGGGGTTCTGATGTCAGGGCTTTGATCTTTGAGACCCTTCTGGCTGAGGTGATTGCCACAATAAAGGTGGCCTTCCAAGAGAGAAGTAGTAGGGAGCATGATGCTAACAGCTTGAAGGGAGGCCTCATGAGCCTTGACAGGACCAGGTTTAAGTCCCATGTCAAGATTGGTTTGTGAACCTGAGGGTAGAGTCTTTCCAGCACCTTGAGAAACCTGACCATCATCTCATGAGAGAACACTGATCTGCCATTCACTGGAGGGTGGAAGACTGAACTGGCTGCCAAGTGAACCTTAATAGACAAGAGAGACGGACCTGGATGCTTTAGGTTGAGCAGATAGTTCAAGATAGACTTCAGAGAAGATCGGGATGGAGATAGATTCCATTCAGCGGCCCCAAAAGTGAAACGTTTCCACTTGACCTAGTCGAAGATTTTATACTACCTAGCAAGACCTGTCGAACTTGATCAGAGCAGGCCTGCTCTTCAGGGGTCTGCCATGCAGCAACCATGCAGTCAAGTGCAGGGAGGTGAGGTTTGGGTGAAGCAACCAGCCATGGTCTTATTAATTCAAGTCCGGTTGGAGCGGGAGTGCAAGTGGAGCTGCCACCGAGAGGTCCAGAAACACACCAAACCAATGCTATCAGGATAACCCTCGCCTTGTTCCATTTGATTTTAGGAGGACCTTGTAAACCAAGGGGATAGGTGGGAAGATGTACAGCAGGTGGTCTGTCCATAAGACCAGGAAGGCATCGGAGAGGGAACCCATGCTGTGCCTGAGCAATGAACAGAACTGATAGCATTTCCTGTTCTGTGTGGTGGTGAACAGGTCCACCTGGGGAGGCCCCCACTTCTGGAAGATGACACTGACGACCTCCGGGTGAAGGGACCACTCATGGTGAGAGGGAAAGGATTTGCTTAGGCAATCCACCAGTGTGTTTCAGGCTCACAGGAAATGTGACATCTGGAGGTGAATGGCATGTTTCATGCAAAAGTCCCACAGCCAGAGGGCCTCCTAGCACAGGGCTGAAGATCGAGCCTGTCATAACTATAAAGGGAAGGGTAACAGCTCTCCTGTGTACAGAGACTCCAAATCCTTTTACCTGTAAAGGGTTAAGAAGCTCAGGTAACCTGGCTAACACCTGACCCAAAGGACCAATAAGGGGACAAGATACTTTCAAATCTTGGGGGGGGGGAAAGGCTTTTGTTTTGTGCCCTTTGTTTAAGGGGTTGTTCGCTCTTGGGACTGAGAGGGACCAGACATCAATCCAGGTTCTCCCCATCTTTCTAAACAAGTCTCTTATATTTCAAACTTGTAAGTAAAAAAGCCAGGCAAGGTGTCTTAGTTTTACTTGTTTTCTCAACTTGTAAATGTACCTTTTACCAGAGTGTTTATCTTTGTTTGCTGTACTTTGAACCTAAGACAGAGGGGGGTCCTCTGAGCTCTTTAAGTTTGATTACCCTGTAAAGTTATTTTCCATACTGATTTTACAGAGATGATTTTTACCTTTTTCTTTAATTAAAAGCCTTCTTTTTAAGAACCAGATTGATTTCTCCTTGTTTTAAGATCCAAGGGGGTTTGGATCTATATTCAAGGAAGGAGGGGGGAAGGGTCAATTTCTCCTTGTTTAAGATCCAAGGAGTTTGGATCTGTATTCACCAGGGAATTGGTAAGAGGTTTCTCAAGGCTTCCCAGGGAGGGGATCCAGTGGGAATGGTGGCAGCGGGACCAGAGCTAAGCTGGTAGTTAAGCTTAGAAGTTTTCATGCAGGCCCCTACATTTGTACCCTAAAGTTCAAAGTGGGGATACAGCCTTGACAGAGCCCCTACCTGCTTATTGATGTAAAACATTGATGCAGCATTGTCCATCAAGACCTGCACCACTTTGCCTGAGATCTGGGGAAGGAACATCTAGCAAGCCAAGCGTACTGCCCTCAGTTCCCTGATGCTTATATAGAGGGAGAGTTCTTCTTGGGACCACAGGCCCTGAGATTGCCGAGGTGGGCTCCCCATCCCAGGTCTGACACATCCAAGACTAGGGTTACTGATGGTTGAGGGGCAGCAAACAGTACCCCCTCTATTACGGATCCTGGGTCTCTCCACCAGGTCAGCGAAGCAAGGACTAGAGGCAGGATCATAAGTATTGAGTCCAGGTAATGTCTGCTTGGGGAGTAGACTGACGCCAGCCACATCTGTAGGAGTCTGAGGCATAGCCTTGCATACTGCACCATGTAGGTACATACTCCCACATGACCCAATAGTTTGACGCAGACCCGAGCAGTCATTATTGGGTGGATCATGACCTTGGAAATCAGGTCCAACATAGCTCAGAATCAGGCCGCTGCCATAAAAAAGAATGGCCTTCAGCTGAATATCTCTATCCGTTCTCATGCAGGGTTTGAAGTCCCTGCAGATCTGGCACTTCTCTTTAATGCAGGCTCCTCCAGACACTTTAGACAGCTAGTGTGCAGGTCACTAACTGGCATCTGCTTGCCGCACAAGGCACATGGTTGAAGTCCGGGGAAAGGGGCATGCCCTGCCCCAGGGGCAAAAAGTCCCTTGATGACAGGGACAGTAACACTACAATATATAGTAACTCTAACTAAGAACTTTAACACTAACTACAATAACTATACAAATATGAACAAAGAAAGTCCAAACCACTGGGAAAGAAGACTTTCTACAGCAAGAGGCGTTGTTCCAGCAACTGTCACAGGCGGTAAGAAGGAACCGAGAGGGCATGGGGCTGGCGGTGCCCTTTATACTGGCACATATGTGTGTGACTCCAGTGGGCGCTAGAGCCGGCCCAATAGATACCACCGAAGGAAAAATCTCTGAGAACTGTGCATGCAGTGCACACACACCAAGCATGGAGTGGACATGAGCAAGCACTCGAAGAAGAATAGAATTGTTAGCACACTGAGAATCAAGAGTCAATATATTTGTGTGTTTACTTTTCCTTTCTGATGTATAAAGATGTATAAACTTTTGCTTCCCCAAAAGAAAAAAAAAATAAGTTTCACCCTGTTTATGGATTTGAAATGTCAGGAATACCATACAAGGGTTTCCACATGAGAGCTGGTTGATTTTTCTTTAATTGCAATTCACAGGGCTCAAAATGGAGGCATTTTTTCAAATTTTTTGTGACTTCTTTATCAAAATTATTATCAACATTGTTTGTTTACCAATACATAGTTTTCAATAGGCAAAGGGAAAATATTTTGAAAAAAAATGAAAAATTTAAAGATGCTAACGGTTTCCATGAAACCACTTTTCACTTGAAAAATTCTGACTAGCTTTAGTCCTCACTTGCCTCTGTTTGATGGACCTGACATGAGATAGAGAGGACCTAAATAAAGGTGTCACCCAAACTTGAAAACTAAACTGCAGATTTTGCTCCCCACCACTGGGGAAGGAGAAAATACTGAAATTCAGATGGCATCCTGTGAAGATTTATACACATGCATAATCTCACTCATGCGAATAGTCTCCTACAGTGTGTGTGTAAATCTTTGCAGGATTGGGACTCAGTCATCCAAGAATTATCCTTCTGTTCTCCCTAATCTCAGTTTGCAAAGGGAAAATTAAATGCAACCAGTGTGACTGTTAGGTTCCAGCAAAGAGAAGGGAGTATAGATATATTTCTAATGTAAAAACATAAAAGCAAGAAAAAGAACAGAGGCAGTCTTTATATAGACTCAAAGGTAACTAAGCTTTTAGCAGCTGGATTACAATGATATGCAGTTCACATATATAAAGCCCTTGCTCATAAACAATAAGAAAGCAGGGGAAAAATAGGTGCAAACTGTCTACTTCACAGTTTCTGCTTCTTGGACCACTTTTTATTTCTTCTCAGCAACTCTGTCAATTGGGAAGTATAATTTGTAGTGGCATCTGTATCCTTTGTCAAACCTGATGCAGGTACTATGCTTGACAGAAGGAGAGCCTGTAGATCACCATTATTTACAAGTCAAACCTATTCTGACCCTCTTATGCTATGTAGACACGCTGAAAGGAAGAATATATACTGATCACTTGTCTCCCAGGGTACGTCTACACTACCTGCCGAATCGGCGGGTAGGGATCTATCTATCGGGGATCGATTTATCGCGTGTAGTGTAGTTGCGATAAAACGATCCCCGATCACTCTCCCGTCGACTGCTGAACTCCAGCTCGGCAAAAGGCGGAAGCAAAGTCGACGGGGGAGCCGTGGCCGTATATCCCGTGCTGTGAGGACGCGAAGTAAGTAATTCTAAGTCGATCTAAGATACATCGACTTCAGCTACGCTATTCTCGTAGCTGAAATTGCTTATCTTAGATCATTCCCCCCCCCCCCAGTGTAGACCAGGCCCCACTCTCAAAGCGCTCTACTTTCTGAAATGGTGAAGGGTGAATAGGGTGACCAGATGTCCCGATTTTATAGGGACAGTCCTGATTTTGGGGTCTTTTTCTTATATAGGCCCCTATTACCCCCCATCCCCATCCAGATTTTTCACACTTGCTGTCTGGTCACCCTAAGGGTGAACCATGTGACTTTTTTGGCAGGTACAGGTGCAGTATGTGTAAGTTAAGTGCAGTATGTCACAGTAGATGGGGAAAGTGCCACATTCAAGCCATTTCGCATAGCAAAAATGAGTTCCCACATTTGTAGGCTGTTACTGTGGGCTGTCTTTTAAACTTACAATAAACCAAAGTAATCTGCATCCAAATGTAGTGTAATATAATAACAGATTTATTCTAATATATTGTGGTAACAGGAAACGCTGAAAACATCAGCCCATAGTGTAAATGTGTTTATTATTTAACTACTATAACTTTCTTTTTACAGTTCTAACACTGTAGTTACTCCCTAGCATGGTTCCTCAATTTACATTTCAAACTTGTTTCATGGTATCACCCCATAAAGTGGACTCTGGCAGCTGAGCATCAGTTTCCTAAATGTTAATCTATCAAGATCAACAAAAAAGTCAGTAGATTATTTCATTAAACCAAGCACTATATATTAAATGTGTGCATTGCAAGTTGCAGTGAGAAAGGAATGTGCCTTTTACATCTTAGCATTACTACTAGCATCCTCTTTCCACTCCAAAAATTATATGTATGCATAGCTAGATAAAATAAATGAGTATTTATATACTACAGTATTTGAATAAACAGAGAAGCCCGTGAGACCACAGCAGGGTCCCCAATTACAAGTCAGCCACAACTTTTGCAATGTGGTTATTGGCTGCAATCAAACAGAAAAAAATATTTCTGTTGGATTTTGATTTCATTGCAAGCTTTCAAAATGTCACAAAGTTTAAGAAAAGGAGTTATGGAATTTGGGGAAGAAATTTACACTGCTTCCTAATCAACAGACTATTTTTTAGTAAAGAAGAAATAATTTACTCAAACCAAGTAAATACACCATTCAAAATGAATGTGTATTTAGATAAGAGTCAGTTTCCAAATTTACTTTTCGTTTCAAGGGATTTTAGATTATTTTATTTTTGTGAAGTGTCCCACAAAAGTATTTCTCATCCTGGCATATTGCAGAGCTTCAGCCCCTATGAAAGGTGCTGACACCTTTCAGAATTTACCAAACGCTAACAATCTGTACCACATTTTATGTTTCCTCATCTAGCAGCACTAATGCAGAATTCAGTTTTGGTGTTAAGGATGTAGCTTTGTTAAGTTTCTCTATTTAGAGGCTTTTATCTGATCCCCTTAAAACTTCAGTGAGTGCTTAAAAATACAGGACGATGTACACCACCCAATGATGTCCTGTTGCATTAGATTATGATTGTGTTCTCAGCCTTTGAGAGACATGTTTTTATCTTATCTTTTCTCTTGGTCTCATCAAAACTGCTCATGTACTAACAATCTAACAAAAGTACGCATATTAACATGTGCTATAGTATCAATCAGCAATAAGACACTCCAGAAAGTGTTGATTAAAATACACTTTGAGTGATTTTTGTAGTAGATGCAGTTATGAAACTGATGACTTTTGTTTTTAATGTACTGCGGTTTTACATTTCCAGCATTTTCTCTGGGACTGATCCAAAGCCCATTGCCTTCAGTGAACTTTCGCTCAGACCTTGGTGTGCAGAGCTCAGCAGTAACTTTTATTCTCAGAATGTTGTGCAGACTGTTATGGAGAAAAGAAAGACAATGTGCTCTCTCTTGCAGAAAATTTATAATTTGTTCTTTCTTGTTTTGCTGTTTTCTTAAGTTAAATTAAAGGTCATTCTTACTGAAGGTATATGGCTGCTCTTTGTGTATGGAAAAACTTAACACTTTTAAAGGACATGAAACCAAAGACTGAGTGACTCTAATCACATGAGGAATGTAATAACTGTGTGCTGCTCGAGTGTCTTATTGCTATTATGAAATGGAACTTATTCCCCCCAAATTAGGAAAACAGTTAGCTCTTTCCATTTATGGAGCTATGCCATGGTTATGGCATAATTTGTAGCCAAGCAGAAAGTTCCAGTTTTGTCTACAACCATGTACAGGAAAACTGATACTAAATGAAGAATTTGCCAAGTTACGTTATTCATATATGTGCTCTCTTCTTGGGACAGTTTCCCCTCTGTATTTTTAAAAAGATCCAGGAACTTGGTCTTCTGTCCAGCACTGCTTTCTTCAACTTCTTTGGCATTTATTTTCTGAAGTATGGGCACTTCTCTTCCTGTTTTCTCTATTACCCCATTACCTCATGTTTTATGCAGGTCATTTTCTGCTCATTTTGCAACTTTAAATTTACAACAGTGAACCTTCAGGATGGTTCATTTGTGAAATTGGAGAATTTGAAAGAATAATGTTAAAGGGCTTAGGGTTTTATTTAAACTTCCTTTAATCCTTTGACAGCACTTCTTAAACAGCTGCAGTTGTAAATGATAGTACAAAAAATAGCTGGGGCCACATATTCCCCCATCCTGAGGGGAAAAACAAAACAAAACCAGGGCGAAATTCATGTGCAATACACTATAGCTCTTGCTGCTGCAAAGACCCACTGTATGCACACCTAGGTCAATCAGATTTACTGGTGGCAGGGGACATGGCCTGAAAACCATTCATAGCCTGGAGATCCACAATACATGACACTAGAAACTGATCTCTCTCTCATATGCACTGTAGCTCTAGCCCATGCCCTCAGAAATTGCACCACAGCCGTGCACCGTATTACCTTTGGATCCCCAAACCATGGAGACACACGTGACCTGGTGAGGTCACAGGGTATGCAGAATAAGTTGATATTAGTTCAAGCAGAGTTAACTTTTTTCACTTAAATTATGCAGGGATGCTGTGTAAAATAGTTGTTCTTTAACTCCTCTCCCACCAGAATGGCACAATCTCTATTTTGTGTGCTATTCAGACTTTACCTATTTGGTACTGAATGGTTTTGGGAGGCTATATGGTGCCATGGGATCATACCTTATAGCTTGCCACCATGCAGGCCCCAACTCATTGTTGCAGTTTCAGACCATCTTCCTGCCCTACATGTCATGGACTGGAGAAGGAGCATTCGAACCAGAGAACCAACACAAATATTTTGACCAAGATTTTTTGAAAGTGACTACTGATTTTGGAAGCCTACATTTTTGAGTGCCCAATTTCAGACATTTCAATAAGGACTGATCTTTAGAAAGTGCCCAGCACTTATCCTCTAAAAAATCAGGCCTCTAAGTTTTTACCATTGGGCAACCAGAAACTCAAGCACCCAAATTCATTTTTGAAAATGTTGATATTAATTCTTTTATCTGTAATTCCAATAAGTTGGCTTCGTTCTACCTTTTTACTTGAATTATCCTAAACTTTATGCATTTATAGAACTATGTAACAATGCTAAAATCTGAAGAGCAGGCTGATAAATATCTGAATTAAAGGGGGAAAAAAGAAGATTCTTGGTATTGGGAAAAAACCTTAATCCCTAATTTGTTTGTGAAGGGGAAAAATATCGTTCATATTATAGAGTTGTGATAAACTCACGACAGACAGCTGTAAGGGCGGGGTAGAAAACAGTCCCAGAAGGTTAAAGGCCCTCTTCCCTATCAACTGGGGAGGGATGGCTACAGGTCAATCAGGTTCAGCTGAGATGGGGTTACCAGAGATCAATTAGGATCAGCTGAGAGAGAGTTACCTGAGGTCAATTAGGATCAGCTGATTCCAACTAAGGGCTTCCTGAGACCTTTTTAAACCCTCCCTCGGGGGGGTGGGGGGGGAGTCAAGCTGCCAGTAGGCGAGGAGCAGCAAAACAGCAAGCCTCACCAGGAGGGGGAGCTACATTCCCTCCCATAAGGGAGAAAAACAAGCCTAAAAAACTGGTTGAGATAAGGACGGACTGCCCCTGTGCAGCCAAGAGGGACTGTTTTACCCCAAGCCCGTCTTGCCAAGGCTAAAAACAGCTGAGGCTGGTGAGCCCGAGAAGGTGCCTTGCCATAAAGTATATTTTAATTTCATCATCATAGACACATTTCTTAGGCATGATTCCAATCTGTGTTGCACTGGTTTTAAACTGGTACAATTCTATTAACTTTAAAAATAATATATGAAGATATATCCATCTCATAGAACTGGAAGGGACCCTGAAAGGTCATTGAGTCCAGCCCCCCCACCTTCACTTGCAGGACCAAGTACTGATTTTTGCCCCATATCCCTAAGTGGCCCCCTCAAGAATTGAACTCACAACCTTGGGTTTAGCAGGCCAATGCTCAAACCACTGAGCTATCCCTCCCCCTTCAGTAGACTTACCACGACTATAGCAACATAAGTGAGAATAGAATCAAGCCCTTACAGAATCTGTTTTATTACTTCAATTTTAACATTAAAAACATCTCACACAAGATATTTTTTTGCTAACATCAAACACTTCATTTCACTAAAAGTGTGAATTACTTACAGCCTGGGTCTCAAACAAGTCCACATAAAAGCCCAGCATCAAGGCAAAATGTACTACTGCATAGACAGAAAGATATATTGGCAATTTGGGATTGAATGGAACCTCTTTTCCAGTGATCTACATGCATCAAAACAGATAATAGTCTTCGTTAGTAATCTATTTCATCATGTTATCCTTTCGTACCTATGTTAATTGCAAATACCAAGTGATTAAGGGTCATATTTAATGGCACATAACTAGTCACTTAGGAATGTGGGGAAGAAAGGTAGAAGAGTGCTGTTATCAAAATATATACATAATCTACTATGAGAAATAGATTAAAATAAAGGTTTTTTTAAGTGCTACTTTATGCAAAACATTTGAAAATCTCTCTCAAATGAATGATGAAAAGATCTTTGAAATATAAAAGTCTATATGTGTCTACTCTTTTACTCAAATATAAAGGGAAAACACAGCTAAAACTTCCATTTCATTAAGTCTCTGTTTCATTTCCCTCTTCTTTAATACTGCTAATTTAAGATGGTACAAGTAGAGTTTTTAACCTTGATCCAATAGCACTAATAGGGCAAGTAAATTATATGCAACTGAAAGCCTGCTATATATTCAATTTACCACTGGGATTTCCTCAGGAAGGCCGAGTCTAGGTTTTCCTGGTCCCCAACCTGGGCCTTTGAATATTACAGAGAGTTTATTACTAAATCCAGGTGTGGCCCAAAATGTGCTCCATATATAAGCCAAGTGACATAACTGTGAAGACATAAGTAATTGTCCATATTTATTATTAAAAATAGCAATTTAGCAAAACATTTACTTTACCCTGCTTTACCAAGGGACTGATATTCAGAGGTTCTGAGAACTCAAAATTCCAGTGAAAATGCAGAAATGTTTCACTAACAGTTCTGAATGGAACCTTCTACGTGTAACTATTTCTAGGTCTAAATGCCACTCAGAAATCCCCATGTTTCACATCAAATATCAGACTAATTTATTGGTAGAACACACTTTTCTGGGCCAGTACATGGGTTTAAGTTCCACAGCAGGACCCAGGCTCAGGGATCAGACTGCCATACAGTCATAAGGGGAACTGCAGTGTTAGAGACACTGGACCAGATTCTGTTCTGATTCTCATCCTGTGCATCCCCGTTATCTTTGAAATGAGATTTGAAACAAGTGGAAGGTAAACAATCTTTTGGGTTTTGTGAAAAGAGGCAAGGTTAATTGTCACCCCTTAGCCAACAATCTTCCTCAATTAAACAGATTCCAATGTTCAAACTGTATCTCAGCTTTTATTGAGCGCATGTTGGCTGCTGCATTTACTGCCAACAGTAACATTAATTAATTGTTTAATAAATCATTCTGGGATACCCTGAATGTCAAAGGTAATAAATAGATGTGTTAAAAACAAATTATATAAGACATCAGACTGGGGAATTGCTTCTAAAAGAGCAATATTTAGAGCAGATATATGTAACAAATAAAATACACTTTGTATCTCTACCACCTGCTCATAAAGAATGTTATCCTAACTTAGCAAGGCAAAAGACTAATCATTACATGAACATAACTCATCCCTTTTGTAAATCCACTGATTTCAGTGGTGTCACAACATGAATAATTTTCACCCATTGCATTTTCACCACCAGTGTGCACAGCTGAACCCTTCATCCTTATGAGAACACTGAAATATACTACAGCGAGAAATGATAAGATAATAATTGAGATTTGCATAAATATTTTATATGTGGTTTATATGAAATGGTTTAAACCATTGACATGTGCCAGAGTTACAGTAAACACTTCAAATAATTACAAAACAATCTATAGTACAGTATAGTTTGCCTCCAGTCTCTCAAAAATGTACATTTCTTTTGAATATAAGTTCATGCTAAAATATATAAGTTCAATAAGAAAAAATACATTACCTGGACCTTGAAAGGTTCAAATGTATTTATTGGGTGTGTTAGGCCATATATAACTTTATCATCTTCTGCCACAAATGTTCCTGGAAGGAGGAAAAATAATCAAGCTTAAGAGCATAAAACTTCCTATTTGCAACATTAATTAACATTAGCAACAGCAATTTATTTCACTTACCAAAAATTCTGTCCCAAATAATGAGGGTACCACCATAATTTTTGTCAATGCAGTAAGGATTTCTGCCTATAAAAAAAAATATTCAGTGCAATTATGAAAAATCTGTGAATTCTACAAACTTCAACTGAAGTAGTGAATCTCTATTGTAAGTCTGATTTTCTTACCTACTAACCGAGATAGGAGGTGGCTAACCTTCCACTGTTAACCAGCTATAACTTTTCTTATGCCTTACATCTGACTACTAAAATATAGCTCAGGGTAAAAACATATTCATCATTATTGCAACTTACCTGAAGTCAATGGAATTACGCCTGGGGTGGATTTACCCCAACATGTATGTACATACAAAAGTTAAAAAACAAACAAACAAACAAACAGAAAAATCACCAAAAATGATCCACATTGTAGCTAACAAGATATATGCCAAATATACACAAAATATGTACAATGATCTCATGAATGACTTCCTGTTGCCTCCTGTACACCTCCTATTTTATAGGCCTGATCTCGCCCCCCACTTAAATCATGAGGAGCTCTGCTAATGACTTAATTGTGAGCAGGATCAATCTCTCTATCTAGTACAGGGCTCCACGTCTTTAAGTTTTCTGCATGTGCAAGTAGTTCCATTAAAGTCAATGAGCTAAATTCTGCCCTCAATTACCCTAACTGGATTACTCTGGTGAAGTCAATGGAGTTAAACCTGTGCATCACTTGTGTAAACCTGATTAGACTCAGGGCGGATAGGCTCACTCTGGATTTATGGCAGTGAAAATGAGACCACAATTTGGACTGTCAATACTTATGCAAATTTGCAGGATTGGACACTTACAGAACCCACCCTTTTAAATATCTGTACAGTGCCATAAACACTTAACACATAGCTATAATAAATAGCTACAACATCCGCTGTACATTTAGCTATATTTGAGCGTGGTTCAAATTAGTATATTAAGTTTCTCCATCTCCCTGTTATTGTTCTACTTATTATCTCTGCTCTTTACAAGATACTCAGTGAATGAGCCTTGCAAGTTGCCCAGTGGATGAGCCAGGGGCACCTCTGGAGCCCCGCCTTATTCACTGCACATTTCCCAACACTCTTTACTATGCCATTAAATTAACCAATCACATATGTACACTACAGCCTACCCTTACTCTGAATATTGCTGAAAATTATGAAAAAAGTAATATCAGTTGTATTGCACATGTGCAAAATGGGCTTTTCAATAATGCAGTAGAATGAAAACTGGAACAGCCAAATGCAGTTCTTCTAAAACAGGGCCAATTCTATGCTGATATTGAGTGTTTGACTTTAAGGTGCAAGAACAGTTGAAAATGGGTTACCATATTTATTTATTTTTAACAATGGAGAGAGAAGGATTTGCTATTCCCATCACACTTCTCATATTCACAAATGCTGAATTGTTTTGCACAAACTGTCCACAGTAATTCACATTTGGACAGAAACCAATCTGAAAAATGTCAGTCTGACACGTAAATGTTTTGAAGTTATAACTCACTGATAAAAGGTTTTAATAAAAGTCCTTATGAAACTTTAGAGTGATTATTACTGTTCTCCCTATAATGTTTTTTTTAAAAACACCAGTCACATTTCCTCCTTTCTGTACATTTTAAATATAATATAAATAATGACAGTTAGAAAACAAACAATGGAAAATCAGACAACCTGGTATTGCTTACCATGGTGAACTCTGTGGTGACTGGGAGTATTAAGAATCAGCTCCAGAGGTCCAAGGGTGTTAACTACCTTTAAACAAAATTATCTTGTAAATAAATTGGCATGGACCGTGTAAAATCAAGCAAAAAGAGGAGGAAACATTGGCAGAGGGGAGACACATAAGGAAGCTAATTTTCCCTTACAAAGAGAACTGCATCTGGGAAGGTTTTTCCATAAAGGAACACTGTACAAGTTAACATAACTTACTAAAACTGTTATATTCTATTGTCAGCTACAACATAATAGGAATTTTTATGAAACTTGTGTATAGTAAAAGCACCATAATGCAAACTACAATTGGGATTGTTTTCTATGCTTAATCATTTAATATATAAAATAAATTGCTGGCCTATTTAAATTTTATTACATTGCTCATAATTCCATAGGGCTCTATTCATACATTTGCTACCTGTTCATGTAGCCTTTGTCACCAGAGCCCCTCAGAGACTAAACGTAATTCTAGTCTAGGCTGCAAAATCACCTCCATTAGAGCCCTTTCCAGAAACGCTCACTCCCGTAAGTAAACCTACTCATCGTCTGAGGAGAATGTATCAATCTTCAGAGCACATTCCAAAATAATACCTGTTTTCCATGACTGATCATTTGACATTGTGATTACTCACCATTAGCAAAAAAAAAAAAAAACCCCACCAAGTAAAGCTTCCTAGAACCTAGGAAATGTGAAGAGCAGAATCTGTCATGTCATCCTTTATGGATGTTTTCTGTGTGAACCTAATTACTGTATTTCATGCTTAAACACTACAACAATCGGTGCTCTGTAATATCTTCATAATGATGGAGATGATAGAATCCAGATAAGATAGGGAGGCAGGCAGTCATTGCCCATGAGAGTAGATACCCTCATTTCAATGGGTCTAACTGGGTAAGGTTTGCATATAAAGGTTACAGGATCAGCCCCTTAAACTTGAAGGGCACCCCAATTCTGCTTACAGCCACTGCACCTGTGTAACTGAAGATACAATTCTGCTCAAAATGCATCAACTGAAGCTTTTGCGGACAGATTTCATCCTCCATCAGGAGAATGTCCACATGGGAAGAAGAGAATCATTTTATACTTATTTGTCTCTCCCTGGCTGAATATGTGGTGTAAAAATAAACACCAACAAAAACTGCTGTTGGCCAATGAATAGATTGGGTGTGGTATACAGCCAAAATTAAAGCAGTGTGGAAATTGGCAAATTGGTTCAGGTGAAGAACACTCTAACTTTACTGTTTTTTATCTGTCACAGCCTCCCCCTCCCCGCTCCCCAGAGTTGTGAGGGGAAGTTCTGCATATGAAGGCTGGAATACTAAAGAGTTTTTTATTATTTTATATTCACAAGCCAAGGACAATATAAGCAGGCACATTTGAATTTCCAAATGCTGTCTCCAAATAATTTCAAGCCTGAAAAGACCACCTAAGGGTGAGAAACAATTAATCATTCAGGCTAGCTCTGTTTCCATCCTCTCTCAAGCAGCAAATCCCACTGTTTCAAACTATGTGAGATCTGATCACTAAATTAATATAATCTGAGTCAAAGAACTAGCTTGCGCTTCAGTCCAACACCTGAAAGATAAGTAATTTATCTTCTAGACCACACCTAACTATGACCCACTTAGTTTCAATATGATTTTAACTAAATATTTAAATATACATTTTTTTAAGCCAGACTTAGAGTACCGTAGTGGGGAGCACAATGCAAAGGGTTAGTGGTTTCAACTCTCAGTCTACAGGTAGGTTATAACAAGTCATTGACAACGTAGATACCTTCACAGTTTTTAATGTCCAATTGATTAAATCTGTACACAAAAATTGCTAATAAAATTTATCCTCCGAAAGGTTGAACTGTACCTAAGTGTGCTGAAGTAACACTCCATGTCTTCTCCCTCCCAGGGAATCTCAGGAATATGAGTAACATTTTAAATAAATACATTTGACTAATGTTAATGAGAGTATTTTCTTTGGAAAATGCAGTCTCTCATGATAATAACCCTAAGCTGTAGAACAGTCTTTCTTGAGCAGTGACATTTGCAAGTTTGCATTGTTAATGATTAATGCTTTAGAGTACCATTCTTCAATTTATTACTCAACCACACTCACCTCTACTGCAGAGAAACAGTAGTGACACACTGATGAAAATATTCTCTAAGATTGCAATCACAAGTGTTCTATTTTCAACCTGAAAAGCTCTTGAAGATTTGCAGACCCCGACCTAACAAATGCCTGACATGTTGAAAGTAGCAAAACATAAACCCAAGTTTCTGCCAAGATACAATGAAAAATACATTTTCACCTAATATCTAGAAGCAAAACTACACTAATTTTAGAAACTTAATTTGCTTTAAGTGATATATCTACCTCTTTTGAATAGTAAGAATTCTTACTACATAATAAAATTACAATTACTTTATAAATATTATCCTCATGTATATAGGGCTATATAGGGCTCTATTCCAGCGGAAAAACACACATCTGGAAAGCTCATTTTTCAAGGTTCCTGCAGTCGTGCATGGCAAAGAAGCCAGACATTTTTGCTGAATCGGATTCTAAGAGTCAAATCTTGCCATCCTTACTCAGGCAAAACTCCCAGGGGCAGATCCTTGGGTGGAGTAAACTGTTTAGTTATGGAGCTTTGATAATTTACACAGTCTGAGGATCTGCCTCCCGCTTCACCAAATGAGGTCAAGGGGAGTTTCACTTCAGTGAGGATAAAAGGATTTAACTTTACATGAATAAACGTCCACCAATCTTAAACATGAACACATCAAGTTATAATGATCGCCTCGAAAATGAAGCAGGCGACAAACAGGAGAGGAGGAATATGTGAACCAGTAGCAGTTACTTCACCTGTATAATAGGAGTAGTGTAACGTCCCTTTAGCAAAACCTTCAGCTCCTAGCACAGACATATTGCCACATCTTGATTCTGTACAGTTATGCCCCTTGTAAGACATTGATTGCTATTGGTAATACCAATGGCAATAATCCCTTGTGCTCGTGTTATGGCTCTACCCTGCTGTAAAGGTAAAACTGTCGCTCTATCCCAATCACTAGAGTTGGCTGAAACTTTAAATATTTTTTTTTCAAAAATGGCCTTTTAAAATAATTTTTTTCACACACAAAAATTGCCACAGTCTTGTTTTTTTCAAAAAAAAAAACATCATTCATGTTCAAATTTATTTATTTTTTTAAATTTAAAGTGTTACTGTAATGGTTATCAATTTTTTTCATTTACCATAAATAGGATTTTCAGTAAACAAAAGATTTCAATATTGTTGTAGCCATATTGGTCCCAGGTTATTAGGGAGACAACGTGGGTGAGGTAATATCTTTTATTGGACTACCTTCTGTTGGTGAGAGAGACAAGCTTTCGAGCTTACACAGAGCTGAAGAAGAACTGTGTGTAAACTCTAAAGCTTGTCTCTCTCACCAACAGAAGGTACTCCAATAAAAGATATGACCTCTTCCACCTTGTCTCTCTAAAAGATTTCAATAACATTTAAGATTTTTATTTAAAGACTTACTTTTTTAAAATGGTCGGTTTCAAACACTCTGAAAAATTTGGAATTTTTTTGTGAAAATAGATTTTCATTTTTCAATCTGCTCTATCAGTCATAAATGAGACAACCAGAATTTGCCCCAAAATTTCATTTTATTTAAGAGGAAAATGTTTTTCCATGAAAGAACTTTTTTTTAAAAAAAAAAAACATTTGTAAGGAAAAAGGATGGATGCAGCACAAGCAATTTTTTTGGTCTTTGATCTCTGCCTTTGAAAATTCATAATTTCTAAGCGTCAAAAGATTAGACGATACTAAAAAGAAACTTAAGGATGTAGGATATGGGGGAGAGAAAGTGTGTGTGCACACACATGTGTGTGAGAGAGTGTATCTAAGTGTTAGTGAGTGTATATAAAACATGCCAGTTCACACGTAAGGGTGTATATATAAAGCAAGCCTGTTCTCTGCAACATCCTTTTGCAGCTACTTTGGAAATGCAGCAAAACAATAGCTACTAATATGTTAAATAAAGTCCAATATGTTGTCCAACTGTGACCTCATCCCTATTTTGAACAAAATGGCTGTTTTCTTATGCCTGTGTTTGCCTTCTATGCACAACCACCTACTGTTCTAAATCAAGTCCTGTCTACAATTTTTCCTCCCTGAATTAGCACACCATGTGCACCTCAATTCCCCTATCAGCGACCCATAGATGAACTGCAGGATTCCAATAAAAGTTCATTTTGCTTGTTACTTTGTTTGTTTTTTAAAAACCCACAGCCACAGAAAAGTCTCATTTGACAGTCCTCTTGCAAATGGACTTTAGAAATAAACTGCTTATGAGCCAAATGCACAGGTATCTTAAATGTGCCACTTACAAAAGCTCCATTCAGAATTCTTCACAAAACATGTATTCTGCATCTGATTTCTTTTTAACAGAGTACCTCTCCGTTATTGTGCTTAGCTAGTGCTACACAATGTAATAGAATTACAATTAAAATATTTTAAAGTAATTCCCCAACACCAGTTTAATACACTTGACAGGTTCCAAGCTGTATCCTCAGAAACTCCTTCCATGTATTATTAATCAAAATGTATTGGCAATGAAATAAAGCTATGGTACATAACTGGAAATATAAAATTTTTATATAGGAACATATTTATATAAAGATGTTTCCTTTGTGACAGCAAAACCTAGAGTGGAGGAAAAGAACATAAATGCAGCAACCTCTCTTGTGGCATGTAAGCACCTCCATTTGCGGTCTCAAGGTTTGTCAGCACCAAGGGAAATCTTTATTGCCTGGTACCTGCACCACTTCAATGCAGTTCTTGTTTAAATAATGAGAAAAAATCGTGACATGAAATCCAAGGGAAACTTTACATCTTGTGTAACAACTCCTCCTGTCACCACTACAACATGAATCTTTATTTCAGCTCTATTTCGACCTGAATGTTAGAAAAAAATGTAGACTGAGTAAAACAGGCAATGTTACAGTAAAACCATTTGTGAAGAAAGGGAATTTTTCACCGTAAGTCTAGGAGAGAGTGCTTATAACTCAGTGATGGTTCAATTACCCCAGCATTACTGACCTACAGACAGCAGGGGTCAAATTCATCTTTGGTTCAATGCCACTGCTGTCAGGGAAATTACACCATGGATGAATTTGAACCTAGGATTAGCTCATTTGCTGGGCTAACTGGTACTCAAGCACTTATTACTAGCAATTTCCTCACCAAAATCAAGATGATCGGGATTATTATTTGTAGATGAATTTACATTTGAGACCATCTGGTGAGGAAACGTTAAAATAAAAAAAAATAATTGCATTCCCCACTAACACTGTTGTGTTAATTCAAGACAACACACCCATGTATTTATACAGATGGCCTTCGTGACCATATTTGCCATGTGAAATCTCTACAGGGAAGCTAGGGAAAGGCAGAACTCCTAGGATATGCGCTCGTCTGCCCAGTTTCACACTTTGAAATCCTCGGCAAACCCTGATTTATACACCGCCAACTGTTTTCCTATCTGATTAGGCAGTTTTCTACTCCAGTAAGCATGTAATATGGAGGTAGCCAAATTTCCACACTGAGGAGTGAAAAAACAATATTTATAGTTTGGAAATAAAACAAGCTGAAGGAATCAGGCCTGTTGGGATCATAAAGAGTTTCATAGGGGGTGAATTTCTGATAAATCTGTATTGTAGAAGGAGGTGAAAGCCTAGCTTTAATGGATAGTCAGGCTTAGGGTATGTTTATATAATAAACATACAGGCTTCAGAAATGTGTTTATAATAAATTATCTTGAAGGCAGATTGTTGTCACTCATAGTTGTTTTACCTCTCAACCAGGAGGTCAAGGTTTGAATCAAGTTGGCATCTGATGTGAATATTTCAGTTAACACTTTCAATAGGGGATTCTACTTCTCTTTGGAAAAAAATGACTAATCCAGCCTTCTCTTAAGGGCAGATGAGCGTGTAAGTGTGTGTTATTTCAATCAATATAACCAACTAAAATGACAGAAAACCTACATGAATTGGTCATTTTAAGTGGAGCAACTAAGGGAAAGAGCGAGCACATGGGAACAGTCACTTTTTCAGTACTACCCCTCCTCAGCTTAATGAACACATCATGTGAAATGTGAAAGACGTACTTGATCTGACTTATTGGCTTTATGTACACTCAAGAAAGTGTTGCCTTCCAATATGATTAGGTGCTCTAGACACCTGACACAGCTTAAAAATGCCCACATCAGACTAACGTTCCAACCTAACTAAAGTGCAGTCCTTTGCACTTCGTATTTCTGTGTGGCACAGTATAATCTGGGACTTGCACTGGCAGCCCATTATAAAGGGAGTGCCTTTAAGTTCCTTATTTGGACTTAAAACCCTAACTAATATAAGCACAGTCTCCTTGAAGGACTATCTGCTATCTTGTGTCTCATGGCAAGAACTAAGATTGTCTCATAAAACTATATCAAGAGGACAGAAGGTGGAGTTTTTCTGGCAAGGACTTGGCCCTCTACCTTTCTCTCCCATGGTATATCTGTTGTAGCCACAACAGCAGTAAATCTTTATATAGTATACTTGCAGTGGAAAAGCAATGTCTTTTTAGTTACTTTCACAGTTTTATGTGGACAGATGGTTGTTTTATTTATCATATCCTGGGAAATGGGTTACTGGGGATTTGTTTTGTTGCATCCAGGATTTATTGAGATGTGTTGCCATTTTCATTAAGTAATGGTGTTAGTTATATTTGGCCAGGCATCTAAAAAGCCTTTTGGAGATGGACACCATGGGAAAGCTTTTTGAAAGTCACTAATGATTTTGGGGGTCTCAGTTTTTGGGTGACCAGCTGGAGACACTGTAAAGAAACTGGATTTTCAGAAACTGTTCGGTACTTTCCTCTGAAAGTCAGGGCCCTCTAAGGTTCCTTAAGTTGGGCACCTGAAAACTGAGAGCACCAAAATCCCCAGTCACTTTTGAAATTCTTGGCCCCTGTAAATGAACATGGCAGATTTTGTAAGGAGCTGACCATTTGCAACACCATTCAGCGTAATGTGATTGACAGGTGCTCAACACTTCTCAGAATTTGTCTGATAGTTATGACATTATTATTACACTTCCTTCATTGACTGCATAATTTTTGTACATGATAAGAAACACGCACATTTTATTACTCTCAATGACCCAGGCTTCATTCCCCCGAATCACCTGATAGTACAGTAACCAAAAGGAAGATGAAAAGCACCCAGATGTTAATGGGGCCCCTCCACTTCACGGAGGTCTCTTTATGGAAAATTAATATAACATTATAGTGCTGAATTTAGTGTATATTGATGTAAGGATTTCTGCAGAGCCTGTTGCTGTCCCTCTTATCTCTTACACTGGTTATTGCTGTCATTAAAAAAAAAAAGTATTGAATTCAAGAGACCAAACTCCAAACCCTGGTAAAAGAAAATATGTTCCCATATTAATTGCATTGTACATTGTCAATCTAACTTTACTCTCATTCAGCTCAAAACAAGAGTCAGTTTTTGAAAAAAGGCGTTCGAGTTGGTTGGACATTTCCAGTTGTTTTGCCACAGGGACTTTGGAACTTTTTTAGTTTTCTGATTGTTTTTGTTTTTGTTTTTTTCTACCATAAACTGCAAATTTAAAAAAATGTGTTTTTTTGAAAACCAAATAAATTTTAGTTTTAGTTTTTCTTCCTCTGGCTTTTTTGCCCCTTTAACTTCCCCTCTTTTCCTTTTTTTCCGTACTTTTTTCCCAACAGCAAATTGGATAAAGCAAAAAGGGAGAGAAGGGGGGAGGGCAGGAGAAAAGTAAGAAATAAATAAATAAAACAAAAAAAAACAGTTCTTGATAAATTTTAGTAGTTTGAAAAATGATAAATTTCCATTTTTATCCTTTTTCCACTTTGTTGAAAAAAATCACAAAATGGGTTGTGAGTTCAATCCTTGAAGGGGCCACTTGGGGATCTGGGGCAAAATCAGTACTTGGTCCTGCTAGTGAAGGCAGGGGGCTGGACTCGATGACCTTTCAAGGTCCCTTCCAGTTCTAGGAGATGGGATATCTCCATTAATTATCATTATTATTATTATTACCTGTGAACTATCTTGGTAGTTTGAATGGCCCATTGAAAAGAGATCACAAATTGTCCGCTCACTTTCATCAAAGCCCATGTAGTAGAGGGGCCTGTCAGAGCCCAGCCTGCTTCAACTATAAAAGAGACGCCTCGGGTCTGATCCTTTCATCTTAGGTCTGCTTAACTTTTAACAGGAAAGATCTAAGCCATAGGACTGAAGTCTTCAGGTAGTTACCCGGGTTATCCTGGAACTCTTATGGAAAAACTCTAACAGACTCTACATGTGAACTGCTTATTGGAATTTAACCAATTGAACTGATTCCAGAGAGACTTTACAAGCCAGCAGATATAACCCTGATCTATGAACACTGAAAGTTATTAAGGATTGGCTGTAAGCGTGTATTTGGGTAAGATCTGAAATGTTCATGACCTGGGGAGTAATGTGCTTGATACTTCGGGATTGGAAAAACTTGATTTACGGTGAATAGGGTTTTAATAACTTCTTACTATATTAGTCTTGGTTGCCTAGATGGGAGCCAATTGCTGGAATGCCTAAAGGAGACTGTGTTTGGCTTCTTGTTAACCACTGTAATATTACAGAATCTCTTTTGTTACTGGCTTGGTGAATCTAATTATAGAATAAACCACCAGTCTGGGGGATTGTCTGCACTATTTCTTGCAGTCTGCCCTGAGTGTGGCATTCTCAGTGTGGTCCATCCATGCACCAAGGTCACAATGGTAATTAGTTTAATGTGCACTTGTTTGTTAAACTAATTTCCTGATGTTTTAAAAGATTGCACAAAACAACACAATTCCAAAATATTTACAGCAACTACAGCGCGATGTGGCCTGTTTATAAGAGGCCCAGTTAAATCATTTGGATCAATAAGGGTGAGAGAGATACAACTTTAATCATCAAACTATAATAATGTCAATGTTTTCAGGTTCTAAATGACAGATACCATTAAATTATTCCAATCTTAGTGACATTCTTTGTCTATATCTGGTTTCTGTTGAGCATACCAAACAGAACTAGGCACACTATTTGCAGGACTTTCTTATCCCAGGTCTTGAATTGTGGAGAAACAGGGACTTTCCCCCATGCTAAAGGAACTAACTTATTGAGACCAGACAAGAAGGAGAGCTCTCTTTACTAATTGTTCACCACTTGAGCTCCATATTTCCCATTAGTAGCTAAATTTTATTCTTATACAATCTTAATTACACAAAAGTTATCCGATTGATCCTTGGAATTTATCATTCTCTTTACTAATACTAAAATGTGTGGCCTTTTCAGGTGACAAGATGGAAACTGTCAAGTTAACGATGATATCTAAAATGTTGTTACAAATAACACTTTAGATTATTGTATGCAGTGTTGTTGTAACTATGTTGGTCCCAGGATATTAGAAAGACAAGATGAATGAGGTAATATCTTTTATTGGACCAACTTCAGCTGTTGAGAGAGAGGAGCTTTCAAGCTACACAGATATTACCTCACCCACATTGTTACTTTAGATTATTTTTCACTGTTTAAGTCGTACTTACTTTTTGAATTTTGCATATTTCTCAACTTACACAATAAAACAGCCTAGTCAATTTCACTTTTGTTTTTAGTCAGTTTCATTCAATACCACTTGAAGGCCATGAACCTGTGAAGATTTATGCACATGCTTAACTTTACTCACTGTCGGCAGTACCATTAACTTCACTGGGACAAACCACAGTGCACAGAGTTAAGACTTGTCTACACTTGAAAGTTAGTTTGGATTAAGGAAGGGTGTGAATTAAAAGTGCAATAGCTATTCCTGACTAGCTCCATGTGTGGACAAGCCCTAAGGCACATGCATAAGCCTTTGCAAGTTCATGCCCTCAGATTCTTACCTATTAGCATGGAACTTCAGTTTTGGGATTGCAAACATGACTGGGGAATTTTTATTATTATTTCATAGGAAATAGTTTTTTTAAATGGAAACATTTGTGTTAGCCTAATGTTTTGTCAAACCAATATTTGTTTTTATTTATTTATTTAGCAAACGCATTTCTGGATCAATCTGACCTGACGATATTCCTTTAAGAAACTGATTACTTAAAACAATACTTCAGATATGAATTATTAGTTATATACATGTCTGTTCGTGCAATCATTCTACATATAAAATTTCCATTGACTTCAGTGGGAGTATCACAGACACAGTGGATAAGGAATGTATAAATATGAAAGATAAAATTCACAAAGAAATATTTAAGTGATCACATTGACTGGGATCTAGGGATCAATAAATGAGTAATTTTTCTAATATCCGATGTTTTGTTACTGTTTTTCCATATGCTATTGCTGACTTCCAAGTCAGATGTTATGATTCTTTTATGTGTTGACCATTAGAACTGTGTCCCAGATAGGTTTCCTGAGATATCATAACCAATGTCTGCTTGCCTTAAACATACACCTCTCTCTCTCTCACACACACACACACACAAACTTTCAGCAATTACATAGAATCATAGAATCATAGAATATCAGGGTTGGAAGGGACCTCAGGAGGTCATCTAGTCCAACCCCCTGCTCAAAGCAGGACCAATTCCCCAACATGATAACTACTGGGTTGTTTGGTGTAAGATTGTACTTCCTTTACCTAGCAGTGTGTATTTACCTTTGATCTGGGGGGTTGTTGACCATATATTGTAATTTATTTTGGATTTAGAACTGTAAGAAAGTATTCCTGAATCTGGCCCAAGTTTCTTTTCATTTCAGACTGAAATGAGAGTTTACCCATGCAAGAATTTCAGGATTTTGCAACAGCTGTGCACCTGTACTCAAACAAGTTATATATTATTCAGAGCTAGGATAATCAGCAAGGGACATGGGGCTGGAGTTACTCAGGAGGCATACACATTAGCACATGCAGAACATGCCTACAGGCCCTGCTTTAGTACACCATCTCCTCTCTGCCCAAATAGAGCACATGCAGAAATACTATGGAATAGTCTATTGCAGATTTTAAGGGAGCCATAACTATTCCCTCTGGCTGCAGTTCTTTTGGTGTATTCATAGGTGCAAACACTGGCTACAATTTGGCCCCTGGAGAATAGAAAAGCACTAGAAGACATACTGTAGAGAACAATGCTACAGTGCCAGGCAGGTGGCCTAGATGACCTGAAAAAAAATCAGTTTTACAGCACAAATTTGCATACTGGAAAATATCAGCAAAATACAAAATATTTCAATTTGGAAATGCCCCTATGATGCTTTATGGGAGTTATAATTTAGGTGCTTCATGCTCCAATTCTCCTCTACAAGCCCTGGCTGAACTGCATTTCCCGTAAAGCACCATGGTCTCCCCTCTTGGAGAGGAGAGGTCGTGCTTCATGGGAGTCCCTGGCAATGGTGCATCATAGGAGATATAGCCCAGTTGGGTGGTGTGGCCCTTCAGGGACAATGGGGACATGAGGTACCTCAACTACAACTCCCATGAGGCACTGCAGCAGCATTTCCAAATCAAAACATTTTGTTTTTTGACGTAAATATTTCAGTTTTGGGCTGAAAGAGTTCAGTTTTCAGGTATTCATTTTTTCAACAAAAGGCAAAATTTTGTGCAGAAAGCAAATACTTTTGCCAAAATAAAATTGTTTAGTCAAATTTCCTGTGAAAAACAGTTTTGACAGAACATTTTCAACGGATAAGTCCATTTCTAATTTCTATCAGTCTATGATTACATTTTTAATCATCATTGTTGAACAACCCTAGACTTATCTGCCACTCTGAGGGCTTGTGTGCAAGGGTCTTACACAGTCACAACTCCTTCCCTGCTCCCCCCCAGCTCCAAGGCAGGAAGTCATTAATCGATTCACAGATTCCATGGCCAGAAGGGACTCCTGTGATCATCTTGTCTTGCCTCCTGTATAACACAGGCGATAGAACTTCCTCAAAATAATTCCTACATCACATCATTTACAAAAACATCCAATCTTGATTTAAAAATTGTCAGTGATGGAGAATCCACCACTACCCTTGGTAAATTGTTCCAATGGTTAATTACTCTCACTGTTATTTCCATTCTAAATATGTCTAGCTTCAACTTCCAGCCATTGGATTGTGTTAGACCTTTCTCTGCTAGACTGATGAGCCCATTATTAAATATTTGTTCCCCATGTAAATACTTGCAGACTGTAATCAAGTCACCCCTTAACCTTCTCTCTGTTATTTACAACTGGCAAATACCAGTAGCAGATTGCATCCCTTCCATGGCAGCCAGCACAGGGCAGAGTCAAGACCCTTGCCATGTGTGGGCCTCTCTCCACCCACCTGAAGCTAGTAGCAATGGCCCCATAAGTTTTCATTTCCCCCTCATGCAGACCAATGATGCAAGAAGACAGCACAGAGGACTAAGAGACGCCTTCGGCAATTTTACTTCCATGCTAGGCTGTGTGGAGCAACTCACAATCTTTCCCCAAATTAGCAAATTAAGCAGAAACTAATGCAAGTCAAAGATCAAACAGGCAAAGCATAATGTGTCACCACAATTACTATTAACAGGGATTAGTTCAGTTGCTGCTTTCCAAATACCATTTGACATCCATGGAGTTACAGCTAAACCCACAGAAACTAGCTTCTGCATTCCACAGTCAGGTTATAAACAGGACTAATTTATTGGCTCAATTAAAGGCATAATGGAAGGATATGGTTTAATGTGAACCTTCTGAATCACCTGTGAAAATAAACTGAAATAAAGTATTTCTGTCTCTTAGTAGCTGGACAAACATTTTATGGCTATTGAAAAGTTATATTTTAATGCTTTTGGACCAAGGTAATTTCATTTTACTCTCTTCATTTCAGGAGAGAATGGTTTAATTGGATAGGCATTTCTACCAACTCATTAAGGAATGAATCTTAATCCTACTGAATAATTTCTCCATTGACTTAAATGGAGCTAGATTGGGCCCTCTTTTTTCTTGACTCATTTTACCTATTCTTATGCAACATTACAAAAATGTATTTTCATTCTTTCAGCATTTGTCTTTAACATCTGTTAATGAATACTGGTTTAAACGCACTATTATGAGATTTATTTCAGAATCCTAGGAATGTGAGTGCCATCTATCTATTTACAAAGGGCTTCTTTAGGGACTTTCTGATAGCATTTCAGACAAGCATGCATATGTGATTTAACCTTACAATAGAGATAACCCTCTGAAAAGAGATTCTTGTAATGGAAGTACACAATTGAATATAAATATATAGTTCACATCTGTCACAGAGCAACATCTGAATAAAATTACCTCCATTTCTGTCACTGTAACACCTGCACCCTTTCTTTATAAACAGCAAGAATCCTTTATTCATTGTAACAGCCCATTATGATTTTGGTACGAGGGTTTGTTTTTTTATTGTAACTAGCTGAACAGTTTAGTATAGTCTTCAGATTTATAATGCTTAAAAAACTGTAGGTATTTTACATAAAAGGCCAAATGTAAGTGCCTACCTACTAGGTTGGAGGATTATGGACAGGAAATCGGGGGGCTGAGCTAGTCCAATTGGGATGCAAAGAGTGGACACTTTTAACCCTCGGGACTTTATATGTTGTTTTCACAGAAATACATGATCTGCGTGATTTAAAATAAAATAGATCCTGTTTGCTCTTCTGGTGGGAAAGCTGGACAGAAACTAGTACTACAGATAAGGAGAAAGTTGAAAGTTATGATGTTGACAGCAACCTCATTTATCAGGTGATGTAATAATGGAATCACTAAGTTCAAGTTTGGGGAAGCGTTGGAGTTTGTCCTTCAGCTATAAACATTTGCTCCAGACTGAAACGTGGCATACAAAGTCTCAGTGCAGAAGGATCTCTTCTCTATTTTTTTTTTTAATTACTGAATTTGAAAATAGACATTTAATTCTTTGTAAGTTATAAAAAAACCTCCCATCAGAAGTCAGTTTCCTTCCTCTCTCCTATTACTCAAAAATCATTTCAGTTTTGTTTTTTGACTAAAGATGAAATTGTTTGTCTTTAGTGCACAACCTGTACTAATATTTAGTGCATAACCTAAACTAATCTTTCAATGTTGTGGAACAAAACAGTATCAACAGATTGGACATATTTTGTTTTTCTTAAGGAGAAACAGCTAATATGTATGAACAAGAATTTTAACATTAAGATTTCATAGTATTTTTGTGCGTTTCTACTTAGGACCTAATCCTGCCTTTGCAGACATTTATGTGTAATGTCTCTAAAAGCAAACTTTGGACTTGATAGTAGGGTGACCAGTTGTCCTGTTTTTATAGGGACAGTCCCGATTTTGGGGTCTTTTTCTTATATAGGCACCTATTACTCCCCACCCCCGTCCCGATTTTTCACATTTGCTGTCTGGTCACCCTACTTGATAGGGATGTGCTCTACATTGGAAAATTGAAATGTTACAATTTGCACTGGTGGAACAGCAATGGTGTATTAAGAGTACACTAGCCCTGTAGTTTTATGTGTACATGTGACTACCCACCAGACTCCTTCCAACCACTCCAGAAGAATTGCATGGGGATTACTTATCCCACAGTTCCCAGTATGGCTACTTGCAGCAGGTGCTTTATAGAATTATAGCTGGCAACAATATTAGGCCCTGACTTTGTAATGAGAGGCCTGTACTCTCATTAGGCTCTGCATTCAGATGCAAAACCATGAGATGGGGCTCTGCAAGGACACATCTGTTTGTTCATAGAGTTCTTATTGCAGTATCGGGTCCTAAATTCATACTATATAATAAATCTTCTCATATAATTATATTCTATGTAAGATAGTTAGAATGGGTAAAATAACAACAATTTTTCATGAAGATTCATGAAAATTATGTATAAAATATAAAAAAAATCAAAAATGTAAAAATAAACCAGCTCTAATAGTTAATATTTTATCACTAGTTAAGTCTATTATAACAGTTGTCACATAATTCAATATAGCAGGTAAAATACAAATAGTTTAACAAATTATTGGCTATAATTTCCTTCCTAATTGTTTATAATTGGCTGCCAGCCCCATTGGCATAATCCAATATTGCTTCCAATTGTGTCTGCTCTGGTTGAAGATATGTGCATGTAGCCCCAAGTACTCTGCCTTTGTAACCCACTGCTGTGTGTGTGTTTCAGATCCCCCCACTCCATGCCTGATCCTCAGAGGATACAAATCTGCTCTGACCTGGAGAGCCTTGGACTTTTAGTTCAAGCCATAGCAGCTCATGCTTTCAGCTCTGGAGATCCCTGGTTCAATCCCCAGTTTGTCAGACACAAAGGTGGCTGTCACACCTTCATATTATCTCTGCAGAGGCTTCCTAGGTCAATCCTCTTCCTCCAATCAAATGTAGTCCTGGCACCCAGGAACAGATTACCATGAGCACTGACACATGTGGGTGTCAGTGCTTGAGAAAGAGAGCAAACTGTTCTCTATTTGGGGGGATGGTTTGTTAAATGTTTTTCCTATGAAGTTTCTTGTTTTTCAAAATACACAAAATACTTTTCTCTTTTTGTTTCTTCACAAGGAACCAGAGACAGGCACAGCATTATAATATAGCAACGGGAGAACCAGCTGAAATGTTTCAGCTGCCACCTTTGTCCTTGTTCTCTAAACTAGCACTGCAATGGTGCACTGACACAACAGTGTCTGACACCATGTTTAGCTTTGCTCAGTGCAGTACCAACAATGGCTGAACCTCTGCATGTTTGGTAGTAATTCTGTGGGTGTAACTGGCATCATAAGGGTTTTGCAAGACCAAAGTTCTCTAGCACAGACAAGTGTAGACATATAGAGCTCCCTCAGCTCTGGCCAATGTCAGGAAGAATTCAGAGCACTCCAAGCCTCACAGAAATAGCACCTTGCAGGATCATGCCCATAGTGCGTGTTCACAGCAATTACAGCAACATCTTAACAATATCATCATAGTTATAAATGAAGGAGACAATAGTCCATTGGTTACTGCATTTTCCCCTCCCTTTTTCTGTCTTGTCTGTTAAGGTCTTCAGGCCAGGGACTGTGTTTGTCTATTGCCTAGCATAACAGGGCTGTGAACAAAGCTGATACTAAATGTAATACAAGTTATGAATTATTATTAATTATTGTTATTATTAATAGTATCAATAATATATATATTAAACAAATCCAAGTATTTAAACAAAGAACTGTGACCATTCCAAAGGATTAACTAAATTTTCTAGTGTCTCAATAATCTACTAATAAGGGGTCTAATTATTAATTAAGAGTGAAATTCACTCCTGTGCAGAGCGCCAACACAAGGCCAATGCACCATATACATCCCTCTTAAATCCTATTAAGGGGTTAAGGGCTTAGTGGGACTTAAGTGATGCACAGACCTCTCAATTTCATTTTAAGTACTTAAGAAACAAAATGCAGCACAGGTACTGAGCCATGTGACTAATACAGTTCTATGGAATGCTGGCACTTCACAGAATGCTTCTGCCACACAGAAGTGATGGCGGCCATCAGCAGGGAAGTAGTATATCATATTCTTTCACTGACAATGTAACAGCAACAACTTCCCAGTGACCCATCTCATGCACTTCAAGTAAACATAGTCTAATGTTACTCCTACACATGATCGTGAAACATTGCCAAAGCTGAGTGACAACGGCACAACAAAAGGCAGCATAACCAAAGAAGTGAAGTTAGTGATGGCAGAGACAATCAATAGCTCAACAGGGCAGTGTGCTACTTATATGTGACATAGGATAGCCATAGGCATCTAGGGTGTAGTGTGATGGAGAAGGCTTAAAGCCAAGACCCTTTCAACTACCTGAGAAGTGTGGGAATCTACTTACTAATTATAGTAGGTTATTGCTTTTCTAAGTATGTAGAACATAGCTATAGTTCACACGAACATGCGCATGTGTTTATACATGCAAGTGCACTCACACAAATATGGTGATCAGACAATCGCAGAATGTGTTTTTATTTGAGAATTTAGATGCGATCTGAGAAAGGCAGTATCTGACTTCAAATCAAAATTAAATATTTAAGCAGTACTGTTTTTCTAACTGTTTTTACTGAAATATGTACCTTAGAAAACAAATCAGTTTCAATATCAGCCAGAAATATTTAATAAGCTGTGAGATAGGAAAATATAATATTAAAATAGTAAAAAGTTTTGATTCTTTACAGTTATTTTTTTTTTTTAAATCTAATTGGGACCAACTGGCCTCATTGCTTCTTATAAACTTTGCAATATATATTCTGAAAAAGAAATAAAAATGAACAGATGTTTCTCCTTAAAGAAGTCAGACAAATATTTTTCTTACACAATAAATCAGCTGCTAGTGGATTTCCAGGACACTGCTCCAGGCAAACTGTTTAGGTATGGCTTAAAAACCTGATTTACCTCTGTATGTATCCAAAACTGGTAAAGGAGATTAAACTGGAGATGAACAGCATATACTGATGGAGGAATAAAAAGAGCCATAGGCAAGTAGAAAACCTGAAATATGAGAGAGAAAATATACATATGTTTATGATTCAAAATTTTTCATATGTTGTAAATACTTTAAATTCGATATCATCTGAGATCTCAAAGGACTTTACAAACATTAATTGAACCTTACAACGCCTCTGTGTGATATACATTATAGAAAAATAATAGATAGTAATGATTACTATTATATTACTATTAACAGTAGTAAAGTGAGACACAAAAACTTTACATAAATGACTTCTCAAAGGTCATACAACAAGCAAGTGGCAGTATGATCACTAGACAATACTCCTATAAGCATTTATTTGACATTAAGTACTATATATTCCTGACTCTAACGATGATAAAGATGTGCTATAACTAAAACAGCTGTCATGTTTTTAGTATTTGCTGATTTTAAATATCCCACACTCTTTGTCATACTGCCATGAGCTTAACTTGCCTACCTTGGAAAGATTCTACTGTCATACATGGAGAATAATCTCATGTTAGTTTTCACAATTAGGTGTTCAAATGGCTCTTTAAATAATGTCATCAAATGACAACTCTGGGACCCTCACACCCAAAAAATGCTCATAGTCTTCCTTCCTTCCAAATAGGGTTTACCTCACTGTTTTTTTCACTTGACATAGTATGAAACAACAGCCACATGGAGTAATCAATCCTCCCTAGGGAGAGAAGTTTTTCTAGACAAAATAAAATCCAGGAGATGTATCTCAGAAAAAATTGGGGAATGGATAAGTGCATAGGTGAGAGACTTTTGGTGGCAAGACAGAAAGGCTCCCTATGCATAGATTCCAAAATCAAAAGGGACCATTGTGATCATCTAGTTTAACATCCTGAATAACACCATAGAACTTCCCTGAACTAATTCCTAGAGCATATCTGTGACGTAAGAATCTCTTAATGCTAACTGACAGGGGGTGCAGAGGAGTTAGTCCTGAGTCTGATATGTACATTCTAATTCATCAAAGAGTGTCACGTGAGATCTCATATGAAAGCCAGTGTCACACTCATCATAAAAATAACTGTGAAACGCATGTACAGATTTTGTGTAAGGAATTATGTGTATATACTGAAAATATGTTCTTAAAGTCTCTGTCAAGGTACTAGTCACCAGGAAAGGTGAAAAACAGGTTTTCTGTCAGAAAAGATGTTTAGCCATTTAACTGCTTACATGTTAATTGAGTATTGTCTCATTCACAGTGGGTCTCCTATCACTAGTCTGAAATTAATGCAAATAAAGGGTTTGAAGACTTCAGAAAGAAACTAACAGAAAGAGAAAAGTAGAGGGAGGGAGAGGTGGAGAACCCTATAGTGTACATCACAGGCTTGTTTGAGTATATTTTGGGGGACAGAGGAGTCAACCTAGCACCTTCCACTGAGGAAGTAAAAGGACAGTGAATTTGCTTCATGAAAAAGGGTCTCAACCTGGCTTGGTTGAAAATGCTAGAGAACTCTCTTTCATTGATTTCTTTGAACTGTTTACTTCATGTGGGGATGGGTGAAAACTCCTCCCATACAGAAGAAACAGAGGATTTTGTTCCTAAAATCTGTGCTTCTGCCAGAGGCCCTAGACCATTTTTCCAAGTCTTCTTCTCAGGGCAAGCCTCAAGACCATCCTCTCAGCCTAAGAAGAGATCTGCTGCTTTACTTCGAACCCACTGGACTAACATAAATGTTTCCTACACACATTACAAAGTTATAGGCATTTGATTCAAAGTTCAAGAATATGTTTCACACCACTGCTTGCACTTAAAGTATGTCTTTCTCCTCTCTTTCCCTTCATATCTTTTCAATCAGCCTGCACACAACCCACACAACACTCTCAACCCAGATTAATATACAGATTTATCATATAATGTTTAACTTAAAACACATACAGAGCTGGCAGCAGAACAGTCCCACAATCCCACATTATCCACCACAACATTCTCACACGCCTCTTCATATGCTTCAACAAAATGAGATGTCAAACTGCCTTCAACTGCATATGCTCAGAGACATCAGATATCACTCAGAGATTGACAATAACTCTTCACTAGATTAGGTTAAAAGGCAAACACATACACATACACACACACGATTCTTCGTCATGCAGGCAGTTCAGAAAATGGTAGTTCTTTAAGAATTAGCATGGGGTTCCTGGAGCATGGATATTTACAAAACTTGTGCTCAAGTGATGACTATGCTTCAGAAAGAGATAATTTTCACCCTTGCTTTTACACAATCTAGACAATTCCACCTACAGGACAAACATTAAATTTCTATTTGTCTTTCTCAGATGTGAAAGAGCAATGCACACCATGATGTTAACTAGTTCTATTCTAGTCTTTATAGCTTTTTATATCATGTGTATCACCATGGTATCTGGTGCCAGTAGTGCATTAAGCAACTTGACAATGCATTTGTCACTTATTATTTGTTCTCCCATCCTCTCCCAGAGGGAGAAGCCTGCATAGTAGCGGAGTGTCTTGTTTTTGTAGGGTGTAGGGTTTTTTGTTTTGTTTTTTAATATAAATATACCTGTTGTTATGTGTTTATGTAAAAGAAGGCAAGCTAGTATAATTATTTCTTAGCTTGGTTTCCCATGGCTCCAGGCTAATATACCTTGTAATTTGGTTTGAAAGCTGGTATTAGCATCAACCTTAGGACTGTCTTCACCAGTGGTGGGCAACCTGCGGCCTACGGGCCACACACGGCACATCAGGGCAAGCCGCTGGCGGGTTGCCAGACCGTTTGTTTATAGGCCCGCACTGCTTCCCACAGCTCCCATTGGCCGGGAATGGTGAACCGTGGCCACTGGGAGCTGCGGACGGCCGTGCAAATGTAAACAAACGGTCTGGCAGCCCGGCAGTGGCTTGCCCTGACGTGCCGCAAGTTGCCCACCACTGGTCTACCGAGTGCTTGCAAGCATTATTGTCCTCTTACAAACCCCCTAGCCTCCCCTTATCATCATTATGGCTTTCCACAGTAACTGTTTGGATATAACATGCTTATGCAGCCAGAACAAAGTGTTCACACCTGTCCTTTTCTTCTCTCCCCTATCTTTTTAGAAAACAGCGTCCACATGGGTGAACAAGCATATAGAAGCTTAAATCTTTAACATGGCAGTATTTGCATGGAAGAGGGACTCCTCACAAAAAAATGTCACTTGTACCAATGTGCATTATGTCCATCTAAATCTTGTGCCCTCTTACAAGACTGTGAGGGGTACTTTATGAATCAACACCATGACAATTAAAGAACGAGAATGGGTGCCTATAATAAACAAAACTATGAAGTGGTGCCAATACAAGAGTGTCCAGAAGACCTGATCAAGTTGTGGAAATGCATTCCATTGATTTATCTGAATTTAATATGTTTGGAAGGTTTATTATTAACAAAAGGCCAGATTTGGTCTCAATTACAGCAGTGTAGATCCAGACTAACATCATTGAAGTTAATGGCCAGAAGTAATTAACTCACAGGTCAGATGCTGACTCAACAAAGAGCTGTGGATTTGTTCTACATCTAACTGTAGTAGAATATTTTACATTCCTTTTCCTCTGTATATTATGGGAATCTGTATTTATGTCTATGAATGTACTCTGTATACTTGACATTTTTGTTTGTTTTAATACTCTGTGTGTGTGTGTGTGTGTGTGTGTGTGTGTGTGTGTATCCATGTTTTGCCAACCTGTGAAATCTAGTTCACAATGCAGTGATTTTCTTTATGTGTATATAAAAATGCTGCAATACAATATAATTTTTCCAAATTTCCACTCTATAAAAATTTAGACTTTTCACTCCAGTCCAGAAGGAAAAGAAATATCAAAATGTCAGAATTTCCTAGACAGAATTTCCACTTTCTGACTGGCTCTAGAAATAAAAAGCCTTCACCGATATATAGATATTGTATCTAAATGTCTTGTGATTTTTCCTTAAAAACATGTAGTTTAAGAAACAAACTTTTCAATTTCTGAAGACACTGAGTACACTCTTTTTTAAAAATAATTATAAAAATTAAACATTTAAGTAAGCAATTTTTTATGGCTTTCTTATCTTTTATGTTTAAAATTTATAACTTTTAGAGAAATGATTATGTATTTCAAATAAAAAATATTGGGTAATGGAAGAACCTTGGAGGATAAGTGTGAGAGGCAATAATTACTTTGGGCCCAGCTCTGGGACACAACAAAATATATTAAAATTGTGACTTGTAGAAATAAGAGTCATACAAAAAGTGGAAACTAGGTCAAATTACAAAGGATGAATATAAAAAACACACACGCGTGTAGGTACAAAATTATAAAGGACAAGGCACAAAAAGCTAGGGATATAAAGGGTAACAAAAAAACATTTTACAAATATACAAGAAGCAAGAGGAAGACCATGGACAGGGTAGGCCCATTACTCGATGAGGACGGAAAGACTATAACAGAAAAATGCAGCAATAGCCAAAGTGTTAAATGCCTTTTTTGTTTCAGTTTTCACCAAAAAAGTTAGCAGTGATTGGATGACTAACAAAGTGAACATCACTGTAAATGGTAGATCCTAGAATACTTAAGCAGCTGGCTGAAGAGATCTCTGAGCCATTAGCGATTATCTTCGAGAACTTGTGGAGGGTGGGAGAAATACCAGAGGACTAGAAAAAGGGCAAACATAGCACCTATCTATAAAAAGGGGAATAAGGACAACCCAGGGAACTATAGACCAGTCAGCTTAACATCAGTACCCGTAAAGATAATGGAGCAAATAATCAATCAATTTGTAAGCACCTAGCTGATAATAAGGTGGTAAGTAACAGGCAACATGGATTTGTTAAGAACAAACCATGTCAAACCAACCTAATATCCTTCTTTGACAGGATAACAAGGCTTGTGGACAGAGAGAAAGCAGTAGATGTGATATATCTTGACTTTAGTAAGGCTTTTGATTCCGTCTCACATGACCTTCTCATAAACAGCCAGGGAAATATAGCCTAGAGGAATCTACTATAAGGTGGATGCACAACTGGCTGGAAAACCATACCCAGAGAGTAGTTATCGATAGTTCACAATGGAGTTGTAAGGAAATGTGGTGTCCTGCAGGGATCTATTCTGGGTTCGGTTCTATTCAATATCTTCATAAATGATTTATATAATGGCATATAGATTTCACTTATAAAGCTGGGAGAGCAAGCACTATGGAGGACAGGATTAGAATTCAAAATGATCTGGACAAACTAGAGAAAGAGTCTGAAATATATAGGATGAAATTCAATAAGGACAAATGCAAAGTGCTACACTTAGGAAGGAATAATCAATTGCACAAACACAGAATGGGAAATGACTGCATAGGAAGCAGTACTACAGAAAAGCATCTGGGGGTTATAGTGGATCACAAACTAAATATGATCAAAAATGTAACACTGTTGCAAAAAAAGCAATCATCATCTGGGACATATTAGCAGGGGTATTGTAAGGAAGACATGAGAAGTAATTCTTCCACTCTACTCAGCACAGATAAGACCTCAACCGAAGTAGTATGTCCAGTTCTGGGCACCACACTTCAGGAAAGATGTGAACGAACTGGAGAAAGTCCAGAGGAGAGCAACAAAAAAGATTAAAGGTCTAGAACACATGACCTACAAGGAAAGACTGGGAAAAAAAGGGTTTGTTTAGTCTGGAGAAGAGAAGACTGAGGGGGGACAGGATAATAGTCTTCAAGTACATAAATGGTTGTGACAAAGAGGAGGGTGATAAATTACTGATCCTTAACCACTGAGGACAGGACAAGAAGTAATGGGCTTAAATTGCAGCCAGGGAGATTTAGGTTAGACATTAGGAAAAACTTCCTAACTGTAAGGGTAGTTAAACACTGGAACAAATTACCTAGGGAGGTAATTGCCTCACTGCAGGGGACTGGACCAGATGACCTATCAAGTTCCCTCCAAGTCCTACATTTCTTTGAGTCTAGGAAATTCATTCACAAAATCCATAGGTGAGCTCTCTTAGCAATTGATATTTGACAGGCACAGTGATCATCCTTCAAAAATTGCAATTTCCTTTAATCACTTTACGGAGTAATACAGACACTAAGGTAACGCTTACCAACAGCATTTGGGTAAGAGTAGCCAATGGAGAGAAACGAATACACATACGGGCATCCCATCCAGTCATTTCACAGGTAATTCTCCCACTGGTCTCAGTTAAGAACATAAGAACATAACAACAGCCATACTGGGTCAGACCGAAGATTCATCTAGCCCAGTATCATGTCTTCCGACGGTGGCCAATGTCAGGTGCCCCAGAGGGAATGAACAGAACAGGTAATCATCAAGGGATCACAGGATGACTGTGTGTTGTGTGAAGAAATACTTCCTTTTGTTAGTTTTAAACCTGCTGCCTATTAATTTCATTTGGTGACTCCTAGTTCTTATGTTATGAGAAGCTACAAATAACACTTCCTTATTTACTTTCTCCACACCAGTCATGATTTTACAGACCTCTATCATATCCCCCCCTTAGTCGTCTCTTTTCCAAACTGAAAAGTCCAAGTCTTATTAATCTCTCCTGGTACGGCAGCCATTCCAATGCTACAGTGTTGGGCTGCTGTGGTGTTTTCCCCGCCACAGCAATGTTAAATTTATTTATATTATGGTCACTATTATCAAGCGGTCCAGCTATATTCACCTCTTGGACCTGATCCTGTGCTCCACTTAGAACTAAATCAAGAATTGCCTCTCCTCTTGTGGGTTCCAGGACTAGCTGCCTCAAGAAGCAGTCATTTAAGGTGCCAAGAAACTTTGTATCTACATCCCGTCCTGAGGTGATATGTACCCAGTCAATATGGGGATAGTTGAAATCCCCCATTATTATTGAGTTTTTATTTTAATAGCCTCTCTAATCTCCCTGAGCATTTCACAGTCACTATCACCATCCTGGTCAGGTGGTCGGTAATATATTCCTACTGCTATATTCTTATTATTCGAGCATGGAATTACTATCCATAGAGATTCTATGGTACAGTTTGGTTCATTTAAGATTTTTACTTCATTTGATTATATGCTTTCTTTCACATATAGTGCCACTCCCCCACCAGCATGACCTGTTCTGTCCTTCCATTATATTTTGTACCCTAGTATTCTTGTGTACCATTGATTACCCTCATCCCACCAAGTTTCTGTGATTCCTATTATATCAATATCCTCATTTATACGAGGCACTGTAGTTCACCCATCTTATTATTTAGACTTCTAACATTGGTATATAAGCACTTTAAAAACTTGTCACTTTTTAGTGGTCTCCCATTACATGATGTAATTGAATGAGACTTTTTTTCATTTGACTGTTTCTCATCAGATCCTACCTGTATTTTATCTCCCATATTCTCCTCCTTACTCAGACATAGAGAATCTCCATTAGTAGATCCTCCCCTAAGGGATGTCTCTGTCCGAACCACGTGCTTCTCCGTACTTGTCGGCTTTCCCCATGCCTTCATTTACCCCAGAGTAACTCCATTATCTTCACTGTGTTACTCTGTGTCTATGCTGGCATTATGAAGAAGAATATGTTGCATTATGTTTAGAAAGTTATGATTGTGTGAAAGCCTGGGACTATAATTGGCCTTCTCAAAGTTGACTTTATTTCTTCTTTTCACACATCCCAATAAGAGTGTAAGTGTACCTATTTTCGATTCACATAATTCTCAGGATGCCTCAAATTACCTTTCTGCACTGTGCTTTTCTGTGTCTAACATTTTCTTGACTTATATTTTGTTTTCCTTCAGACAAAATTAAATACCTGCGATTTTATATAGCAGTGATTTTTAATAAAGTTCAATTATATTATTGCATTTTGCATAACTTACCCAAGAAGCGTATCTCTGCAGTACAGATTGTCTCAGTGCTGTGGATAAGTTATAAGCTTCAGAACTATGATGTACTTGGTGTGCTGCCCACAATATATTAACCTCTGCAAAACACACAATTTCTAATGAGGCATGAAAGAAAGAACAAAGCCGCATTCGTCTCCCATTACTTTTTTTTAACCTTAAAGCAAATGATTCCAAAATTTACACTTTGCTATTTTATCATAATATGGCAGGTAATAAAAACTAACCTTCAGAGCTGAATTTAGAGATGATGAAGAGAATGGCATAGATTAAACATTGGTAAGTGGACACAAGTGGGTGTAATTTACTTGCTGAGGGAGAGAAGAATGGGGTTACAAAAGAAAGTAGAAGGCTTTAAGAAAATGTGAGATGAAGGGTTAGGGGAAGGCAGCCTTGGTTAAATTATACTTCCACCAGGAATTTTGTCATTGATTTCAAGGGGACCAGAATTTGGTGTGCATTCAAGTACCATCCTTCAGGTTTCCTTCAGACTTGGATACTGAAAATGTTTTAGTGCTTGATGAATAAAGAAAAAATTTAAATAGTAACTTTCTGGGACACTTCAGTCTTCAAGCCCACCTGGAAACTCACACCACAAGGACATGACCATTGTCTGCCTAATAACAAGAAATGGAAAAACAAAGCATTCAGGTATTACTGTCTGGGAACTTTGGATTCAGTCCAAATATAGTGACTGGGGCACTGTTTTATGGTGAGGTTTGGGCGAGGCTGGTGTAGGTCACACGCCCCAAAGGCATGACACTTTTGATTTGCTGCATGTTTCAGAGCAATACAGAGAAACACTAACTGTTTACCAAGGCATTTTTTTCTTTAAGTACCACTCTGGGTGGCCTTGTTGCTATGAAACTTTGAAAATCTAAAGATGTTTGGACAGTCTTAAGTGGGAGGTTATCAAGCAGAAAGGAAAGCCAAAATCTTTCATGGCCATCAGAGGCTGCGAGGAAGGTCTTAATTACACTATAATGAGAAAGTGGGTGGTTAATGTAGCCACATAAGGTGCCTTTTCAGCTTGCAACTAAATTAAAGGTCACATATGTTTCAAGGGGTGAAATTTACATAAAGTCTCAGTTGATACAGAATTTGAAAACTGATTGGCTGACAGCCAGTTAAACCCTCCCCACTAATGGCAATGTTTCACCGGAACAATTAGGAAACTGCCTTTGGCAGATATTCAGATCCCATCCACAAGAATGATCTTACAGATGTGTATTCAAATGCCTTGAAATTATCTAGTGCCAAAACTATGTCAAATGGTTCAGGACTGATGATTAACACATAGTTGTAAAGTAAACGGATGCCAAATCAAACACCTTAATGAATCTCAAGGTGTCTTCATCATTTCAAGGGACTAGAGAAATAACAAAGTGCCTGTACGCTAGAAATTAGAATTTCTGTATCTAATGAACTGTGACAAGTTAGTAATTTATGAGGCAACTTCATCATTTCTGACTGTCCTCTAAGCCTTTGAAAATCCTTATGATAGCTGTCTTGAAACTATAATTTAAACTACCTATCACAAAAAATATTTAACACTCAATCTGAGAAACCTTTATTCCTTAAATGTCTCTTCTCCTGAAGTAACAAGTGTGCACTATCTAACATTTGTCATCTTGGGGTGGGGGGGGAGACATCTTAACGCATGCTGCCTTAATGAGCTCACTAGGAGATTAATTATTCAGGTGAGCTTCAATACTGTGTAATAATTTGTATTTGAAATGCTTCCCAAGACCTCGACAGAAGCTAAATGAGTGAACACAGAATCTAAAAAGGTGGAGGTTAAAAACCTGTCATCTTAGTTGTTTTAAAAGCATTTACTTCCTATCACAAACTGTGTGTAACACAAGCCTTCACTCAATGAAGTACAGCTGTACAAACAAGGTACAGTAACTGGATCTTCCTTATTTCCCTCAGTCATTTTTCAGCATTGTGAAAAGTTCAAGGAAGGGAATCTGTGATGATTTTTACAGTCTACATTCATTCTGGTTAAGGTCAAATGGTTTTCAAAACTAATTACTAAAATGACATTTTATTAACAGAGTTTAAAATTAAAAAAGCCTCTTAATCTAATGAGCAGGCTAACTGCATGTTAAAAATCTTCTCAAATGTGAGAATCGATTTGGAGATCAGTAAGTTGAAAATATAGTAGAGCAGTATTAGAAAAAAACAAACAATACCGCCATGAGTAATTCAGTCTAAGAATATTTTCTGATCCTTATGTTGTACTCCATTAAAGCTTTAATCCTGCTCTCACTGAAGTTAATGGAAAAACTCACCTTGAATTCACTGGGAGCAAGAGCTACCATGACTAGACGTCCTGACAATATCGGGATCGTCCCGATATTAGGGGCTTTGTCTTATGTATGCAAGTATTCCCACCCATCTCACCCCTGAAAAAAAAGTGTCCTTATTTTTAACACTTACTATCTAGTCACCATAGCAAAGGGCAGAGTCAATAATTTGAAATTAATTTTATCCTGTTTTAGCTGAATAAACTGACCACCACTAATATTCATAGGTTTCAGAGTAGCAGCCGTGTTAGTCTGTATCCGCAAAAAGAACAGGAGTATTTGTGGCACCTTAGAGACTCTCTAAGGTGCCACAAGTACTCCTGTTCTTTTTACTAATATTCATGCTGTTTTTTAATCTGAAGCAGTTTAACATTACTGTCCCTGTGTGTACTGCAACAGATCTGGGTTTATAAAATCATCCAAAAGATCAAGCTTGGAATTATCAGCATTTTAACAGTATTTTTTCTTATTTTTCAAATGTCACCTTTAACAGCATTTATTAGCTTTTACCTACATAAGGGTCAAAATCTGTCATTTATGCTTTCCCAAACTATTACAGTGAAATTGGAGGAGATGTGATTTCATGGAAATTATTAGTTCTGTCATATTTTTGCAACATTTATTATGGTTTTGCAATCTGTTTTCATTTTGGGAAATAGTGCTGAACAACTTATATTGCTTGAGTATAGGCCTGATAAAAGGGAGTTTTGCCTAAGGACTTCAGGATTTGGCCTCAAATTTGAAGAAGAAGAAAAAAAGGAACAAAATTATCAATATTTTCTGTCTTGTCTGAACTGATAAATGGTAGCCAAGTGGGGGAATGTTTCATTTTAAAGACAAGGCATTATTCTGTAATAAGGCCCTGAAACTCCCCTTGAATTCAACTGAAGTTTTTATCCTGCTCTGGACTGCAGAATTGCATCTTCTGTAATACAGCAAGAAAGACCAGTAAGAAAAGAATAAATAGCAGCACTTACACTAACAATAGTTTATAACTGTAATTAAGAAGCCTGAATCTAGGCATCAATCTATTGTTATTATTATACAATATCCAGCTACAAATACTATGCTGTAAAATACAAAATATGTCTCAAAGGTAAAAAGCAGACTGACCAAAGAAAATAACGTATTGTTCACTAATCAGCAGCATCAGGAACAGAAATTGAAGTGTCTCAAGAAAGCTTAGGTGGCAATATTTTTAAATTTCCATGAATCAAAGAGAAGACAAATTACTGATGAAAATATAATTGTAAAACATTGTCTTTCCCCCTTCCTGAGGGTAAAAAGTAGAAGTGCAGCCAATGCCTATTTTTAAAAAACAGATAATAAAATAAAAAAGATGGCCAAAATCTGTACCCTTTTCCTCTCCATCCCCATTCCCCAAATGAACCAAGGAAAGTAGGCACTTATGGAATTTGAGGTGCTAGCTATATAAAGCTTCAACAAAACACAGTGTCATTTTTCCTTAGTCATGCATGATTAACAAGTGAACTGGAAAATTTAATTGAGCAGAACACAACAAAATTAGGAATAGGTATCAGAACAACGGTTATGATTTGAATTATTATATGCAACAGATGATAGATAATGTCTCAAAAAAACCCTCATTTTCCTCCTAAAATCTACTTATAAAAGGCCAAATCCAGAGATCTGCTCAGGAAAACTCCCACTGAATTCAGTGGCTCTAACTCCCAAGAAACTTCATGGTAAATTATTGTGGGAACTAAGTGAAAACTAAATAAAAATTGAGGGTCAGATCACAACATTCCTCTCCCTCCCCAATCCACAGAAGGGTTCTTCATAGTACAGATTTCACCTCTCTTCCTTGGGGGTGGGAGGTGGTCAACCATCTACATGACACCATAACCCTTTCCTGGGACCCCATGGAAGGCTGTCTCTGGGGTCAGGATCTACATGGGGCTGATGGTATAGAAGATGCACACATTGTCTCCCCATTGGCCCTACTGAAATTACTTCAGTAAGGTAATACCCTGGAGCTGTCCTGCTCTTCAACATCAGGAAACAACTCCACAGAGTCCCACCCTATTAAATGACCCTGGGGTAATCCAAACCCACAGAAGGCCCTGGTAGTTGGCAGGAAGTTAATTTATGGATTTCTCCTCAGGGCCACGTGGATATTAGGTTTGCAGCTACAGCTTGTTCTCTGCAGATAAATGACACTCCTCCAACAGTACAGTCCAAAGGAACACTAAGACAATCTCTCAGAACTTCCCTCCATCTTTATCCTCTTCCCTGGGTTTTACTATGGGAGGGGGAAGATCTTGCCCCAAGTAAGGGTATGAACCCCAAATAAACCACTGTCATCAATATTGATATATATACACACACACTTTCTACAGTATTGGCATTATAGCTGATTCTTCTCAACTTTGAATTTCTCCTTGCCCCAGTTTTACCTTTTGGCATTAATCAGCAAGTAGGCTGTTTTAGAGGTGATAGTTGATGCTGGAACCCCATTGTAATAGCCCAAAGTCAGATTCAACACCTTTGCTACCTGTTTCAAATTCAAATCCATTTCCCATGTGATGGTAGAAACTGCTCATCTCAGGCATAAGATTTCTCTTCAAAATACAAAACACAGTAAATTCAAATTACCCTTTGTTCTTAATTTCCTTCTCCTTTCACCATGATACACAACTCACCATATGTTGTTTAACAGGAGAAAATGCATTTGCCAATAAAAACTGTTGTCAGTTCAAGAAGCTATGTCAGTGAAAACAGCCATTTTCACAACACCCCAAGAACAGCAGCAAGGTAAAAATGTGTCAGTTCTGTTGAACAGACGAACAATTTCTTTTCAAGTTTTTTCACTCAGAGGGCTCAACCATAGGCTTTGGAATAAAAAAAACAAAAGTGTGCCGACAATGTGGAACATATTTGTATGACCACATAATGAAATACACTCCAAAGCATGGCTTTTGGTTCTCTTTTCAGCAGTCATGGCTATGGCCAAGTGAATGGGGTGGGGGGAAAGTATTTATTTGAATTCAAAACCTAATTTTAATCTGACTATTTTTGTTATGTTTTGTGGGGTAAGGTGCATACGTTATTCAGTCAGAAACAGAAACATATGACTTATCTAACAGTACATACATTGATAATATTTACAATTATGTGTACTACGTCACAAAGGTACCATGTGATGAATGGCTTTGGCTAATGACCGCCCAGGTCAGTGGTGAGATATTTCCCTTCCTCCACCACCTAGTGTGGTCTCTGAGAGTCACAGTACCTAATGAGGAGCAGTAACCTACAATGCTTTGGGTATCATTCACTATATTGCATTGCAATTACAAGGGAACAGGTCCATAAAATGGCTGGTCTCCCGACTCCACCCTCTCCCATGGCCTTGCTAAGCAGAGCCCCAATAGTGGTTGTTGAAGAGGAAGGTGGTGGGGGAGCAAACTTTGCAGCCACCTCTTCCATTTATGAGCCCCTCCTTTGTGGGATTTAGACCCTTCTGCAAAGGAAAAGCAAAGAAGTCCAAACAGAGCAATTACAATTTGTGTTAGGAACTCCCATCTGTCTTCTTCATTCCCTATAGCTAACGAGTTTAAGATTACTTTGGTAAATAGGAAAAATCTTAGTATCTAGCTATTAGCTTTTGTTTATCAAATCCTTATTCCACTGGAAAAACAAGACGGGTTTGATCCACTATCTACCTGCCCAGTTACAACTGATCTACTCTGCTTCTGTGCTTTATGAATAAATCTGCTGTCTAATGCAGACTTTTTCAGAGATCCATGCTCCCTGCTGAGTGCCATATTTGCATAAGAGCTGGACGAAGAAGCACACAGATAGAACATATTTGAGCTTTACCTTATAGCTTATACCTTATAGAGAGACAGTTATCTTATAGCAAGAAAAGATGGGTATGGAATGGAGGGAGGCTCCCAACTGCTCTGAAATCAAAACCCTCCTGAAGGCTCATTTCTTCTGCCCTACCAACACACAGTAACCTGCAAAAGTCAACTACCATCTCCACATCAATATTAGATTGGTGTGGGGGAGAGGGAGAGAGAGTCAGTGCTCTAAGTCAACATCCCCATCGATCTCCCTGTTTGTCTTGTCTGTCTTTGCCTATCTCTAAGACAGTGGTTCTCAAACTTTTGTACTGGTGACCCCTTTCACATAGCAAACCTCTGAGTGCGACCCCCCCTAATAAATTAAATACACTTTTTAATATATTTAACACCATTATAAATGCTTGAGGCATAGCGGCGTTTGGGGTGGAGGCTGACACCTCGCAACCCCCCATGTAATAACTTCATGACCCCGAGGGGTCCCGACCCCCAGTTTGAGAACCCCTGCTCTAAGACTCTCAGAATACATCTACATTGCATTTTAAAACCTGTGGCAGTGAATCTCAGAGCCTGGTTCTACAGACTCGGGCTTGCGAGGCTCACACTATGGTGCTAAAAACAGCAGTGTTGATGCTGCAGCCTGCCCCACTCCTTGGACTTCAGAGCCCCAAGCACCAACACAAACCCGAACATCTGTTTTTAGCACCATAGCGTGAACCCCGCAAGTCTGAGACTGTAGACCCAGGCTCTGAGACTCACTACTGTGGGCTTTAAAATGTAGTGTAGACATACCCTTAGTTCCCCTGGGCTGGAACTGTTTCACAGTATTTGTGTCTTGTAAATTCTTGTTAAATAAATAACAATGCTAAAATACATTATTCACTGAGAACCTCCATATACTTCCTACCACAAATTTTATTCCCATGAGGTCAAATTCTTCCCTCAGTTACACCACTACCACCATAGGGCTGCACAGGTTTAAATGAGAGCAGGATTTGACCCAAGGAATGTATGTGGAAGAGTGTACTATATCCCGCACCCAAAGGAGTATATGTATTATATATCTCCCCAGTGTATCCCAGCCTGTACAGCACTACATTAATCTGGGGGACGGAGGGGATGTAAGGTACATGGCATTTTAACCTGGTTATTTCTCTTTATGTTAAATCAGACACTTTTTCCCCTACTCACAAGCTTAGTTTGATGGGTTTAATGTCCTCAACATTTTTGTGTTTAAGTTATTTAACATTAATATTGTGTTTAACTCAAAGACTAAGAGTAAAGACTCAAGTTCTAATCCTTGCGCTTCCCTGAATCACTGTGTGGCCTCAAGCAAGTCATTTAACATCTCTCAGTTTATGTACCTGTAATAGAGTTTACAAACCCCATACTGAGCACAGGCAGAAGGGAGAGGAGAGTCTTCCCTGCTTACCGGCAATCAGGCTGATCACACCCCTCAGAGCTGCCAAAACTACTAATCATGGAGACATGCACCCACAACTGGGACCAATAAAGAAAACAAACCCAGCTCTAAAGGAGGGGGAACAGAGAGGGAAAGGGAGGCAGAAGGCCTGGGATAGCAGAGGGGCAACAAGGAGACAAAAGGAGACTGCAAGCCCTGGAGTTTAAGGGCTGATAGATTCAATGTAAAGTAAGAGTTTATGGACTGATCTAATTAAAAACAACTAAAAACAATTAAATTAATGAAAACAATTATATTAATTAATTAGTGTATGGACTGATCTAATTACAAACAAACTGAAGAGGACCAGTTGGGAAAAAGCTGGAACCCCTAGAAAGACTGCACCAAGAGCAGTTGACAGTGCCTCATAGGAACTTTATGAGGATAAATTAATTAGGTCCAGCACTTGCATATGGTCCTGCATGGGTGCAAAAAAGAGGATGCAAGGAGTGTCCCATTCACCTTGCTCTCCTGAACAGGGCCAGACACAATCCCAGTCCTTGCATGTTGAAAGAAGGCAGACTTGTTACAGGCTAGTGCTGAGGGTGATGCTCCTCTCAGTAGAAGATGTCATCAGTTAGCAAAGCTGAGCCTGCACGGCTTGAGGAGAGGGAAGTGCACGCTGCACTCTGGGAAAGCATGTAGCAGGGGCTGCACTGACTTACACTCCCAGAAGAATTGGGGATGTGCAGGGAGGTGAGGTGGGGCAACTCCATACCACCCCCTCACCACGGGCACAATTTAGCCTTCATTGTTTATACAGCATTTTGTAGTACTGAGATGAAAGGTGCTATACAAGTATATGTCCAAAGCAATATTCTTCTCTGACAGAGTGCAGTGGTGACACAAATTAATGTTCAGGTTACTGCATGCTATATCACACAATAACTCGTAGACATTCAACAGTAAAGTTACTGTATGACGTCACGATAGAGCAGCACAAAGTAATTCTGCAATTAACTTTTGTCACCAATGTAATGAGCAAGTTTCATAAGGCAATCAAATGCATGATTCTTTTGTGATGAGAAAAGAGGTGTTTTTTCTGACCTTTTTTTCAAAACTATCTCTGCTTTTTTCCCTTTTTTTAAATTACTATGTGGTCAGTAAAATATTCAGTGAGTGGGCTAACTTATAATTAAGTAGTACATTGGGCTATATGCTCCCATGGTTTACACGCCAAAAGCTGTAGCAACCTAGTACAAAACCTGTCTCCAAAAGCTGTGCACCAGCCAAAACCTCTTGCTTGATCTGCTGCCATACCAGTTGAAAACACAAAACCACTCCCACACAAAAGATCTGCAAAACTCAAACCAGAAAGAATGGGCTGAGGAAACGTGGGAAGACTCAGGGAAAGCCAAAGTATTACATATACTGCCCAAGGGAAAAAGGGGCAGATCATGTCCCCCTACAGCAAAATCTCAGGGGACTGCAAGCTATATTCAGAAAACTCAGATATAGTTTAAACCTGCAAAATTTCTGAGGTATAATGAGATCAGGAGAGCAGCAAAACACTTAGAAGCAGTGGCCCTCCCAACCCACAGATGTCATAAGATCTGTGGGGAATTCCTGCCATCCTTATAGGTTTAGGCTATTCATGCAAATCCACAATACTGATCAGGGCCCACTGTCTCTCCAATGCAGTGTAGCTCCCTCAGGAGGTCTGTGTCGTCCTCCTCAGGAGCCAGGCTGCCATGGCCAATCTACCTATGTCTGGTCCCAAATAGCTGAAGGCAAGAAGTGAAAGTCTGCATAAGTCAATTATGACAGCGTCAATATTAACTTATACTGTATGGGAGTCTCCATGTGGCTGCCTGCAGCTATGCCACAGTAACTCCCCACCCTGCCATGCTATGGACTCCACAAATCACAGCAGATGTTCAATAAAGACAGTCAACATTGGCTCAATCTCCACTACCTCCAAGGCTAAATGAACAGATTTCCCCCTCTATGGGGAAGAAATTGAAAGGATAAATATCCCAAAGCAGCATTAACTTGCTATTGTCAGAAATCCGTATCTCAGTTAAGAAAAATACAGACGTTTTAGAGGATGGTAAAGTATGCAGAGGCCATGTGCACAGTGTTGAAGCTTCATATGCTTCATCTCAGATTTTGAGAGACTCAGAAAAGCTTGCTGCCTATTTCGGTATACTATGATCCCCTACTACAAATTCTCCCATATGCTGGAAGTGCAGTGTTTCAAATCCTCTGCAAGATGATAGACCTTATTCTCCGGTACCTTGAAGCAGCTTTGTACCATCTCAGGGGAATAAGTGTGTCCGAATGCTGGCTTATGTGAACCCCTAGAGGATTTCTTCAGCATAAGGATGGATCTTTGGATGGTGAGGAGCCACCATAGCAGCCTATGCCACTCCCTATCCCAACTGCACGTATGGGGTATGGTTAGGTTATCCATGAACTCCAGCAATCCCTGGTTGTCATAACAGCCCAGGGCCGCTTTGGCCACAACAGTCTGAAGTCTGCTTTGATTTATACCAGGGAATGGACTAGTGCCAGGGCAGCTTCAAGACTGACTTAATGGTGGCTTAATACCTCATTTTTGCCAACACTCTGATCTATTTTGAGCATTCCACAGTTGCAGCCCAGGATCTGGCCCAAAATCTTCAGTTACTTTTCTCTTCAGTGGGAATTTCTAGCCACACCCATTGTTGGTTATTGCAAAGTTTATTTTTTCCCCTTTGATGAAGTGATTCGGTACATATCAACTCATGCAGCTCATTTATGTAGCAATTTTTTTCAGCTCTTAGCTCTTTCCACACCTTTTTACTACAAAGACGAGCATATGGCTCATTAATTGCTTGCCCATAAATCAATTCTGCTGGTGAAGCCAGATTTATATATTAAAATAAATGCCTGCAAGAAGTTTCAGTGTAAAGGATAAAATTCCTAGCTAGTGAAAATTGGAATAAACAAACATAACTCCAGTGAAATCAAGAGAGCAACACCCCGTTTTTTCCCCAACCGAAAATCTGATTCAAAGCTTTTCCAAATATGGCTGATTACTATACTGGCAACTCTGAATTTTGGAGTATCGCCAAGCTGCATAATATAACTTGGTGTTACTGAATGCTAATGTCAGACTCTGTGGTATAAATGTGAGAAACATTAACTGTGACCAAATTAGCACTTTGCTCCACAGTCCAATGATATGAAGACCTGAAACTAAATTAAATGTATTTTAAAAATCAAATAATTGGGTATTTCAGAGTGCCTACATTTCTACCTCTTCAAGTTGCATTAAAAAACTGAGCCACTGAAATGTCAGCATATGGAATTTGAGAACATATTCATCCTGAAGGATCTTAGAAGGAAACTGCTGGAATGAAATGGAAAAAGAGAAGATAATTCTCCTTTTGTTCTTTTCTGAGGGTTCTTATTTTCCTGTATTCTAGGCTGTCTCTATGAAAGATTGATGTCTGGTGTCACTGCTAGGAAGTGCAAACTGTTCAGCTTCATTGCAATCTATGTCCTCATCCTCTTGCTCTGCAGGATACCACATACTTTGGCAGCCGATATTCAGATGGGAAGAACTTTAATGGCAGGAATGGATGCCAGTGAATCCTTTTCCCACAATGTTCAGACCTCTGAATGTGCATACATTTAAAGCAACATAAAGCTACAGGATATTAAGAAGGAAACAATGACTGATATTAATTCAAGTAACATTCATGTTTCTTATTTGCCCCCCCCCAAAGCACCACATTCAAGGAATGTTAGGAGATATTGCAAAAAATGACAAATTGTAGTGAATAATCATCTGCCAACATCTAGGCACAATGCGGGGCGTCAATCAGGGGAAATTTATATGGGTCATTCATATAGGTTTTGTCTGATAGTTCAAATTCCAGCAGAATTTACTCAGCTCTTTGTCTTTCCAGAATAGATAAATTGAGACTTAACATTGAAAAATCAGTCAATGGAGTTACAATGTGTAAAACCAGTGTAAGTGAGAAAAGAATCAGAGCCACGGATTCTATACAATTTCCTCTTTGGGAGTATTTTGGATGGCTTATTAAACCAAGTTCCTGTCTCCTATATATCGACATAAAGACTGAATTTTCAAAGGAGCCCATTGAAATTTACTGGAGTTTGGGTGCTTAAATCCCTTCCAAGCTTAAGATTCCAAGGCAGTTTTTGTAAAAGTAGGTGTTTGCCTCATTTTCCTTAGCCAAAGTTTCACCTGTCCCTTCAACCTTTCACTTCAATTGCAAGAGCAGACTCTAGAGATCCTTTGGGATCTCATAATAATCTTTGATATTTACTTTTAATAACTCATAAAATTATACATGACCCACAGTACAGTGAATCCTACATGGACAAAAAATAGCTTAATTAGCATACATTTAAGGTAAATGGAAACATGGAACAGAGTCAAAATCCACATCCTGCACTAGTATCAGCTAGTGCAAACCCTGTGCCCTTCAAATATACGTATTTTTCAAATATATTCCGAATTGCCAATATCATCCAGTGACTTCAATGGACTTCTGGATTATCACAGATAATCACATTCACTCATGGTTCTTATGCCCTGATCATAGGCATTAAAAGCTTACAACATTTTGGATGGATTTAAAATTTCCTTCCTTCTAATTTTCTACCTTTACATTCCCCACACCTGCTAAAATAGTTCAGTGGTCTGATAACAATGAATAAGGCAGGTGGCACATTTAAAAGATAATTAGCACAAAATACTTTAAATAATCAAAAATGTATCATTTTTTCTCTCTTTTTTCTCCTATTAAATTAACTTTTTAAATTACTTCAGATAAATCCATTTATGTTCAATATCAGGCCTACCGGAGCTTTTAGACTGGCAAACCCTAGAGAAGTTAGACAGATCCTTAAGTGGAGCATCACAAATTCTGAGTTTTGTACTATATGGACCTTATCCAAAGCCCATTGAATTCAACATAAAGACTCCCACTGACTGCAATGGGCTTTGGAACAAGCTCAATATACACAACTCCAACCAAAACAATAAGACTTTAACCTTCTGAACTCAAATCTGACATTCAGTCATTTAATCAGATATACTGCATGGGTTCTAAGTCACCCAAAAATATTTAAGAGGGGGTTGTGCAAATGTCCCATAAATTATTCTTCCAAGAGAGAACATGAATCCAAACAACAACAATTCCTGCATTATACAGTTTGGTAGTCACACACTAGCCCATTTACAGTATATTTCATGTACAAATGAACTTGCACCAGAAATATCACTTTCTTTACTGTTATTGTCAATCCCTATACTCTACTCCCATTCCCAAAACCACATACACAACACCAGATTTTCTGTGTCATTCATTAAACTACTGACTGCTGCATCCTTCAGGCAACACACGGACTCCAGCCAGTATCAATTGCAGTGCAGCTGAGATTATCACTCAGACAACGTGGTGATGAAAACCGTATTGACAGAAGGGCTAGATAAATGCACCAGATCTTCAGCTCCTGCCATGGAGTACACAGCCCAAGTGAGTAAAGCTGCCAGGGCGGTGTAAAACTCACCTTTGTACTTCCCCAATCCTAGATCTGCTGCATTGGGTTAGTCCCAGATGTAAAGTAGAACAGCCTGAGGGGCTGCTCTAATTTAATGATCCCAAATGGCTGAAGTGGTGGCCAAGGATCAGTAAAGCTTTGGGGCCATTCAAGCCACATCCCTTTTCTCAAACCATATCCCTTATGTCTGCACTAGGGGCGTAAGAGCCGGCAGCCAGATACACCAGCATTAAGATCAGCTGGCAACGGCACATAAATTGGCACACCACACTAGAGGGCTTGGCCCAAAAACTTTTACTGGAGTGCTATGATTGCTGATATTATCTGGTCTTGCACTTCAATCATGAAAAAGTGGGAGTGGTTAATAGTCTATTTTCCTAAAAACATAGTTAGGTACTGCAGGTGGAGTGGGTAAACAAGCATGCAGAGAAGTCTGAGGGGCAAATTCTACCCTGACTTACTCCCCAGATGGGTCTTGCACCAGAGCTATAGACAGACTGCAGTTTAGCCACTATATTTCCAGGTTCAGTACCACTTGCTGCCACTGGGGGAGTCCAGGGATTCCTGGAAACACTGGAACACATAGGCTTGTTCAGGCAGTAGAGGGAACGGTAGTGGTGCAGAGCAGGGAATACATACAAACTTCTATGGGACTAATTCAGATTAACCACTCAGAGAAAGCGGATGGAGCTTCCCTTACATGCTCCAAACTGCTTGCACCGATAGCCCCATCCTCTAGTTTCTGCAGGCCCAGTAACTGGAGAGTGAATGGTGGGTGCAATGGGCAGGATGGAGCTGGGTTTCTGAGCCAGAAGGTATTTGGGGTGGGGGGGAGGGGGAATGAGAGGGGTGTCAAGTAGGGCTGCCAATTTTGGTTGGACGTATTCCTGGAGATTTCATCACATGACATAATCTTTAATTAAAAATTAATCTTTAATTCCTGGAGACTCCAGGCTAATCCTGCAGGGTTGGCAAACCTAATCAAGTGTGGAAAGAGGGCTTTTTGTGAACCAGCTGAGTAAAAACTTCCAATGTTTCATATTTAAATTACAGATTTTTTACCTTTTTTCCTCAAACATAACCTGAGATTAGTGTTTCAGAGCAGGGATGGACTGTTACACTGGCTATATATTGAATATAAAGAAACTTACCATTAAAGCTATGAAATGCAGCATACTAAAACGTGGGGAGATCTTAACCTAAACAATGTTTATACTAAGCAGATCTCCTCGAGGAAAACAGCTCTTTATTTTATAAAGTAACATAGTTGTATTATTATATGGCTAGTGTATGACACTTTATAATAAATGTTAAAATAGCTGTTTTGTTGCTCTGAGACCGCTGGCTCAGAACTATTCCAGCAGAATCTGTTGTTGCCCTCCTTAGGTGGACTGTGCCAATTAAAACTCCAGTATACACAAGACATAGTCTGTTATTCTACAGCCATTAATCTCCTCCCACAGTTGAAGAAAAAAACAAGCACCAAATCTTTGTCTTTTACTGAAAATGAAGAGGGTGAGGGCTGTGGGGCAGGGTGGTTAATAGAAAATATATTTGTAGGTTGAAAGTTTTACAATGTTTTAAAATGCCTTTCTCTGGATGGCAGTATATGTTGTCTGTGTACAGAGCATGGGGGCTCTCAAGATTTATAATAAATTAAACAACTTGTCCACATTCATCACAGGGTCAAGTCTAGCTTATGCTAGCAGAGGACCCCAATACTGGAAAAAGACACTCAGCACCCAACATGCTGCTGATCCAAAAAGAGTCATGTAAGGTGTCTAATAAAAGCTCATAGCATCCCGATCTTTATTATCATTGTGAGATGTATGTGTGGGTGATATTTAAGAAGTTGCGTAGACGTAATAAGCTTGCATATTAAAACCAATGTCCCAGGCAGAGTTGACAAACAGGTTTCTTCCACACAGGCGATAAAATGGGTATCTCTCTGCCCCATATAAATTAAGCATTATAAATCAATACAATGGAAGCATATTTGCATATGGGACAAACAGGAGTATAGGACAAGGCCTTGGAGCCAGAACCCTAGGAAAGGGATCACAGAGGTCATCCTGACTTCAGGGGCAAAAAGAGTGGACTTTTGGAGGAATGCATTTTTATCCTCTATTTGAGGAACTAATTCTGGCAGTGCAATTATATTAATGAAAACAGGATCCTAAGCTGTCCTGGTTGGAGAAATGCTGCAAGGAAGCCTTAGGGCGAAACTGCTGTAGATAAGGGTTTTAGCTTGTTAAAATTAAATTTAGACTCTAAGAACTGTGGTTTACTTTTTTTTATAGATGTAACCATTTTTTTCCCATTATCCTTACTCAGTATCTCTTAAATCTCAGCCTTTAATAATAAACTTACAATTGTTTCACTATAAATACATCTCCGTGCTGTGGTTATATAAAAGACCTGATCCTGAATTGTATTAATCAAGTTGCGTGTATACTGTTCCCTTGGGAATAACAAACCTGGCAATTACTGTGAGTGTCCAGTGACAGGGGCTGGACTCTACAGGGGGACCATTCAGAGGAGTTCAGGGACTGGAGTACACCAAGTGTTAACCTGCAAGGCAAAACAGGGGCTGGAAGAGCCCTAAGGATATTGGGTAGCTAACCCACAGGGAGTGTCAGGGAGCTGACACCCATGTTAGCACCAGCAATTCTCTCTCATGTTAAGGCAGGGGGAACACAGTGACTCACAATCCTAGGCACCCCAAGAAAACTTCGTGCCTGTATACTGTACACATGGCTAGTCTATGCAATCATATGACTCTTAATCTTAATCCTCCACTCCTTCTGTTTATCTGTTACACTCACTTGTTGCATCTCTCTTAACCTAGAGGATAAATTCTTTGGGCAGGGATGTCTCTTGCTATGTTTCTACACTTTGTACAGCACTTAATATAACTGGAGCCTGATATGATTGGAACCTTTGGGGATTCCTGTGCTACAAATAATAATACAGATTATTCAGATTTTACGCAAAGTTATAAGGAAAGAGTGAGATAGTGAAGCAAAGAGTATAAAGGTTTTCAAGAGATAGATATATTTGTTTCTGGGGAGGGGGCACAGTTAAAGTGCAGGTGGTTAAGATTATAATCAATCAAAAAATGGCAGGCAAATTGCACCAGATGGCCTTTTTCTGTTACTAATATTACTTATGTTCTATTCAGCTGCAAAAAGTTACAAATAGTTTATCTGTTCAGATTTTTCTGACTCAAATTACATAAGATCAATGTTCTCACTTCACCATCATACTAAAAGTTATCATGACACTGTAGCTGTAGTTAATAAATTTACAGTGCTGCTTACCCAGAGGAGAAATCTCTAGGTGTAACAGAAGAAGTCCTGTGTTTTATAACATAAATCATTAAAAAAGAAAGGAAAAAAAACATTAATCTACTGGATTAAGTGCCACTAGATACAAAGGAACATCTAAAGTTAAACCATACTTCCTGTATCAAACAAATTAATTTTGTCTCCTAAACTCTAGAAGTAAAGCTAACAGGCATGATTAACCTACAGTCACACAGATTGCATGACACATAACTACTATACAACTGTACCAACCATGTCTTAAATCTGTCCCTCATCTAACATGGGTCACTGACTACAGAGTCTATAAATTCAACTTCAGGAAGGCATTTCACAGGTGCAAGAAGAAATTTAACATCTTGAAACTCCCCATTTGCATGAACTTCTTTCAAAAGACTACACAGTCACTCTCTCCTATATGAAAACAAAGCATATTTAAGAATTCTTAAACAGTAAGATAATTTTACACTGAAAAAGATGCCTAGGGGATCTATATTATAATTCATACAGTCCCACAAATAGGTGATGCTTTAAAGAACCAATACAAAGCTTGGGCTAATGCTCTGAAGATCTTATAATCTATAATTAGATATGATGCAGTGAGCAAGGGTAGCAAAAAGTCTGAGGAAAAAGTCGGGAGTCAGGGCAATGTGCATACTAACAGTATTACTGACTGCACTAGGTAGCTGTTTGCTCCCATTTGTGCCTTTGAATATTCCCCCATAATTTTTACATCAGCAGCAGTAATAAATAGGGTACAGGAAACTATCCCATCCTACCCCTTATAAAAGTCTTATAAATTGTTCTGCAATGCTCTATATATTCATTAGCGAGTATCTACTGAGCAGATTAGATGCTGTAGCTAATGGGCTATTGCCTGCATTCAGCAGTCCCAGAAGTATTTATTCCAGGTACAGGAACATGAGGCCCTGTTACTATAATTGCCAAGCTCCCACCGATATGCACTGGTAGCAACAAAAGAGACTACAAAAAACATGATTTTGATGTCTACGTGTGGGGGCTTCAAATACTGCAAAAACAGGCAGGAAGTAACACCATCTCACATCCCAGACTCTAAGTGGTACATGCCTACTTCCAGCTCCTGCTAATTAGTGAGGTATGAGGTAAAGAAGTGCCTTCAACTAGTATTATTCTGTTACTGCATGCCACATCCTTTTCATTGCTACTATGTAATGGAAATATTTAAATATTTACCTAAAAAAATTTCTGGATATATACCACCACTGCCATTATAAACCATAATTCAGCAAAGCTCCTAAGGAAGTGCTTAACTTTGACTCACCGTTGATTTAAGCAGGACTTAAGCATGTGCTCAAGTGCTTTCGTGTATGAGAATGTACTTATTCATGTGCTTAATTTTAAGCACATGCTTAAGTGCTCTGCTGAGTCAGGGCCATAAAAATTAAAAGTGTTTTCATTATTCTCTCATATTACACATTATCTGTGCACTGATGCTAGCTTTTGCACATATATTAACTGTAGCATTTCTTAATCTCACAGCTCACAAATGGGTTAACATTTATCTGCTTTACACTCAATTAATTTATATATTGGCACCACAACAAAACACCACCAAACATTTAAATGTAAGGAATCCAGTTGCAGATTTCATTATGTAGTAAAATATGCAGAAAGGTAATTTTTGAACATTTTTCTTAAAGGCTACATTTATAATCAGTATGTGATCATCTGACTAAATATTATGTTAGTATTCTGTATATGTTGTCTTATGCTGATTTGATTCTGCCTTTGCATGTTTTAACTGCTATTTATTCTGGGCCACTTGCTTCTCTCTGCTTGCACACAGCATACGTGACCAGAAAATATCTCATGATGTGGAGGAGGCTCAGAATATTGGGAGGGAGAGATGAATGAAAGAGTAAAGTGGAGAGGATCATGAGGCTCTGAAAAGATTCTATGCAGGGTTCCGCTTTCTTTCTGTGTGGTCTTCTGCAGGAAGAAGTAAATATGGCTCTTGTAACATACATGTACAGGGCTGCAAATATTTCACTTGCCTTTAATATGCCAATGGATGAATGTGTAGGTTTAGTTTGTGTGTGAAAGGGAAATGACATAACAGAAACATTTTCTCATAATACTCTCAGTAAGACTGGTCGACTTCAAGATCCTATTGTACTGTTTGTTGTTAAACTCAACTCACTTTCTGCATTAAGAACTGCAAAGGAATCAGACCAATAGTATCAAAAGCAAATTTAGGTCCTAATCCTGTAACTGTAACAGGCAGACGTCCCTCGAGCCATGCAGGTCCCCACTAAAGTGAAGTGAGCTCAGTATAGAGGTCGGGGGTCTGTTTGTGCATGATGAGATCTCAGTTTGTACATGACGAGATCTCAGTTTGCACTGAACAATTTTCATTTTCATCTTGTGAAATTTTTTCTAACAAACTTTGATGACAGCCTTCTTTAAATTCAGATAAGGGAGTATCTTTTTCATTATTTTATTCTGTATTTCTGCACTATACTATTGCCCTATATTTCACCATTGTTTTGAGGTTGCTTCAGCATTTCCATCACAAACTGTTTCTTCAATCTAGCATTAGGAATCTGCTCTCAGCTGGGAGCTGGTCTGCGAGGTAAACTCAGGAACCAGTCCCTCCTCCGTCTCCCAAGCTGTTCTTCAGATGGGACTTGATCCTGCAAGATGCTGAGCACTCTGGCTCCAAAGCAGCAAAGTACTTAGGGACTAAGCCCATGACAAATAAGAAGACCTGGCTTTTTTTCATTTTTTTCAAATGAATGTGAACACAAGTTTAACACAAACTGGGTGTTTATAAACAGCATTTACATTGACATCCAGGTATTATTTTATATTAGGATTTTTAATAGACAGACTATTTTAAACATGAGGGTAGATATTTAAGGACTTACTCTGGGAAAGCTTCCATTTACCGAAGGTTTCCATGGAATACAAAGCCCATGTAGAATCATTATGATTAATCAGAAAAAGAATGCCAATTCTAGAAAATGTCTAAACTTATACCAGAATCTATATTGTGTCAGTGTGGACTCCCCTTTCATAGTTTTTTTCCCCATTTTGATATCATTTAAAAAAGACAAAATTTAAAATAAAAGTGCATGACAGTGGCATTGACTTTTAGCTTTAAAAAGGGGGGAAATCCAGGAATTGTGCAAAATTATGGCTAAAATTGAATCATTAGCTCATGCTGCTCTGCATAGCTATTGTGCAAACACTGTATGCTCTCCAAGGACTTCTACAAGACCTAAGCACACCAGGGTGTATCAAGGACAACATTTCAACCTTACTCTGAACTTTATTTGTAATGCATAGCTAGACTATGGTAACATGAGTTAATAGAGCCAGTAAAATAATGGGTCTCTCTGGGAACCCCAAACACCGCTAGCAAACTTTCTTAAACTAATATGTTGTATTGATTTCACAGCTTTGGGTACCCTATGGTGTTTGGTTGTTTGGACCTTGTCCACAGATTGTCAATTGCCTGACCCTAAGGACGTCCTCATGTTCCATGGAATTTTCACACACAAAGGTTTCCTGCTTCCCTGATTGTACACCAAGTATGACACACTTGAAAATTAAGCTTTGAAAAGATGTAAAAGCTTCTTTGCATACAGGATGTTTTTTCAAGCAATGTTCACACACATCAAGCATATCAATGGCTGTGATTTGGCCAAAGAATCACTAGGACTGATCCTTGACCTTCCACTAGAAAGGTCATCTTTCAAAATACATGACATATTAATTTAACATTTTCTAGCAGAAGCTGGATCCATTATAGCTTACCAACGGAAAGAAAAGGAATGCCCTTTCCCCCAACTCTTTCTGGCACAGCAAAATGTTGGAGGAGTCATGATGGGAAAAGTTAATATACCAAAGATGGCCACATCAAAAAAGACAAAAGATAGTTTGGAAATACAGCTCCCAGGTATTGAGTTTTCTAACACAAAGCACTCCAGTAACTGAGCCAACACATCTACAATTCCATTTTTGAATATGAAGGCTTAGAGACAGATCTCCAAGCCCGGCCCCTTTATAGCCTGACAGAGCTGTAAATTATGAGAGCTGGTAATGATCCCACAAAGGGCCATTATGGTAGTTAGGGACTGGACAGAAATAGCATCTCCATGGCCCTTTATACTGACAGGAAAAGGGGTTGATACAGAGGCCACTAATCCAGCTCCATGCCATTCAGGGATTCACTCGTGCCAGAAGAATCTGTTGGTAGCCAGTCAAGATGCCTTAGCAGATGCTTTATGCCAGAGGAATAGCACAAAACTACAATAGGTGGCAGAATCTGGCACACAGAAGATAGACAGGCAATAGGCAACAAACTGGGCAAATGCTTTGGGTGATTTTGATCCCACAACAGTGTAAATCAGAAGTTGCTCCTTTGAAGTCAATGAAGTCACACTAATGTGAAAGCAGTGTAAGTGAACTCAGCCTCCTGCCTATTTTGGTCCATATGAATGATCTCCTGTATGCAAAAATATGTTATAATGGCTATGAACCATCATCTGATAATTTTTTCTTCCCCCAGTGGAATCCTACTTCTGTACATATGTTTTATTTTTTTGTATTCTATGTAAACTGATTCTCATTTTACTTGTAAAGCAAGTGTATTTTATACAGAAATCAATGAGCTACAATGAACATATATCCCCAAAATCCCATTTTTACAAAGTCACTCTTCTGAGTACAACTTCACTTTAAAACTTCGAACGTGTGTGTAGGGATTTGCCGACAGCCACTCTATCGGATTAATGAATGACCCCCAGAGCCTACTGCACATCTGATGAGAACAGCAGCTGCAATACAAAATTTCAATTTATCATATAAAAGACTGCTGGGTTCTGCTAGGAAACATTTTTAGAGTAGGGGAGCTGAAAGGGGAAGGGTCACAGGAAGGGGATGGCTGAGATAGCCTGTTAAGATTAAGGCAGCCTTTCACAATTGTCATGAAACACCATCAAACCAATTACAACATCTATGCACTCACCCTTATTATGACAATCGGGAACACGTGTGCACACACACACGCACACACACAAACACACACACAAAGTACTTCCCCCAGACAAGCAGAATTTTACAAGGCTGGATTGAGGGGTACGTTGTGAGAGAAATGGACAGGTGAGGTTGTGATGGGCCATCATGGAGAAGTTGCGGTGGGCCATCTGAAGTGAAGAATAAGCCAGACCCTTTACATATAAACATGAACACACACAAACTGTGTATGTGTAACCCCAACACTGCAACAGGATCCATATGGGTGGATCCCTGTGCCCATGCAGAAAAACTTGCAAGATCAGAGCCTAAGGATTCAATCCAATAGACAAGAACAAAGGACATATTAATACCGAAAATCAAAGGAAATATTATCTGATTATAGTGATAAAAGTCAATTTTTATGTCTTTTATATTATTTACTTAAACCATTCAGTTACCAAATTCAAAACTTCTTTGTTTTCTTTTTATCCAAAGGAAGTATGATGATCTCAGTTAAATATTTAGAGGTAAATAATCAGTGTGATGCATGGGAACTAAGTTAGACAATTCCTAGTAAAATTAATTCTACTGTATGTGGCCTGGATTGTGAAATTTTAAAAATACATACTATAAATACATACTGTAAATTCAGCCACATTGAAATCAATGAGAAATGAATGGTGCAATATGTCTTACGGATCAGTAACACATTATTTATTAGTTTCTGAGAGCGTGCATAGCATGCTTAGCCTGGTACCCATGAATGCACAGGGCTTTTCTATATTGATACTTAGTTCATGGTAAGCTGGGACATAAATCTATCCTGCACTAGCCAGCCAATCACTAACTGTCCATGTGGATCCTGCTTCTGAGCACTAAAAGGCACTTTAATCTAGTTCCATTTCAAAGTGGGGTACTAGGTACGAGGGAACTTTAAGAGCACAGCAGCAGGGTCCACATGGATAGTTAGCATGCAGCAGGCCAGTGCGGGATAGAATGACAAGTGCTCATATAGACAGGACTATACAAAAGCAATGGAATTCAAAAGGTAAGGCTGAAAATCTGCATTGACCTTGCAACTTTAGCGTAAGTAAGGGTGGGCTACCAGACAGAACTTCCAGTCTTAAAATCTGTATTTTCTGGCTGAATATGATGACTCATGCATGGCAACTATAATACCTTCTGTAGCTGAAGAATATATTTCATGGCTCTGTGGATTCTGAATCAATGGAAGATCACAAATGTGTACTTCCTTAGGAGTATTTACTTACACACACACCCCCAGCAATAAATTTTGTTTGCAAATAAAAATAATAAATATACTTTAAATTTTATCCATGGTAATGCAGTACATGCATTTAAAAAAAAAATAAAGAGTCTGGTGTTCTAGGACTGTAATGGAGAAAACTCAATTTGTGAAGCAGGAAGTGGAAAGCAAAGGAATTCCAAAAAGGCTCATTTACTCAGGGAATACTGTATCTCAGTTTTCTAAGTCAAGTGTGGGAAAATTCCACATAAACATGTATGAACCCTTGTCCAAATCAGACAATTGACAACACATTTATCACATAAATCAAAGCCATGGGAATATGTTCTTCTCTTCTAAACTTCTTTTTATTTATTTGTATCACAGTAGTGCCTACAGGTCCCAACTGAGATTAATGCTCCAAGTGCTAGTCTTCATGTACATATATGGAAATGTGGTCTAGATAAAATTACTATAAGGTGGGTGCACAACTGGTTGAAAGATTGTACTCAAAGAATAGTTATCAATGGACTGCGGGAGGGCATATACAGAGGGTTCCGTAGGGATCAGTCCTAGATCTGATACTATTCAATATTTTTATTAATGACTTGGATATTGGAGTAGAGAGTATGCTTTTAAATCTTCAGATGACACCATGCTGGGAGGGGTCACAAACACTCTGGAGGACAGAATTACAATTCAAAGTGACCTTGACAATTGGAGAATTGGTCTGAACGCAACAAGTTGAAATTCAATAAAGACAAGCATAAAACACTTCACTTAGGAAGGAAAAATCAAATGCACAACTATAAAATGGGGAATAACTGGTTAGGTCATAGTATTGTTGAAAAGGATCTGGGGGCTACAGTGGATCACATATTGAATTTGAGTCAACAATGAGATGCAGCTGCAAAAAAGTATAATATTCTGAGGTGTATTAGCAGTAGTATCTTATGTAAGACACAAGAGGTGACTGTCCTGCTCTATTCAGCACTGGTGAAGACTCAGCTGGAGTACTGTGTCCAGTTCTGAGTGGACACTTTATGAAAGATATGGACAAATTGGAAAAAGTCAAGAGGAGAGCAACAAAAATGATAAAAGATTTAGCAAACCTGGCCTGTGAGGAAAGCTTAAAAAAACTGAGCATGTTTAGTCTTGAGAAAAGAAGACTGAGTGAGACGTGATAAGTCTTCGACTATGTTAAGGGCTGTTATAAAGAGCACGGCGATCAATTCTTCTCCATGTCCACTGAAGGTAAGACAAGAAGTAATGGATTTACTATGCTACAAGGAAGATTTAGGTTAGATATTAGGAAAAACTTTCTAACTATAAGGTTAGTTAAGCTCTGAAATAAGCTTCCAAGGGAGGTTGTGGAATCGCCATCATTGGAGGTTTTTAGGAACTAGTTGGACAAACACCTGTCAGGGATGACTAGGTTTACTTGGTCCTGCCACATCACAGGGGGCTGGACTTCATGACTTCTCGAGCTCCCTTCCAGCCCTACATTTCTACAATTCTATACAAAGAGCAAGTCCGTATCTTAAAGAAGTTACATACTAAGAATCTGATTATAAGAAAACTTTACATCCTGTGAGTAGTCCCATTCACAGGGTTAAAGTGAAACAAAATAGATAAAGGAAGTATCATTATTCCCATATATACACTTCAACTATGCTCCTCCTTCACACATCAAAATGTCTTTGGTATTTTTCTAAAAAGTTAGAGTTAATGAGTTTGGTATGGCACTACAATTAATTAGGCTCTGATCTTGAAATTGGCTCAGAGTCCCACTGATATAAAATTGGGCCTCTGTGCAGGAGCTGGGGTCTACATGCACAGAACCAGTTGCAGGATCAGGGTTTTAGTATTTAACTATTAGTATCTGACTGTCCTACTGTACATTAGAAATTAAGACCATTGAAGTATGGTTGCAGATCCTTAGCTATTTCCAAGTTTCTGTGCTTTTCTTTAGTCAACCTTACAAAAGTGTCATTTTCTTATTGTTGTGTTGTAGACCCAACAGCAGTTTATATTCCAATTTTTAAAGGCCTCAATTTACCATATTCAACTGATAAATGCAAAGTAATGAACACTGGAAAACATAATCCCAACTACACATACAAATAAAATGATGGGGTCTAAATTAGCTGTTACCACTCAAGAAAGAGATAGTTCTCTGGAAATATCCACTCAATGTGCAGCAGCAGTCAAAAAAGCAAACAGAATGTTGGGAATCATCAAGAAAGGGAGAGATAATAAGACAGAAAATATCATATTGCCGCTATATAAATCCATGGTATGCCCACATCTTGAATATTGTGTGCAGATGTGGTCGCCCCATCTCAAAAAAGATATATAGGAATTAGAAAAGGTTCAGAAAAGGGCAACAAAAATGATTAGGGGTATAGAACAGCTTCTGTATGAGGAGAGATTAATAAGACTGGGACTTTTCAGTTTGAAAAGAGAAGACTGGGGGGGATATGATAGAGGTCATGACTGGTGTGGAGAAAGTAAATAAGGAAGTGTTATCTCATAAAACAATAACTAGGGGTCATCAAATGAAATTAATAGGCAGCAGGTTTAAAACAAACAAAAGGAAGTATTTCTTCACATAACGCACAGTCAACCTGTGGAACTCTTTGCCAGAGGATGTTGTGAAGGCCAAGACTATAAACAGGGTTCAAAAAAGAACTAAATAAGTTCATGGACGATAGCTCCATCAATGGCTTTTCGGGATGGTGTCCCTAGTCTCTGTTTGCCAGAAGCTGGGAATGGGTGACAGGGGATGGATCACTTGATGATTACCTGTTCTGTTCATTCTCTCTGGGGCACCTGGCATTGGCCACTGTCAGAAGACAGGATACTAAGCTAGATGGACTTTTGGTCTGACCCAGTGTGGCTGTTCTTATGTTCTTAACCCAATTTTAATTTCAGAGATCAGACTGCTGTTCAGATACTAGTGCTATATTAAGCATGCATGGAAAAAGCTAAGAGATTTTGCTCTGCGCCCTACCTTTAGGTTTTTCTTCTTGAGCCCATGACAACAGTAAATTAAACCATACATATGTGCAATTTTTTTTCTCAGTGACAGCTACTCTCCACAATTTCCAAGACACTCTTTCCAATAAAGTTTCTCTGTATCAGTTATTTTCCAACTCTACTTTAAAAAACCCTGACTCTACCTAATCAAAACTTTTGTTTTTCTTTGTGAAGATTCCTCCTTTTCAGTATTTTTTATTTAAAAAAAAAACACCCAAGTAACTAAGGTGTTTTAATATTAAGCTTCTTGCTTCTTAAAGCTACAACAAAATATTTTGGAAGAGTTCTGTTTTCTCCAAAATCCTCCTTTCCCTAAACAAAAATTATTAGTGTTAGAATTCTGAATCCAATCCTAAATGACCATAGTGAGCTTGACTGACTATATACAGAAAAGTGGCAGGAGGAGAACTTTGCTTTAATTAACAATTAATTAATCTGATCCCTGCACTCCATAGGGGCTGCTAGACACAGCATTTCCATCATGCATTATGGTATCTTTTAATGCTACAACAAAAATATCACATCAATATAACACCACAATACAAACCTACCATTACTTGAACCTCTTATAGGCATAATTCTCTGTAGGTAGTTGCAGCAATGAGAACATCATGTTAGATTTTACTTGAATCTTTTCTCATCAGACAAGATGACACAAACTCTATATTATCCTTGGCATGGCTTGCACTGGAATTTGGAATCTTGAATATTGTTTTACTAGCTAAAGATAGAGATTATCCAACAATAAAGCACCACTGTTCCTAATATATAACTTTTTGAACAATGAAGTGATGGATGAAGAATATCTATTTCCACATAAAACCCAGTGTAGGTTTTTGGTCTATGGCTTTTGGGGAGTGTATTTTTGCAATTCTGTTCTCAGCCAAAACTTCAGCATTAATGAAGAGATGAACAGGTAATCATCCAACTGTGACTGGGAATCTTGACTGGAATTCAAGGTTTCCAAAAATTCCAGAAGGGAATGGCTGAGCCATCTGTTGTTCATCATAGTCTTGTCTCACCTTTGCTCTCCTCCACTGAAGATCACCTGAGCCTCCATTTCTTTAAGCGTTTTTCCCAGCCTGGTGTAGTCTTCCTTGATGTGTTCCAGCAAGAATGTAGTAGTATCATTTGTTCTCACACGAAGGACAATCAGTGGATTCTTTCCCGCTCCCGTTAGGATCCTCTTCAGATTCAGCTGTATCAGCCTTCAGCCACATCCCAAATCTTAGCTCCCAATGGACAACACATCCTAACCATGCCCCCTTGCTTCCAGCTACAAAGGCTACTTGTTATTGAAGGATCTCCCTGAGCTGGTTAAAACGTCTTTAGGGCTAAATTATGTTGCCAGTGTGGCAGAAATCTGGTGCACTGGAGAATCTGACCTCTTCTGTTCCTGATTATTTTTCTTTTAATTCAATGTTATGGTATCACCATTTTGACTAGCAATCAGAGTATAGTGTACTCCCAAGTCTGCATAACTGAATCCCTATTATTTTCCCCCTTTGAGAATTGCTAGCTCATTTGTTTTAAAATTTTGAAAGGAAAATTTGGCTTCACTTATGAACTATCCCTTCTGTGTGCATTTCTGGTTTCCCACATATAAGAAAGATTAATTCAAACTGCAACCGGTACAGAGAAGGGCTACTAGAGTGATCAGAGGAATGGATCAGAGGAATGCCTTAAGAGAGGAGACTTAAGGAGCTTGGCTTGTTTAGCCTAACAAAACAAAGGCTGAGAGGAAATATGATTGCTCTCTATATCAGAGGGATAAGCACCAAGGAGGGAGATTATTTAAATTAAGGACCAGTGCTGGCACAAAAACAAATGGATATAAACTAGCCATCAACAAGTTTACATTTGAAATTAGACAAAGGTTTCGAACCATCAGAGGAGTAAGGTTGTGAAACAGGCTTCCAAGAGGAGTAGTGGGGGCAAAACCTAACTTGTTAGAAGACTGAGCCTGATAATGTTTTGAAGGGGATGCTATGATTAGGTTGCTTACAATGGCATATGGCCCATCTGCCTCTGCTACTAGCAAATATCTCCAATGGCTGGAAATGGCACCGTAGATGGGGAGGGCTCTAAGTTACTACAGAGAATTATTTCCCAGGTGTCTTGCCCGTCTGCTCAGTGTCTAACCGATCACCATATCTGGGGTTGGAATTCAGAAATCTTTCTCTAAAATCTCATGTGTGTGCACTTTATGGGCCAAATCCTATAGTCCTCACTGATTGCGTTCAATAGGAGTTTTTCCTGAATATTGACTTGGCAGAATATTGTTAGGCTAATGCAGGGGTCGGCAACGTTTGGCACGCGGCTCGTCAGGGTAAGCACCCT
>NW_020664435.1:22120807-22214723 GCF_002925995.2 Terrapene triunguis | reverse complement strand
CGGCAGGTTCGGCCGATCGCGGCCCCCACTGGCCGCGGTTCGCCGTCGGGGCGGCGGGAAGCGGCGCGGGTGAGGGATGTGCTGGCCGCGGCTTCCCGCCGCCCCCATTGGCCCGGGACGGTGAACCGCGGCCAGTGGGGGCCGTGATCGGCCGAACCTGCCGCGTCAGCAGGTAAATAAACTGGCCCGGCCCGCCAGGGTGCTTACCCTGGCGAGCCGCGTGCCAAACGTTGCCAACCCCTGGGCTAATGGGTGAACTAAACACTGACCCAAGTAAAGACCCGAGGAGTGACTGAAAATTAAAGCAAATAGGGAATACTAACTGTTGTCCACCCAGATATAAGCTAATCTGTGCAATTGCTGAAGAAAACTAGGAATAGTAGGAACCCAAATAGTAATCTCCTCTGTATGGTACTCAGGTGTGACCACTGAGATGTTAGGGCTCATGCAATCTCCTTTACAGCCACCTCTCTCCACAAGACATGTTAGTGACTTTAGAAAATATTACCATCCCTTCAACCATATTATGTGAAGAGAAGCAATAGATAAAAGTAAAGTAAGGTCACTTACTGCTTACAGAGACAATTACATTAAGCACTTTCCTGTGGATGCGAATATGAAATGACTACAACTGCATCATCAGCAACAACACGTAGTGCATTTCTGTTCAGACGAGCAAAACAGAGCCTCAGAAACTGCATGAAGCCAGCAGACAGCAGCCATTGTCATGCAGTGCTTTTAATACAGTGAGTACTATATAAGCATTTTACCATATCTGATCCAGAAAGAAAAAGGAAAACCATGTGTAACCCATTAGCACTTGCTTTGGCATTGTGCTGGCCTGGCACAAACCATAGAAACTCTGAGAAGACAAACATAACCTCTGTTCAGACCAAGAATTTTGCAAAACACAACTTGATAGCAACCCTGGTCATCTAGGAGAGACAGTTGGTATATAAGAGCCAGTGTTGGTAGTGCTGTTAAACTGACCCATAAGGGCACTGATATACTTCTTGAATAACCATGACAAAGACAAGTAGCAGAATCACATTTTGAGGCATTTCCTATTTCCTATTGGGAGAAGTTGAGGTTGTCCACTCAAGTGCTAGACTGATCTTTTCCTGGCTATTTCTATTCTGCTCTCAGATTAATGTTTGCTTTTTATAGGGGTATATTCATGCAAACCACTGTAACTGACTACGACTTGTTCACTGGCACAATATCTGCAGATAAATCAGGATTTCAGATACAGTACATTTGCAAAGACTTACATCAATATATGAATTTTTATCTTACTGGCTGGAAATAACACAGGGCCAAAGTCATCCTCAGTATAACTTTACTGATTTCAATGGAGCTGCACCAGAGATTCATATAATTTTGTCTGTGAAGTTTGAATTTAGCTTTCTAGTGCATGTCTGTTTTCTAGTGTACTGTACAATATAATAATTTTAAGCTTTAATATTGTCGGAAGGCGATGTATACTGTTTTACCTTTAGTTTTTGTTTTATTCCATGTAATGTATTGTTAATTTGGCATTCAAGTACTACTACTGAAATGCTGAGTTTTGTGTAATGGACTGCAAACGGAGACTCTGACTCAATAGCACCTTTGTTAATTTATCCAGAACTAACAAATGCTATTCAGTGCCCAAAATCATGGTGTATGATGTACTTGCATTGTTTAAAAGAAAAAAACTGTGTAAGTGTACTGGACAACATAGAGTGCAGTCAATCCTTATTACAGGCCAGCTGTGTGCGCTTGAGCTCTCATGGATTTTGGTAAACACCTATTGATCGTTTTCTTTGTTTTTTCTTTAAGAAAAAGCCTAAGTTGAACTAAAGCACCAGAAATGCCTGTATTAGTGCCAACTCTACTCCCTCTCCCTGACAAATGCACACTTTTTCACTTGCGCATTCCACCAGAACAGGAGTTATGGTTGAGCAAGTTACACATTCCAGATGTGAGGTGATAGGAAAATCACAATGTGGAATTCGGGTTTGGGCTTTTTTCATGTCTTAAAAATTCTATTCTCATTAGGAAATTTTTCTGCATCTATATCTATGAACAATAAAAAAAGACTGCTATTAATGTTAGGGCCAACATTTTCAAATTACAAACAAGCATTAAACACTTTATTTTTTATTGTTCGTCCATTAACTTTGGAACCTAGTGACCGTAGGTCATACAGCTATTTCAAAACTCAGGGGAAAATCTGGGGAAGATCTTCTTTTATTAGAAATATTGCCCTTGGAGCATTCCTTGGAAGTTCCACCAACAGGGGTTTAGGAGGTAATGGAGTTCAAAGTTCATAGGGTCTATACTGAGGTATGCTTATCTGGGCTGCTTTAACTTGCCAGATGTGATTTCTTTTCTTAACGTGGTTTCCATGGGCCTGATGCAAAAAACCACTGAAAACTTTATACTATATCTATACATATAAACTTTTCAAACCTGGCAGCCTAAAATTAGGATCCTAAAGCTGCCATTGAGTATCTAAGTAAAAGTGGCCTGATTTTCATCAGTACTGTGCGCCTGTGGCCTCCCTATGTTTTTACTGAGAATCATAGACTCATAGACTTTAAGGTCAGAAGCAGGGCTGGCTCCAGCTTTTCTGCCGCCCCAAGCGGCCAAAAAAAAAAAAAAAAAAAAAAGACGAGCGGTGGCATTTCGGCGGCAGCTCAATTGCACCGCTTCTTCTGCGGCAATTCGGCGGTGGGTCTTCCCTCTCTTCCTCTTCGGCGGGAATTCGGCGGCAGCTCAAAGAGGAAGAAAGGGAATGAGGGACCCATCGCCGAATTTCCGCTGAAGACCCGGACGTGCTGCCCCGATTCCGGACGGAGTGCCGCCTCATTAAATTGGCTGCCCCAAGCACCAGCTTCCTACACTGGTGCCTGGAGCCAGCCCTGGTCAAAAGGGACCATTCTGATCTTCTAGTCTGACCTCCTGCACAACACAGGCCACAGAATCTCACCCACCCACTCCTGTAACAAACCCCTGACCTATGTCTGAGCTACTGAAGTCTTCAACTTGTGGTTTAAAGACTTCAAGGTGCAGAGAATCCTCCAGCAAGTGACCCGTGCCCCACGCTGCAAAGGAAGGTGAAAAACCCCCAGGGCCTCTTCTGATAGTCCAGGGATACACACATGAGGAATGGGACTAGGGCCATGCATTGTCCTTCCCCTACATTCCATAAGGGAAGGAGCTGCAAAAAAATTAATGCAGCCAGAGTCTCCTCTCTCCCTGCAGGTTGTCCTGCTCTACTCAGCATCGGTGAGGTCTTAGCTGGAGTACTGTGTCTAGTTCTGAGCACCATACTTTTACAAAAGATGTGGACAAACTGGAGAGGGTCAAAAGGAGAGCAACAAAAATGATAAAAGGTTTAGCAAACCTATGAGGAAAGGTTAAAAAATCTAGGCATATTTTCTTCCTACGTGAAGTACTTTGCACTTATCTTTACTGAATTTCATCTTGTTGATTTCAGACAAATTCTCCAATTTGTCAAGGTCATTTTGAATTCTAATTGTGTCCTCCTAAGTACTAGCAACCCCGCCCAGCATGTAATCAGATTTTTCTGTTGCTCAGAAAGGTTACAAGAAGCAACAGAGGCAGGCACATTGTACCTACTGATGGGGAAAGGCATTCCTGTCTTGAAAAAGTCTAAAATAGCAGAGAATCCCCATCGTCAGCAAAGACAATCTAGGAGGAGTGGAGTAACAGATCCACCTCCAGCATACAGAAGATTGCAGGTGGTGATGCTGGAGAACTGTTACAAGAGAAAACGTGCTTTCTTCCTTCCATTAACCAGGGAGTGGTTCAAATTTATCAGACACCTACTAGCAAAGATCTGATCTGATCAGAGTCCAGGGTCAGCACCCTTGTAAGAATTCCAGCATTTACCAGCACTCTTAATTAGCAGACCAGGGCTGGTCTTCTCATCAGGATGTTGCCCTTGTACCTTGGAGGTCTGCAATATTTGCCTGTAACTAGTCATTTTAATCCTCTGGCTAGGATACCTTACATATTAGATTTCAGAGTAGCAGCCGTGTTAGTCTGTATCCGCAAAAAGAACAGGAGTACTTGTGGCACCTTAGAGACACAAATAAATTTGTTAGTCTCTAAGGTGCCACAAGTACTCCTGTTCTTTTTACATATTAGAAGAGTTGTCAAAATACAAAGTGGCATGATTAATGCAAAAGAATCAGCAGCACCAGCTAGGAAATTTGAAAAAAAAAATGCAGTTTTCTTTCTCTGAAAAAAGAGGCTGCAAGTTTCTTTTCAGCCTTAAATAAATAATAAAATAAAATAATAAATAATAATAATAGAAGTATTTTCCCCCTATTTGAAAATTTTTTACTCAGTTAGTAGATGAATTACTAACAAAAAGCAGATCCCACAGGTCCAGTAGAGGTGAGCACTGTAATTTTCTAATGTGGCATTTCTCTTACTACTAAAAGGAATATTATAACAGCACAACTTGGAACTCTAGAATTAATCATCTACCAGTATTATAATCATCTTGTGACGGGTTCGGTCACAGAGACCCCCTTGGGACTTTCACCTGATGTGCTGAAATCACCTCTGAGCCCGTTTTCCCTGCCAGCTTGGGACTCCAGAACCCTGTCTTGTTGAGCCAGACATGCCAGCCTGCTGCAACCCAGACCCAGGGTCTGGTCCACGCCCCCAAAGCTGCAGACTTAACTGAAAACAGCTCAGCAGGTACTTATCTCCAAGCCCCCAGATACCCAGCTCCCAATGGGATCCAAACCCCAAATAAATCTGTTTTACTCTGTATAAAGCTTATACAGGGTAAACTCAAATTGTCCACCCTCTATAACACTGATAGAGAGACATGCACAGCTGTTTTCTCCCCCAGGTAATCAATTACTCTGGGTTTACTAATAAACAAAAGTGATTTTATTAAGTATAAAAAGTAGGTTTTAAGTGGTTTCAAGTAATAATAGACAGAACAAAGTAAGTCACCATGCAAAATAAAACAAAACACAGAAGTCTAAGCCTAATACATGAAGAAACTGATTACTGGTAATATCTCACCCTCAGAGATGTTCCAATAAGCTTCTTTCACAGACTAGACTCCTTCCTAGTCTGGGCCCAATCCTTTCCCCTGGTACAGTCCTTGTTAGTTCCAGCAGACATCTAGGTGGCAAGCAGGGGCTTTCACATGGCTGGGACCCCCACTGTCTTGCTCTACCCCCTTTTATAGCTTTGGCACAAGGGCGGGAATCCTTTATCTCTCTTGGTCCCCACTCCTCTTTCTAAATGAAAAAGCACCAGGTTTAAAATGGATTCCAGTATCAGGTGACATGTCACCGTAAGACCTCATTCTTCATTACCCATGGGCTGACCTACACATACACAGGAAGGCTTGCAGGTAAACAAACCATTTACAACCATTTGTCCTAGTCAATGGGAGCCATCAAGATTCTAAACCACCATTAATGGTCCCCACTTTGCATAATTATAATAGGACCTCAGAGTTATACATCATATTTCTAGCTTCAGATACAAGAAAGATACATGCATACAAATAGGAGGAATTCAAATATTCAATAGGTTATAACCTTTGTTATGATACCTTACAAGAGACCTTTTGCATAAAGCATATTCCAGTTACATCATATTTACATTCATAAGCATATTTCCATAAAATATATGGAGTGCAATGTCACACTTCTATTTGTATTATTTTTAAAATGTCCATTGTTTGTTTTTTTCATGTTTATGGGAGTATCCAGAAAACCCAAATCAGGATTGGTGCCCTTTTCTCCTAGCTGCTGGACTGAAGTAGAGAAGCCAAAAATTTCTCTTCCAAAAATCTTACAGTTGAGACTTGGAATATGGCATTTCAATCTGGGATCAAACTACTTTTTGGAAGAAATGGGGGCGGAAATCTTTTCAGCTACTTGTGTTATAGGAAGGAATGCTGTTGAGGCCTCAAGCATGTGCTTTATTTTACATAGGCCCATGTGGGACTACTCATTTCTTTTAAATAGAAATTTGCAAGTAAATAGATCATAACTCAGGTTAACTACCTTTGCTCTTTTAAAAAAACTCAAACATAATTAAACAAAGACAAACTCACAGATAAATGGAACTATGCATGTGCTTAAAGTTACACACACGCTTACCTGCTTTGCTGGCTTTAGACAAAGGAAGGTATGTTGCTTCAGCTGCAAGAATTCTGTTTAAGACCAGACACAGACAAACAGTGTAGTCTTAACCAGTCTTCACAAATATGACTTATTTGTTAGGGGGGTGGGTTTGGGGATTATTTTTGTGTTGTTACTATTTATTTGAGAGTTAAAATTTGGAGTCCCTGGGCCTAATTCCACATTGAAGTGCTCCAAATTTACACCAGCGTAATCCCTGAATAGGGGTTGAATCAGGCTCCCAGTTTGGATTTTCTGAAGCAGCTCTGAATTTCCTTGCTTTGGTGGGTTTAAGTCAGACCAGAAATATTACTTGGACATTGTTCTATGTAGCTGATATATTACAGAGTGGTTGTCCAAACGTTTCATGTTAATTTGCAATAGTTTGCAGTACAAAACATTTTTCTAAATATACTTTTTCAAATGTTGAAATATCTTTCAAAATGCTGACCCTGCAGCACAGTACAAAGGAGGAAGGAATGCAGCAGTGTACGTTCCGAGATGTCATTTTTCAGAGGAGATATTAATCTGAAATCCTTTCTGCGTATCTCTGGTGGGTAACCAAATGATGAGAGTTAAAGCTCAGTGACACTTTTTAAACAGAATAACAGAAAACTAACTTAAATTCTCTCTCTCCTGCTCACTCTCAAAAAAACAAACCAGCCAAACAAACACAAAAACAAGAAAACCCCACAAATCCCAGATTTTAGTTGAAGCTGTGTAGCAAATGTTCACATCCAAAATAGAACGGGACAATATTGATGGAAATATCTTCAAAAAATTACTGCAAATATTTTCACCAGTTTGATTTGCATAATTTTGCATCCGTTACCCCCTTGAAACTGGGAATTTCACATCATTTCAAGGACCGAAGATTATTTGCAGCAAAGTGTGGGGAAAAAAGCTACTCGTGCAAAAATTCACATTTTCAAAAAAGTAACAGAAGGAAGCTGTGTTGGGAATGCTAAAAGCACAAGTCTTGTGAATTAGTATCAGAAGTGGGAGACATGAAATTATACTTCTACCTCTGCTCCTCACTGACCATAATACTATGCTCTTACACTAGAGGAAAATCCAGACCCCTTGCTCTGCACCCCTCCAGATCTCTCTGGCAATGTAACTAGTGCAGTTTCACTACAAAAGAGGAGGTATCTGGATTTGCAGAGGGCCATATAAAGCTGCGCTGAGTGGTACTAAACTGAGTCTTCTACAGGAGCATTCTTTTACAGCTATGCTCAGGGGGAAGGTAGAGGCAGAACAAGGGAACTGACTATCAGTAGATTGTCAAGTTCTACCCCCAGAGTATTGATGGGATATTGCTGTAAGAGCTACTTCTGTTATTGGATTGCGGTTGGTCTTGGCTGAATGGCTCTGAAGACTTTTCCCCCATATTTTTATCTGCAGACAATTAAGAAAAACTCTTCCCTTGTGAGAGCAGGAGAATCTCCCTTTCCCTTCTGCGGATTACTTTGCCCAAGTGTGTAAGTCTCTTAATTCCTCTTTGGGATAGCAGGCTCTGGCCTTGTGCAATTTTTCTCATGAGTAGGAGCTGTTACAAGCTCAATCCCCGCCCCGCGCCTTTGTACTCAACAGGTTTCACAGAAAATATTTAATGTTAGCTAATAATATAATAATGTTACGAAGAGAAAATGCAGCAGGCTGTCCCCCTCTAGCTCCTGATCAAAATTGCATTGCTGCCTATTGCTTAATGGCTGATGGGTTTTCTACGGAATCTCAGAATTATAACTATGCGATTCAGTTGCTTAGAGACAGTGACCTACATGTCTGACTAGAGATTTTGGGTGCCTCATTTTCAGAAAGTTCTGGGCAACCAAAAACCGAAGCACCCACAATCACTAATCACTTTTGAACATTTAGGTTAGTGGATATAGGACAGTATAAGCTGTATTCTATTGGGCCATATCATTTTTAAATGTTATAATCCAAGATAACTATAAATTAAATCATGCTGTATATATGAAAATAATTGTGTAAAGGAATTGTGTGAGTGTAGCATGGCATCATTCCAGAAACGGCTTGACTGATTTTGTGTGTTTCCTGTCTCCATCTGCTGGCAGGTCATACTACCTGCTGTCTGCTGGACTGGTATCCTGGAATGTTTGGAGAATGTTTTGTGTTCTTAATTGTAATGATTCATTTGTAAAGCCTTGGATGCCTAGCAAGTCTGTAGTTTATCATTTTCCTGAGACAAAGGAAATAAATGCAGTTTCTCCTATTGCAACCATAAAAAAGGATATATTTTATAGATTAAACCAAAACAAATGACATTAAAAAGTTGGTATCATTCTTATTTTGCTTCCTTTGAAATAGGATAATTCCAAATTATACACACTGACTTCTGGAGATCAGATCTGGTGATTTTCTGAAAATATTATTCACTAAATCCAGAGAGGTTTATTGGCTCAGATCCTGTTTTTCTTACTTTTTCTGCAGACCTCACTAACACCAGATCACTTTACATTGTCAATATTAAACTGCATCTCAAAGTTACCCATCTCTAGCATGAAAGTCAGCAATACCAAGCTGAAACCTTTGGTAATTCAGAAGTCCCCCTCAGAACAGTGTCCAGCACCTCTTGGAAGACAAATGATCCTATTTCAATCTGTATAGAATAAATATACACATTAGTAGTCCATATATGTCTTTAATTGTGTGTCGCTACAGAACAGCTAGTCACGTTGGCATTGTGCCTATACACGCTTGAAGAAATACTTGTGAAATAGCATAAGTAATACCAGTAAGATAAAAGTCCTCTTAAAATTCATCACTGAGGAAGCCTCCCAGTGTCAATTGGAGTTGTGCAGTTAAAACTCCAGGCACCATTTTGAAAGTAATGGAAAACGATAACTTATTTGAAGCACATTAAAAAAGAAGTTTGTCAGAGCCATGCATTTGTGCCCATGTTGAAGTGGTTGTATTGTCTGGCACTTTGTTTTGTTTTCTTTTTAAATTATTTGTGTGAGCACATATGTGCAGGTGTTTTTGTGATAATAATCAGCTCATTTGCCATTTGAGCAATGTGGCAGCTTCCTTGAGCCATCCTACCACACCTAAAAACCCACCCACTCTCCCACACTTTCCTTTGGCCACGCTGTAGAGATACCAATTAATACTATTATGCACCCACACAAAGCCAAAGATTGCTTGCAACCAACAAATTCAATTACCAGTGCCATTTAAAACAGCTCAGCAAGATCCGAAGGTGACAACAATATGCTGTTGGAACATGATCTACACACACACCACCTATGTCCAAGGGATGACGTTTCTTGTAAAATCCAAAGAGTGAAACTGATCAATTTAAGAACATTCTCTGCTCCTGAGTATAGCTTTTGTTGATTATTGAGAGAACAACTTTGGGGCACACTCTGTATGCCCACTAATTTTCACACATAAAATTTGCTCTAATCTTACTGTTCTACGATCCACTAAATTTTAACTTAAAAGGGTGATTTTTTCTATAGCAAACATTTAAAAAGTACAGACTGTATAGGAAGTTTAAATATCTGATATAAAATTGTATTGCAGAAGAGAACCACTACTATTTGAACACTTTTTACAATACAGGATTTTTTGACACAGCAATGTACAATCAGATATACTGCATATTTAAGGAGTTTGCTTAGACTTCTATTTACCCGAAAAAAAAGTTATGGGTTATATTTTAACAAAATATTCCACTAAAAGATATATTTACAATAATGCTATTTCTTCTTGTCTACAGTGTGTCCACAGGAACTGTAAGAATATTTTTAATGTTGTTTGTGAGGTGCTGAGATACTGCAGTGGAGAGGTTCATACAAATAGATTAGGATTAAGACTACAATTACAATTAGCCAGCAATTTTACTTCAATAGAATTTAGCCATTTCCTGAACTAACCAAGTGAATTCAGCTCTTGATCTAGTATTCTCCTTTTTATAAATTTATATACAGTAACTCCTATTTATGCAACTGAGAATTCTTTGTGAGTATCAAGTGTGAGAGAGGATTTAGAGCGTGCATTACACCATTTTCTAAGCATTCAGAGACAAACTTTGTGCCAACGCTTAGCGGCAAAGAAAAAAGGAAATTTCTTATTTTATAGTGTAATATCAACAACTAAATGAGTGGTCTCTAAAGAAGGAAATTTCATATCTCAGTGAAACCAATTTTGTTTTTAAATCTAAGATAAGCTATTGACAAATCATTAAAATCTATGCAGCCCAATAAACTTTCACATGCTTCTACTTATATACTCAGCTAAAATTTTTAAATGCAACATACAAACTTTTTAAATTGGTTTCTGAACTTGTTCTGGATCAGGCAGTGAAATATTTACTGCAAAAAATGAAAGCAGCTAATAAACTTTACAAAAAACGGTAGAGTCTAGCACGTGCAAGTAATATGCCGAATAATTTTCTTTCTGCTGATTAACCTCAGATCTTCACCAGTAGTCAATGGGTACAAAATCCTGTGGAATTTGCTGCACTAAGCCGGCCAATCAAAACAACCATCGGATCCTATGACACTGGACATGTCATGAGCTGTCATCACTGATCACAATGCTGTTTTCACTCCTATGCCAGAAAAAGAGCCTGTTTTTTTATATTAAATGCAGACTCTCACATCCATTTTAATAAAAAATTACTTCTGTGTAACAGCATTTAAATTTCAAGCAATTGTTTTGATTAAATCACAATGGTCTCTCTAATCATTAGATATAAAGTATACCAAAATCATCTTTATCTTACATCTATTATGGTTCCTCCTCCCTACTTAGTTACTTTATTACTGAACAATGTATCGGGTGGGTCCAGGAAATTTGATCCTGAAGTGCAGCCTGACTTATCTGGTATTTCCTGAGCACTTCATTTACTGAACGTATGTGTCCTTGAAAATTGATGCTAGGATACCCTAACATCTCTATTTAAGGTGTTAATTTATTTTATATGAAACCTCAATCAAATATGCAGTTATAAAGGTGGAAGAAACAAAACTGCTGGCCATTCTCTGCAGTGTACCTTGAAAATTGGTTCTTGTACATTTAATTCTTATATTTAAAAATGTAAGTCCCCGGATGTCCATCTAAAGATAGACAGTTGATGGGATTTAGACTCAAGTGCCTAAATCCCTCTTGAAAATGAGATTTGGTCCGTAAATCAGTTAGGCATTGCAATGTTGAGCACAGAAATGCCTAAATAACTTTACAAATCTGGGCCTGTGTGGCTAACTGTCATCTGACTCACAGGTAATGAATATTTCTTACCAGGAATGCAGTTTGTGTAACTTGCACAATTTGCTAGCAATGATGCCTTAGCAAAGACATAGATATCGTGCAACCACGGGTGTTTGGTAAGTGAAGTTTTCTGTTGAATTCCTCATTCCATTTCCTTCTTTTGGCAGACGGAAAGGGAAATTGATTTTTCTAAATTACTATGAACCAAAACGCAACTCAAACTGGCTCTAAGAACCTGAAAAGGTATAGCAACAAAAACACGTAAACACCCTATAACAGTCTGGGCATTGACACATAGAAATATGGCTTGATATGAGGAACAGACACAACTACCACATGATTTATTGATTATTACCCATCTTATGAAAGGTCCCCAGCTTCTTAAACAAGAAAATCCTACCTGCAGCATGAGAATACCACACATGCCAGCAGGTGACAGAGAGTTGGATGACACACAGGATCACACAGTAGGCAAATTCCAATCATTGTTACATTGCTGCAAATCCAGAGTAACTCCACAGGGGCAAAATCTGTGCTCAGATACACAGTGTAAATCCAAAATAAGTCCATTCAAGTCAAAGGAGTTATTTCGTATTCACGTCAGCGTAAGAGAGATCAGAATTTGGCCAAATGCCTTGCATGTTACTAACGTAACAACACTTCTGGTATTCTTGTTCTTGTCTTCTGTCTTAAAGAACCAGTTAGTGTGAGTACAGTAACCTCATTTCATTTTGCATGTCACTAATCTTGCACTGTGCACATACAAATAGTGAGTTTCTTGGTACAGACTGAACAGCACAGAGCTGTAGTGATTCCTCTTATTGCTAAAAATTACTGGGCCAAATTCTTTCCCCATGTACCCTCTGTGAACTTTGATGTGAAGGTGGTGGCACAGGTATAAATTAGAGAAAAATTTGTCCCCACTGCTTTGCAAAATATGCTACAGAATCAGTGGAGAATATTTACTAGTACATTATTAATGATCAAGAAAAAATTAAAACTTTACTTGTGAAACAAATGATGCATTACCCTTATTTAAAAAAAAACATTTGCATTTGTTCAATTGCTTGTTAATTTGCAAAACTTGTAATCTACAGTGATTCTCTATATCATGAATGCAGTTGATCTTTCAATAAAATTAGCAAGATTCTACTCACTTCATTTTATTAGTTCCATTCTGTTCCATTACTTCCATTTAGAGCTTAACAAATTTATCTCCACATTTTTTCTGACATGTAACAACAGCATTTGTTACTTTGTGGAAGCAAATGTGGATTGACATCCAAGTTAATGGATGGATATGGATGATATCTCTAGAAAATATATCAATGACAAACAGCATACAAGGAATAACTGAAATGCTGAGAAAGGGCAACTCACACCTAAAAATAAGCCTACTTCACCAAAACAATCTTTTCTTGTCTTTTTTCTAAGATGGTTTGGCAAATGTTAATGTATGAAATAAGACATGTCCATGTTTGTAAATACTGCGGATATGAATTGTTAACGTTTCTGTTTACTCTCCGAGCTCTGGTCAAGTGAAAAATTCTCTAAGTAATATCTGTTCTGCCGTATACATAGTAGGTATTTACACTACTTATTTCTTCTTCTGTGGCAGTCCGCCCTTAAAAGGATGACTGAAATAGTTCCGGCTATAATATGAAGGGATAGTAGTGTTGGAGGTATTAGTTTCGTCCCAGTCTTTCACTTCTAAATACTGTATTTGTGGCAAAATATTTGTTAGTGACATAAAGCAGATCATAAGTAGAGATTAGCTAATTAGGGTGTTTTCAACACTATTTCTTTTCAAAGGTTCCCATTATGTTTTCCTTTCCTCCCCCTCCTCCGACCATTGAGATATAAGACACAGAACTAGATCTCACTGACAATTGGGTTTCTGAAAGGGAATCCTAATGAAGTTTTATATCAATTTTATTTTATTTTTTATTAGTGCATTTGCATTTGCATTCTTGAGCAAAACTCTTGCAAGAACTCTAATTAAATTCCAAACAAGAGCTGCTTGTTTGTTTTCACTATGATTTACATGAAGGCAAAACATGTAAGTTCTGGACTGATGGTGTGCTGAAACGTTAAAATGGAAAGGAGGACTAGCCGTAGCACAGCTATCGTATAAAAGGTCCACCCACATGCTTCATGGGTCTAACCCAATGCCGGCTGAAAACAATGGGAGTCTTACCATTCACTTTAAATGCCCTTAAAGCAGGCTCTATGGCCCAGCTCCTCAAAGGTACCTAAATACCTTAGAGGATCTGGGCCTACGTGCCCACTCTAAATAAAGCCATTTCATTTTTAAACTGCATTTAGATTCTGCATCAAGTGGTAGCATTTTCTAACAGTTAAAGGTGGTGAAGGACTCCTAGGGTCTTTTCCCAGACCTGCCGTCACAAGAGGACTGATTCTAATTTCAGTTACACCAGTGTGTAAATGAGGAGTAACTCAGATGAAATCAGTGGAAACACACCAGGGTAAAATCGGTGTGGGCAAGTCCCTCTGTGTGATAAGTCCCACCAGAAGCTGTGAGCTGCAGCGGGGGGTTGTTATCTGAAATTCAGAGAGCCTGTTTGAACCAAATGAAACTTACTGACTTCACTGCCTCCAAACCCAGCACTTTATTAATGAGAGCTCTCCTATTTATTTACAGATATGATACAATATCATCAACAACTTTATATTTGTTGTAGCATTCTGAATCGTTTCCTGAGAGGTGCTGAGATATCAAATGCATTCCATTAAGAGCTGCTCTAATTATCCTCATCCAAGCACTTCTCCTAATGGTAAGGAATATATAGCAAATGGCCAGAGTTGAGGGATGAAAAAGAGATTGGACATAGGGGCAGACTCTGCACCATGCCTTGCAAGAGGCATAGCCCGTTAGGAAGGTAGCCAAGGTTACTTTATACCACCTTTATGTTTCCAAAATTCTGGGCTTGCCCAGGGACCAGAACAGCCCCTAATGTAAGTTAGAGAAGGCTTAGTCTATTTTGTACTGTCTGCATTGACACCCTCTGGGGCCATTTGTGATTCAGATTAGCCAAAGCACAGAGAATTCCAGGCACATCCCTGTGTCACCTCTGGAGGAGGCAGTGTCGAGCTAATTCAACAGCCCTATGCCACACAGAAACCCCCCCTGGCACCAGAGGTATTTGGTGACTAGGAGGACACACCTGGGTTCCCACTCCTATGTCCCACATGGAAGGGTGTAATGGGGCTGGACTACAGCTCAGAATTAGGGACTATGTCGGCCTCTAGTTGGTGCCTACAGCCAGGCAAAAACCCCACCCACCTCTGCAAGCTAACTGAAATGGCCAAAGTCCTGTATTTGGAACTAAAAATTGTAGGTTCTGTTTGTGATGTCACCTGTTTGCAGCTCGCAAATGATTCTGCCTGCCCGTGGCTTCATTAGATGGAATAAGAGAGATTATATTTGTTCTGGGATCACTAGGTAGGTTACACAGCTTGATTCTGGGCTATAAGGTTGGTATTTCATCAGCTTCCTCCAAAAAAGGCTTCATCATTCACATTTCAGTAGCTACTGTACTGTAAATCTCCAAATAAATGATTAACAAACATTAACATGGGGATGATAAAACATCCACTGTAGACAGACTGATGTTACATTTTATGGAATTCTTTTCAACATGGGATAGTGGGAATCTCCTAAAATATGGAGAATCATACATGTCACCATCATTTATATTCCAGCCATTACCTCTTTTTATATTCTAGCCACCACTTCTTAATAGAGTTTCTTATTAAGAGAGAGAGGCTATAAAAGATTTCTGGGGTTTTCTTTAAAACTTTGAAAAGGACCAATATAACTTTGAGATTTTATGTAGAATAACATGAGGAATGTAAAATTAAAGCTGTTATTAGAAGCAGTTGAAAGCAGGCAGCGAACTGAAGCTGTGCCTTGCAATCTTGGCTATTGTTATATTATTGCAAAGTCCCATAGGCAATCCTCACATGTACAGTACAGAGACTTCACTTCCTGGCTCTTTTGATTCTTTTGTCCACCCTCCAACCTGCACGGCCAGGAACTTTCAGCTGAGAAAGATTTATGAAGCCCCCACTAACAGGGTCAGCCCTGTTATATCACCAGAGGGCTTCTTCTTAAAAATAACAACATCTATCCACAGCTCTGTAGGGCGGCCTCTCTTGGCAGAAACATTTTGTGTTTGTCTTAACAACCAGAGCACACAAAAGCCCCCAGTTCCATTGAGGGGTGTCCATCAATTCTGTTAGGCACAGTAGCTCTAACTGCTGCTATCTGTCAGCCCTATGTCATCTAAGATAACTGATATTTTCAAAGAGCCGCTCCAGACTTCTAAAGGGTAGCAAATTGCATTCTGAGTCGGTATACTAAGATTTAGAGATGCTTTAACCTCAGAAGATCTCATGCAGGAAAACCGTCAGTCTGACAAAGTTCCTAAAAAACCTACAGCACAAACATATTAAACCATTTCACAGACTGTAACGAGTGAAATTTCACTGCAAGACCTTTTTATTTTTATGATAGACACTAATAATTTTAAATAACTACTTAGCACAATGAACTTGACTAAAAGTTCTTGCAATTTAAAATAATGCAAGCTGCTTTTCTTTAAAGTGGTCTACATCTGATCCAAGACTTTTTTGATTTTTTGATACTGCCTTTGATTTAGTGTTTTAGTAAAAAAAAAAAAAAAAACTTCTGGAGAAAAAAATACATACAAGACTTCTCCCCAAAAGTGTAAAATGTAAAAATAAGTAAGAAAAAAAAATTCTATGCAGTCATCATTTCCCTAGCAGTTCATGCTTAGAGATTCAGGCAAATCCTCAAATAAGCTGTCCTACTCTTTAATCACTCTTAAGAGATAAAAGGCTGGATTTGATTCCCATTGCTCTCCTCTTGCTCCAAAGAATATGCTCTTAAATTTATTTTATTTATTAAAGTGTTCCTCTCACAGTGAGCATTCTTAACAAGTTTAGTCCCCTGTGTTGGGAGGAGAAAGAGTCTTTTCATGGGTACTTAGCCAAGGGTTCCTGAGAGTTAATACTCCCACTCTTCTTCCTTGAGTGTCAAGGGATTTTTAACATCCGCAAAACAGACAGGAACTTGGTTTTATGCCTTAAGAAAAGAATAGATTTTTTTTTCCACCACATCATAATCTGCAGTGCAATTACTAATAAAAAAGTAATATTCTGTGCTATAAACTGAACAATCTGCGAGGAACATTTATTGGTACGGCAGAGTTCTAAAAGCAAAAAGGCATAAGGAATTTAAATCAAGTTTTAAAGTGAATATAGAAATCAACAGCATTAAAAAAATTAAAAAAGAAAACAAGCACTTCATAATGCAAAATGTTCTATATGGTAAACAGAAGTCTGTAGTGTGCTCTCGTATCAAAACATATCAAAATGATTTATCTTTTCTGACACATCAGTTTGAGTATTAGGTTGTATTCATTATATCAAACATGTTGGCCCTGACTCTACCATCATATCCTCATAGGTGAACCTTATGCACATACAGAGGACCATTAATTTCAATGGGGCTCCATGTGGGAGTGAGTGTCCACCTGCACAGATCCAACAGCATGATAGGGCCACGGCTTGTCATTTATTAAATAGAAAGTTATCTCCTATGACCCAGATAAAAATTGACAGACGGAACGAAGGCTCCACCACTCTGCCCCCCTGGTGGGTGTCAGGAGGAGTAGAGAGGCCACGCCGGTGTTTGTCGGGGGGTTACTTCCCTTACATAAAGATGCTAATGTGCAATCTGTCCCATAGTTTGGCCTTATATGGATGCCCCTTGTAATTTTTTTAAAGGGGCCCTTATTCAGCTCAGAACTGCCTGAGGGCTAGTAGCTGAAACGTTGTTCCATATATTTTATAACTACAAAATGTTCGTTTGAGACTTATTGCTGCACTAAGCAGAATTTGCTCTGCTTACCAGGAACAAAACAGTCCAATGGAACGAGTGCTCACTGTAATGAACAATGTGGTGGGGAAAAATCAGATGCGTGTATAATATATCACAGCTATTCTCTAGCTTAAAGAGAATGGTAAGGATGCCTGAACATTTCACAGTGAACTAATTCTGAACACCAAAGGCATGTCTACACTGCAGCTGCGAGCAAGCCTGCCAGCCAGGGTAGACAGACTTGTGTTAGCGGGGCTTGCACTAGTGCACAAAAAATTGTTGTGTGGACATTGAGCTTGAACTCGGACCTCCCTGCACCCTGGGTCCGAGCTTGGGTGGCTAGCCCAAGCCTCTGCCAGAGCTGTAATGTCCACACAGCTATTTTGAGCCACTAGCACAAGCCCTGCTAGCACAACTCTGTCTACTCAGGCTGGGACGCTCACTCCCAGCTTCAGTGTAACCATACCACAAGTTACTGGGAAAAGTCTTCCATTCTGAGATGTATGTACATGTTGCTGTTGAGACAGAAGCTGGTAGTAGCAACACAAGTGCTCATTGTTTAAAAAAAGTATACAAGTAATTCACTGCACAAAAATAAGTTGTCACTGCAGTATCTAGTGGTTTATTTTAGAAATATGGTCACGTTTATAACAGACCAATGGGAATTAGACAGCTGCCTACCTTAAATTATCACATTCCTAGAGGCACAATCATGACTCTGTCCAACACAAATGCTTGAACAATGACATTGAAAAATGTGCTTGTCCTAACATGAGGCTGGGTTTCTTCCATAGCTGACAAAATATCAGTCACTGGGTACGGTTTTAAAAGAGGCTGTGCTTTCCAAAGGCATCTATATTTTCCTAGCTGACAGACTAATTTCTAGCAACCAGAGCAAGATGAAATAAGAGCCATCAGACTGAAGATTTTCCTACCTGCATCCCGAAATAAGAGGTGACTGTGAAAAGATGGTGCTCGCCTATCCTCTAGAGTCAAGAGCAGGAGCATCCCTACACTGCTCCAGTTATCAGAGATGAGAAGGTGAAGCTCCCCTAAATCCACTTAAAAAAAGCCTTTCACATAACAGAAAATGGGCCCTCAGGTCAGATCCAGGTCCATGCAACTTCCTTTAGTACCTTAATTCTACTGGGCTGCATGGGATTAAGCACAGGGATTAAAGAGTGATGGGGACTTCTTTTTGGCCTAACTCAATGGGCTGGCCTGGATAGGTTGTCAAGCTAGAGAGTCTTTTGTCTTCAGCCTTTCACAGCATGACCGGCTCAGAAATCCACAGGTATCCAAGATATACCCCAGACTCAAATATAATTTATCTTCAGGGTTCAAAACAAAAAAAAGTGTTTGGTTTTGTTTTCAACCAGTGTCTTCATGCTGAGGATATCACTAAGGTAATTATACAAATTACTTTATTACTAATTACAAAATAGGTTTGAGAATGACATAGAAATATATTTTCTAACAAAGTCTTTATGCAAATCCCTGATAGTTAATGTATCTTAAACTATCACTCTAACTAAAAGTTGAACAAATTAACAAATATGTATTGAAAACATTGGTGATAGCTTGAAGTATTCACTACAAACGGCTGGTTGCCTGGCAGAAGGGGTTTTAGAGTAGGTTGATGTAATCATATACGTGACTTATACTTTAGCTTTTAAAGACACATCTGTGGACAATGATAAGTGTCCTATGGAACTCTATTGGCTTCAGACCTCCAAGATGATACAGGACTTTATTTGACTATGGTACACATTTTAAAATTGAAAATATGCCACATAAAATGATTAATCCATTCAAACGCTCAATGACTTGCCAGGTATTCTCTTCTAATATCGACAGATGTACAATAAAATATTTGTCCTATGCGCCAAACTTTTGAACGCGGTCTTTCAAACTATTGCCAATGCACACGCATATAGTCTGCTAGAATTGAAAGTGTTAAATCTCCCATTGTGTTCAAGTACCGGAAGTATTAATCATGACAGTCTTTGTTTTTGTGTACGTTTGTCTCAGGTTCTTAATGTTTTTCAAATTAAAAGTTGTTCCCAATTATTTGTTTTACTGTGCTACTCAACCTTTGGACAAGCTTTAGTTATGTGATTGCATTAAGAACATTAACATGGCATGAAGTCTTGCTACTGTAGCACTATAAAATAATTATTGGACACTATTTTTTTTAAAAAAAGCAAGGAGGATTTCAACATTATAGAAACTATAAATTAACAAAAAATACTTACTGTATTATCTTTACACATTATGCTGTAAAATAAATGTCAATGACTACAGAATGTTCAGGATGTCACAAAAATAATTCACTATAGTAATTACTCGCCGTGTTCTGGTGTGGAACTAATGTTTCCAACAACCTACTGATGAGTGACTTCTGAGACAAGCTTATTTATGCTACTTCAGTCACTTGCAGTCACTGACGAAGCACAGAATGAATTTTCCATACTTTAATTTCTGCAGTTTGTTAAAGATGAAAAATAGTTTCATTTCATATGCACTGTGTGGAGGTCAGAAGATAGCAAACCATGTTTGTACAAGGTATTACTGCATCTCTCTAGTCATTTGGAAAATTAAATATACTAATGCGCTCATTAAATTAAAACGTGCTACTTTCTCCCCCTAAAAATTTGCAGTTCCAACAGCAATTTAGTTTCTTATTTATTCATTTTAAAAATCAGAGATATGAAACAGTGAAAGGAACTTTGGTTCCTGATCCACTGTGCTGGCAAACTATAAACGAGGAACAGATTTTCTGAAGACATCTACCATACATTTTTACAGCCATGCATATAATGTTTTGAATATTTTTAACCTAGACCCTGATATGAAAGAGAGCTTTAAAACAAATTCTTCCCATATCTCTAGTTTAACATTTAATAATTAATATATTAACAAATATGAAAGTGTCTTCACACTGATATAAATGCATTAAATGCTACCATAAGATATGTGTAGTTAAAGCTTTTGTAAAATAAATGTGGGGTTTTCGTTTGTTTAAGAATTACAAGAACAAATCAGCACATTTCAAAATGAAATGTACCTTGCACTATTTTATGTTTTAATGAGGTCATGTGCAGATAAAGGATAAACACTTGTTGCAGATGTGAGTCAGTGTAATGGGCTGAGGACATTTCTGTATGGTTCTAAAGGTTTTCTTGTTTCTTCAGTGGATCCATACAACACACAGTAGCACATTTCTGCTCAGTATGACGTTGCCGCTAGCGCAGTATTCGTTACATTCATCCACCTGGAGACTGCCTACAGTGAGAAGGTTTTATCTAATAACATTCCAATTTTAAATATTCCTTTTATTTTTCCTTCTCTAGCTCTATCTTTAATATTCTTGTTTTTACTGGACTTTACTAAAATGTTTTTGCCTTATTCTAATAGCTATACTGAGTTTGATATTGCCATCGATTTATACACTGGGGCCAAACCAAGGGATCCAGAATCCAACCTTGGTAGCGGGCTGTGTGCTAAATCTTTCTGCAGAGGCCAGGAAATACATGGGAATCCTCCCCAAGGCAGAGGAGAAGGTGTAGAATTGCTCCAAAGGAGGTCTTAAAGGTGCCTGTGCAACCAGTCTACCAGCAGTGCCCATCTGATGAGCCTCATTTGGCATATCAGAATGAGACTCTCTCCTAGTGCAGATGTCTGAGGAGTCAGGTTAGTAGCTTGGTTGCTGAGACACATCTCCACATCACCCTTTTCCCCTCCCGACATAATGGGGCACACAGGGTGAAGGGAGAGGCGGAGACTTGTTTCTAAAGCTGCCTCAGGAGTAAAGCTACCAACCATGCTCCTTAGCCACTGTAATTGATCAGTCAAGAAGCCCAAAAGAGGATAATCAGATTGACATTGGCTGTTCAGAAGGGAAAGATGTTTACTGAACCCTGGGGGCTTGGCATAGGGGAGGAAGAAAAGACTTGTTCTCTTGCCTGCCTTGCCATATAAGTAGGGGGTCTAACAACTGCTGTGAGTGGAACTATAAATATTATGCAAAATAAGGGAAATAATTTAGAAAATATTACATTCAGAAATCTGCACATCGCATTGCAGAGCAGATGTGATGGACATGTGAGAGAGAGAGAGAGAAAGAGAGAGAAGTAGTTTGGGATTTGCAGGTCGCACCTCAACCCAAATTTCAAATAAAGGAACACTTAAGTGCTGCCTCCTAAGAGTTTTTTTTAAAAGAAATAAACCATATTTTTAAAAAATCAATTAGGGCTGAAAGAGTGTGTAAAGTTTGGTGAGGATATTCAATCATTTAGGGTCAAAACAAAAAGTGGGGAGAGACTTTAGTCCTGGCCAAAATGAAAAGCTCAATGCAGTCTTACTTATGGAGCCACTACACATCTCCATAGCTAACGTAGCAGTTCCTCACTAAAGGTCACAAGGGGGTCACTAGCATTTGTGTGATGTGGTGGATTCTGGCTCTCTGCCATTCCCTGTGTTATGCCTTCTGTTGAAGTGTATTGGTTCAGTCACTTGGAATTAGTTCTCCTCAGACACCAGGGTACTCTATAAATACTATGCCAATTCCTGCCAAGGTAGGACCTTTTAAGGTAACACCTCTGAAGCAGCTTGGTAGCCATAGAAGACAATTCTGGTGGGCATCTAAAGAGGACGAGTTGTAGGTGATAACAGTTGCAGCAATGATATGAAAGAAGTTGAAAATCTATATCTTGATAGTTAACAGATGAAATAAAGGAAAAGATATGAAAATATAGAAGGAGGGAGAACTAGGTCTGTCTTTTTTCCCTCTTGTGAAAGTGGTATAAAGGGAATCTCTCAGTCACTGTCCCCCCTCTCCTACTACTATGCAAGGGGGTTCAAGACCTAAGCCTCAATGTCTACTGAAGTGTTTCTCTTACAATATACTGAAGCACAGTTTTACAGAGTATCAGTATTACAGTGTGGAGAAAATAAATAAGGAAGTGTTATTTACTCCTTTTCATAACACAAAAACGAATAGGCAGCAGGTTTAAAACAAACAAAAGGAAGTATTTCTTCACACAACACTCAGTCAACCTGTGGAACTCTTTACCAGAGGATGTTGTGAAGGCCAAAACTATAACTAGGTTAAAAAAAAAGAACTAGATAAATCCATGGAGGATAGGTCCATCAATGGTTATTAGCCAGGGTGGGCAGGGATGGTGTCCCTAGCCTCTGTTTGCCAGAAGCTGGGAATGGGTGACAGGGGATGGATCACTTGATGATTACCTATTCTGTTCATTCCAACTGAAGTACCTGGCATTAAAGTACCTGACCCAATATGGCCGTACTTATGTCCTTGTGTATCATTTTTTGACCTTGAGATTGCACAAGGCATTTTTCTCTAAAGATCATTGAACGCTTTGTGAAATGATGAGACATCACTGCACTGTTTGATGTCTGCTCTCAGGTCCCTTCTGATCCCTCTGCAATCCCTTGTACCATGGCTGCTCGGGCATTACAGCAGGAGCCTGGGATTTCTAACTGTCATATGCCAAACCAAGAGGAAGCCTGGACTAGGTGCAATACCAAAGGGGAAAGGACTCTCGGCAAGTGGAAAGGCACAGACAGGCCGCAGAGCATGAGGACAGAATTGCCGCAGGCAAGGAGAGACAGGCAGCACAGTTTCTGGAGTAGGAATGTCAGTTGAGGGAAGAAGATAGAGCACAGCAGAAAGGTCTGTTTGAAAGGCCGTGTTTGCTAGTGGATGAAAGAGAACGGGATCCTGCTGCATTCGCATCGTGTCCTGAGTCCCCTCCATGGTACCATGTGCTGCAGATCAGGAAAAATTTGGACAATTCCACTTTTGAGTGGCCCATGCAATTGTGACTTAACTGTAGCAGGACTGGCCAAATGTACCCCCTGCAGTCCTTCACCCCTCCTGCAGGCCTCACCCTCCTGCAGCAGCAGCCCCAAGTGTGTACTAAATTCCCAGGAAAGTGAAAGGAGAATGGAGAGTCGGAGGATTTATTTGTTGGCAGCAGGTTTCACTTTTTGCACTGTTCAATGTTTGTTTTATTACTTGTTTTGTTATTGGTTTATTATGGATGTTTTGGTGTTCTAATGGCACTGGCCTGCCTGGCAATACTTTAATGTTATTTTTTGTAATACAGCCATGTTCACAAATAATTACTTTTATTTTATCAAGAAAGTTTATTACTATCATTTCGTCACATCATATAATATGTATTTCAAATAATAAAGATAAACATGATACAGCACAACTGAGAAGTTGTTTGCAAACACAATTTCTCAATACATCTATGTACATCAATCCATAATGAAAATCCACAGTTCTTACAAAACAGTGCACCTCCCATTTCAGAAGCAGTCATCTCATCCATAATTAAACATTATAACAATCAATCCTCCTGCAATTCACTGCGTACAGTGACAGTTCCTCATCTACAGTTAACTCTGCTGTACAAACACATTCATAAACATACTATTTTCCCTCTTCCATTTGTCCATGCAAGTCCATAATGTAGGAACATAGAGCATCCCTGTTTTCTGTCACCCAGATGTATCCTGCTCCAGTTGCGATGAGAGCACTTTCAGCAATCCATCACTGTCATAGGTCCATTTAGGGGCAAATGGCTCACCTTTGGCTTCACAAACATCGTGAAGAGCACAGCAAGCCACGATAATGTGAACAGCATTGATGACACTGGAATCCAAATGGTTCTGTAAACAGCACCAGTGGGATTTCAATCTGCCAAACACACATTCAACCACCATTCTATATCTGCTGTGAGTCTTTTGCCAGGCCCTCTGAAATCAGGATATGGCTTCATAAGCCAAGGCGAAAGGGTGTACATGGGTCCCCTAGTATAACAGTGGGGACAGTAACTCCATTTATGACAATGTCATTTGCTGGGAATATTATCCTTGTCTGACCATGAAGGCAGACTTCCAATTTTCAGTACAGCCAATATCAGAATCCAGAAATTGGCCTCTGTGGTCCATGAGGGTCTGCATAACAATGGACTATTTCCTTGGTTTATGTGCTCCTTGAGGAGGGCAAACTATGGGAATATGAGTCCCATCAATGACCCCAGCACAGTTTGGAAACCCCATTCTCTGAAAACCAGAAATTACTTCAGGGATATTTTTCATACCCACCACATTCGGGTAAATCACATGCCTCATCGGTGGTGAAGGTTTCTGAGGCACTCTATCTAGAGTTGGCTTTCCAACATCAAAGTGGTTAACAATGGATCTGTAGCAGTCTGGGGTAGCCAGCTTCCAGATGGTTAAAGGAACTGGCTTCTGAACCAACAAGGCTGCCCTCATGCATATGTTGTGACGGTGCAGGGTTGGAGCGAGCTGCTCACAAAGCTCCAGGAACATAGCTTTCTTCATGCAGAAGTTTTGGACCCACTACTGGTCATCCCAGGTCCGCATGACAATCTGATCCCACCAGTCTATGGTTGTGGCCCTGCTCCAGATGCGCTGGTCTACGTAGGATTATCAGCAGCTAAATGAGAGTCATGATCAGCATCAGCTAATCTGAGTCTGCTAGTCTGTATCATCCTTCTTCTCCTCCTTTGATAGGTCAAAAATGCTGCCATAATGTCCACCAGCGTCTTATGGATGCTCTGTCTGTTTCCTGAAATAGGAGTGAACGCTCAAGCAGGACAAGTTTTTCAAATAGTGAATCCTCCATGCTTCTGGCATCAGTTGCATGTAAACCCAAAAGATGGCTCAGCAGGCTGAGTGTAGGCAGGCTGAGACTACTTCCTGTAATGCGAAGGCTGGATAGTCAGGGCAAGAGTGGCTACAGCTGGGGAGGGTGCTAGAAAGCCTAGTGAGAGGCTTGTCTGACTAGGGATTGCGAAATGCAACATAGATGCCTGAGACCCAGGTTCAGAAATTCTAAACCTAGGGTCAATATTCACTGTGGAAGCTTAAATCCAGTCTTGCAAACACTGAGCCAGTGGGCTCGAGTTCCATGGGTTTAACCTGCAGTGTAGACATACCTTAAGATACAGTAGGTATAGTAGCACTTTACATTCAGGTAATATTTTAAAATGTTTAAATGGGATTACAACCTCATCCCTCTCGCTGCGTGTAATGGGAGTCATGCAGCTCAGATCCCACATTATGCTTCGCAAGTATAGCCCTTAGAGCTAAATTCCACTTGTTATGAAGCTTTTTACTATCCATGTCACACCACTAGATTTATTTGGCACTAGCATAGCTGTGACATGTTCTTCGGGAGGAATTCTTCAGTAATTCAGCATCAGGTAAATACAGTTTCCATAAGTTTAAAATAGATAACAGAACTTTCTAGCAACTGCTTTCTTAGATACAACGTTATTACCTAGACATATATGGAAACAATGACCGGTAAGAAATGTCTTTCCTTGTCTAGTTTAAAAAAAAAAAATGAGGTTAATAGAAAACATCCTGTCACCGCTCCCTAAGGAATGTTCTCAACCTGCAAACTGAAAAGAGGCCATTTTCTAGTGTCATCTTTTTTTTAAAAGCTTTGCGTAATAATCAAATAATCAATTATACATTTTCCAGTATAACTGTGTGGTATGTTTACCTGATAAGCAAGTGCCTACAGGATTGCTCTTTTTAATTTTTTTTTTTCACAATATGTTTCTTTTATTTTGGGATGTCAGTTCTAGTTTCAACGTTATTAACAATGACAAAAGTCCAGCCCACTGGTAGAAATATGCAGTGGGCATAAAGTGCTCTAGTTCCAAGCTTTACTCATATTTCAGATGAGGAGTGGGCCTGTGCTGATGGACTGTTATGTATGATTTTTCCGTGAAAACACCAAGAGACTGCAATGAATGGACTCCTTTCATTATTCTCCAAGGGAAGAGGAAGAGTAAAAGGTTCATGGTGAATTGTGTCCTCATTCAAATGTCAGGACAAAGCAAGGCTCCTTGCAAAAACATTTTCTTTACAGGCTTGGCAAGTCTTACTCTAAGAAATACCATAGAATTGTGCTCATGATGTCAGGCATACTTTAGTGAGCACAAAGGATTATCATTTTGTAACTTGCTGCTAAACTTTTGTCCACCACATGAAGCCAAGCAGGCAGATGTTAGCTTTCTGTTATATTTCTTTAGAACAGGATATGGGTCTGTCACACTCTTACTCTTTAATTCAATACGCTATTTGATCAGAAGGACTGGCCAATGGACATCTGATGTAAACAACATTGCTTAATGGAATCCATGCTGATGTACATGTTAAAAGCTATATTAACCCTTAAAAGATCATTAAATAGGCAGAGTATTGGTTGTTATTTCACCCTATATTACAAAATGTTCCAATATAGTAAGGTCAGTTGTAGTACCATCAATCAATTTAACTAGTCATGTTTTTTCAGTAGCAGATTCAAACAAGTATTTACAGTACTAATTTTACATTAAACTGCATGAATCAATAAATTGCACATATATTGTTATATTGTTTAATCTTTTGAATGATCTGCATTTTCAAAAGTACTTTATTAACCTAGCAGATCATAGTATTAAGGGAATATATTTAGATTATGATTAAAACAATAACTTGGAGAAAAAAGGAATCTAATATGGACTTTTAAAAAAAAAATCCAAATCTCAAAATTGCCAAATAAGATAATTTATCCAAAATATTAACATATGAGTGGACTAATGAACTTTAAAAAAATCTAATCTCATTGCAATCTACAAGATTAAAAACTAAAATAATTTTGTACCTCTAAATTTGGCAAGTCACTGGTTAAATTTGACTTGCCTGAAGAATAACATCAGGCTTAAAATTAATGTTTAAATACTAGGTGGCTGATGTATGGGAATAACTTATACAATAGGGCTGCACTGTGGTTCATTTTGACCTTGTTAATGTTAAATATTCAAAGCAGCTACCAATATAGCATTTACCTGAGTCAGACTTGTGGATTGCAATATTTTGGTTTCAATTAACATTCCAAAGTTAAAGTGAGCTAAGTTTCCTTAGAACAAAACACAGATACAGCAAATTTCTGCCTGGAGTAGGCCTTATTCCCTGTAGCCGGATTTTGACAGTCAATATTTAGTAGCTACTCATGCTTGTCATTTCTTTGTCAGAAGTTAGATCTCTATTGTATTATTTCTTGAAACTTTAAAGTGTACATTTTCAACATAATGTGCAGAGTAATGGCCACATAATTACACCAATGTTAGGGTGAGTCAGATACTATTTTGAAACATTAGGGGAGAAACATTTATCTCACTACTGGATTCAGTGATTGGCATATAGACCCAAATATTCAACATATCAAAGGGAAAAATTTGGTCCTACCTTAGAGCACTGAATTAAAAATTCAGCATATTTGGTCTGAGTAGCAAAATAGGCAAAGACTGAAAGAAACCCCACAGCCAAACAACTGTCAGCATGCCTTTGTGCCATGGAGACATAGGTAAAAGTGTTCTGCTTACATCAGAGGATCCAAATTTGGTGAAGTAATTTCCTGTTTACCTTATTCAACCTGCAGCTATGTAACAAATGTGCTGTGATCACGTTAGATCTGACAAGCTAATAAGGATTGGGTCGATATTTGGACAAGAGACTTTCAAGTAAGTTAAACTGCATAAGGAAGTTTAGATCCTGTTTCCGTAGGATACATCTTTATCACTGAGTCAGAAATTAATCAATTCCTCAGCATAACATTAAAGCGCATCCTTCTGTTGCAAGTGCCATCATTTGGTTGATACGTAAAACCAACATCCTGACCATTTATAGCTATTAACAATCCTCTGGCACTTTTCAAAAGAGCAGGAAAGTTAATCCTGCTTCCTGACCAAGTTCTGCCTTCCATAATTACATTCTGACTACATAAATTCCCCTGCAATTTCAACTGATTACAGTATTATTCTTCACTTCCTGTCCTAAACTTTGTGTTGTAACTGTGCTCTGCTACAAAGGTAGATGAAATGATCTCTGCACATAGTTTCTGTATCAGTTTGGTACATTTGTAAAACATTGAGGTATCTTTCAGCATGCAAGAAACTAGATGTTATTCCTATAGAAAAATCCATGATTCTCCTCAGAGCAGTATCATAGAATCATAGAATATCAGGGTTGGAAGGGACCTCAAGAGGTCATCTAGTCCAACCCCCTGCTCAAAGCAGGACCAATTCCCAACTAAATCATCCCAGCCAGGGCTTTGTCAAGCCGGGCCTTAAAAACCTCCAAGGAAGGAGACTCCACCAACTCCCTAGGTAATGCATTCCAGTGCTTCACCACCCTCCTAGTGAAATAGTGTTTCCTAATATCCAACCTGGACCTCCCCCACTGCAACTTGAGACCATTGCTCCTTGTTCTGTCATCTGCCACCACTGAGAACAGCCGAGCTCCATCCTCTTTGGAACCCCCCTTCAGGTAGTTGAAGGCTGCTATCAAATCCCCCCTCATTCTTCTCTTCTGGAGACTAAACAATCCCAGTTCCCTCAGCCTCTCCTCATAAGTCATGTGCTCCAGACCCCTAATCATTTTTGTTGCCCTCCGCTGGACTCTTTCCAATTTTTCCACATCCTTCTTGTAGTGTGGGGCCCAAAACTGGACACAGTATTCCAGATGAGGCCTCACCAATGTCAAATAAAGGGGAACGATCACGTCCCTCGATCTGCTGGCAATGCCCCTACTTATACAGCCCAAAATGCCGTTAGCCTTCTTGGCAACAAGAGCACACTGTTGACTCATATCCAGCTTCTCGTCCACTGTGACCCCTAGGTCCTTTTCTGCAGAACTGCTACCTAGCCATTCGGTCCCTAGTCTGTAGCAGTGCATGGGATTCTTCCGTCCTAAGTGCAGGACTCTGCACTTATCCTTGTTGAACCTCATCAGATTTTTTTTGGCCCAATCCTCTAATTTGTCTAGGTCCCTCTGTATCCGATCCCTACCCTCTAGTGTATCTACCACGCCTCCTAGTTTAGTGTCATCTGCAAACTTGCTGAGAGTGCAGTCCACACCATCCTCCAGATCATTAATAAAGATATTAAACAAAACCGGCCCCAGGACCGACCCTTGGGGCACTCCGCTTGAAACCGGCTGCCAACTAGACATGGAGCCATTGATCACTACCCGTTGAGCCCGACGATCTAGCCAGCTTTCTATCCACCTTACAGTCCATTCATCCAGCCCATACTTCTTTAACTTGGCAGCAAGAATACTGTGGGAGACTGTATCAAAAGCTTTGCTAAAGTCAAGGAATAACACATCCACTGCTTTCCCCTCATCCACAGAGCCAGTTATCTCATCATAAGTATATTAATAATCAATAGTGCATCTTTTCAGGGATGTCTAAATGAAGTTAAAAAAGTAAAATATCTCTGAACGGATGCACTGCTAATAAGAAAATACTACATTGAACTCCTTCCTGAACTCCTTCCTCTCTATTGCCATGTCACCTATGAGAAGCAAAGTGGAGCATAAATTTGCCTGATCTTCTAGGCAGATACCCAGGAGTGCCAACTGCACACATTCAAAAATAATTTAACTGGCTTAAAATCATGAGGCTTTTAAAAAATAACTTGGTGGAGGAGAGGTGTGTTTGGTATATTTATCTGTTTTTTGACCCTTTGGGGAAGAAGTAGTTCTCCCACAAGCTGTGTGATCAGTTCAGATTCAAAATTCAATCTTAAATGCACATGGAAAAATACAGGCCTCCCAGCCGGCTGCATTCAGGAGGACTCCACTTCCCAATCTGGCTTATCAAAATCCCAGCTTCCTTGACTCCTATTGACTGAAACGGCAAAACTCCTATTGACTGAAACGGGCCGGGATTTCACCATTAATCTCTAGAGTACGGGAGCTGTGATTCTATCCATCCCCATCTCCTGTTATTATCACTATCCGCGCCCTCCTCCAGCACCTCCGTCCCACTCCTCACATTCTGCCATTGCCCTTAGACTTCCTCCTGGGCCCTATCATTCCCCTGCTCTGTCTCCTGCTCCTCCTCACACCCTCAATCGCCTCTTGATCGCCCCACATTCCCTTTCACCTTCAGCCCTCTTCTGCTCCGCCACTAGACACATTTCCCTGTGCTTCTTTTAGTCTCCTCCTGCTTCCCCCAACTCTCTCAGTCTTTACTCCTGCTTCCAAAGCTACCAACCCTTGCAATTTTAATCGCGAGTCTCATGATATCTTGGCATTTTTCTTAAAGGCACAGTTCCTGGAATCAACAGTTGCATGAGATTCTCAGTTTCCATTTTTCAGAGTGGCAGCCGTGTTAGCCTGTATCAGCAAAAATAACAAGGAGTCCTTGTGGCACCTTATAGACTAACAAATTTATTTGGGCATAAGCTTTAGTCCTTCTGGTGGTGGGAAAAGATTTGAAAACAGGAAGTGAGTGTACTCTAATAGCTCAGAGAGCGGAAAGCAAAGGAAAAATTCCCCATTAAAAAAATCAATCTAATTTTTAAGCCAACTCAGGATTTTTGAGCACTTGGAGTTGGTAACATTGTGCTTCTGCCACAAATATTCTCCCGAGTCTCTCTTACTTCCCCCACATATTGCTCTGTGAAGGCCTCACTGTCCTCTTGCACTTCTCTTCGGCCCTTCACCACACTGTCTCCTCAATGTCCTGTCTAGCTGCTTAACTGTATACTGGCAGTGATTTTCCCAAAGGGCAGTCTGGCTTCAGTCTCTTTGAAAACCAAAGGAGTTGACAGTCATCTTTACTAGGATCAGCCTCACTCCACATGCAGAGACCGTAGGGACCAAAAGCCATTTTGTCTGGCTTCAACCCTACTGAAAGTAATGGGAAATGGTGGCCATTTTGAAAATCAGCAAGGTGGGAGGCAGGAGTAGGGAGATCACTTGAAGGTTTAAAAACCTCCAAATGATCAAATTGCAAATGACGGAGCTGGTGATACTGTCATTATATACTAGCTTGGTGAGCTGCCTCACACATTATTGACGATGCTTGAAAAATAAAACAATAGATGACTAATATCACAGTTCAACTGCAATCGACATTTTGCCATCCTAACCGATGTTGTCCAAACCAAGTAATATGTGTGTCATTTCACGTTTTAATCTCCACTCTTTCCATGCCCCTGCACAAGAGGAAACAGGAGGAGTTTGCCAGGGGCAGACTCTGGAAATCCCCATATCCTTGGGAATCCTTCTCAGTGCCAGCTACAACCAAGAGTGAAGAGGGTAGGACGGGGCCTTCAACCCTCCTGTATTGCTTACCACCAAACCAGGAAGGATCCATCTGGAGCACTCAGCCCAGCAGACTCCTCTCATCCCCCACATGGAAGATAGCAGCTGCAACTCCCCCTGGCACTCGGAAGAACCTTTACAGCCAGCCTTCAGTCCTCCATACAACTCTGAAAATTGGACTGTGGGTATGTTTTCTCTCATTCACTGTATTGCTATTGGTTGTTGTTACCTTTTCATCCCACCCCACTTCTACCATTGCAGCTTCTCAGCTGACTGTCCTCACTCTTCCTGTCCATTGTCCTCTCTCCTTATCTCTCAGTTTTCCTCTCCTTTTTATTGTCTCTATATAAAGACATGGAATTAGCAAGATGTGTGCCTGGTATTACCCTGATCACCTTACTTGTACACTGTATCCCTTTCTCTCACCCTTTGTCTGTGTATAATATTCTTCGTAGCAGCATTACACAGGATTATACTGAAACTGAAGCATGTTATTTTTATATGCTTACAGAGCCTGGAATTGGTGGCCTTTAGGTCATGCTATCTGTTCTCCCAGGGCTCTGGGGAGGAATGAGTAAGTTGGTGAGAGATTTTGGTTGGAAGAGTCTGTGGTTTTGAGCTGTGGAATTTTGGAAGGTCTGTTTTGGGGGGCGGAGACTGGGTCCTTATTTTAACTGAAGTTTTAATATTTTTATAATGTATGTGCACAGCATAGGCTGGGCACATTTTCACATATAAATAAATAAAATAAATTACAAAACTAAGGGCTGTGTCCACCTGAAATTGTGGACCCCATGCAAGCCATGGAAGTTTGCATGTTCTGGCAGTTGCAATGGGACGACCTAGCCCAGGGAATGATCAACCCATGGCATAAGCCCAAAAAGAGAAAAAAAGATACAGATTTGCACATACTTGTTTTGGAGCTTCTCTAGGAGTGGGGACTTTGTATAAACGAGTTCATCACCTCCCATAAACTGTCAGTTCCTAGCCAGGCTCTGATATTCACCCTTCTCTTGGGCCATGCAGATCATGGGAGTTATTCCAGCCCTAGGAGGGAGGTTTGGGCAGTAACAGCTTGCCTGCATTCTAGAAGGGGTCACTTTCAGCTCAGTCCTACAATCATAACAAGGGCCTCTTGTTCCTGATCACCTACACAGAAGTCTCCTCCACGTTATTAACTACCAAAAATTCATGAGCAACAATTATAGGTGTACATTTAGAGGCCACTTTTCAAAATTTATCCCTGGAAGTTTTTAGGGAGTTGTTTTTCTTTGCCAATTTTAAGATACTTCTTCCCATATGGAAAAATATTCCTCAAATCTAATATTTTTCCTGGAGCTACTACATCTGGTTCATAAGTCCTAGCAGCTAACTTATTTACATGACTTACATGAGACTGTTCTTTCCTCTTTCCCTGAGTCTGAAAGCAAGCACAGACAGAGATGAGCTTTACTGCTGCATGTGCAGGGAGCCACTTCTAACAATTTACTTGAAAAGAAACAGATCTGTGTGTTAGGTGGGAGAGGGAGAGAATCAGTGTAAGCACGTGAAAGAGTGGTAAAAGTCAAACTTTGCATTTTTGGTAAATAAATGGCTTGAAAGATGGGAACAGAACATAGGAAACTTGCAAAAAGATGGCACATCTATTTCCTTGTCCTGGAAAACCAAGACACTTTTGTAAGCTAGATCTTCCCTGCATTAAAAACAATGCACCAAGGATGTTAAATTAGCCTTACAGACATAATGATTATTTAAAAAAAAACAAACCCCCTCTTGTACTGTATGGATTTATATTTGGAAGCTGGTTACAAGTTCTGTTCTCATGAAGCTATATGGTAAGTAAAACAAAAATATATAACTTGAAGTTTTACTTTGAAACTCAAATTTTTCAGGACTGCAAAGATAAAGAATTTGTATGTTTACTATTTACAACTTCCTCTCAGAAGACACAGGTATAGCATTCATGTCTTCCAAAATGTGAGCTTATACATCTGGCCAGCAAACATCTGGATATTTATCTTAGCTCATCATTTCCTTCTGTAAGTCCAAAAACTGTCAGTTATTTCAGCTGAGATTCATCCCAAGGGAGAACAGAAAAAGTTACATCCTTCTTTTGTCCAGGTTTTATAAACTGATCTTTACCTTTTTCCCTAGGATACCAGTAAGTATAAAAATAAGCAGTCTGGATTCCTTTGACAGTGGTTTTCAGTCTGTGAATATGTACTTCTGCAGCCACAGAGTGCATACATATGTGATTGTATTTATTATGTGATTGTATTTCCAATATATGACAAAGGTTCCTAGATCCTAAAATAGGCCTTTTTAAAAAAAAAACTGCATTATGGATTAAAAATAAATATAGACAGTAAATTCAAGAATAAACTCCTCAGCTCCTAGACAACAAGACTAATTTCTGTACTTTAATAATATATTATGTGCAAAATTCTACATTAATGAAATATTAAGATTTTAAACACAAAAAACAAGAAATTCAAATACTAAAATCACCACAAAAACATTAACTTGGTTCCACAGCATGTGTTGTAATCTAGATTACTTTTTAATTGATGAAGTTTGGGAGAAGACAGTGTGGCCTACAGAAAAGAACCCTAAACTGGGACTCAGGAAATATGGGTTCTATTCCCAGGTTTGCCACTGGTTTTGGGCAAATCACTTCACCTCTTTGTGTGTCAGTTTTCCCATCTGTAAAATGGGGATAATGACACTGACTTTCTTTGTAAAGCACTTTGAGACCTAATGATGAGAAGGGCTACATAAGAACTAAGCATTGTTTTTATTGTATTATTTAAAAAGTACATTAACTAGAGAAGAGTGGTAGTCAATTATTTCATAGTCAAAATTTAAGCCATCTTCCAATTTCAAGTTTATTTTTTTTAACTCACTTCACTAAAGACAAGCCAATTCACCTGAAGTTTCACATGCTGATCTCCTAATGTAGCTTTATATTACTGCATATGAAAGTTTGCATCATGAATATCTTCTCATAATAACCTGCCTGTGTTCTGTTATGTTTTAAGCATGTGATTTGATTATAAAGGCTAAACAAACAATTTCACTTTTAAACCATTCAACAGTTGCCTTGATGAATTACTGACCCTTAGAAATGTAACTGAGAATTAATATAGATTACTTAAATTTCCTGTGTAGTTGGACTGGGATTGAAAAAACAGACTGTAAAACCTTAAAGTGACATCAAAACAAGTCTAATCATATTCCTAGCTATTAAACATACAGAAAAAAGGAAAAAATCTGGTTTAGTCATTTTTTCAGGTTACATCTTCCAACAATATACTCTCAGTTTATACAGCGTGTCCTGGGGAAAAGACTGCCTTTCCTGTGCTCAAAAAGCATTTTTGGCAGCTTTAAATACTTGTAATTAAGGCAGTAAAGATGCATTGGAGGAAACATACATGCAAAAACCATGGCCAAGAAGCAGCAATATTTTCTTTGCTCCATACACATTTTAAATATTAATTGTCAATCTTAAAATGCATATATAGTGAGGCAGTGTGGCTTCCCGCCGCCCCAGAGGGGGAAGAGCCCATCCGCAGGCCGGAGTGGGCGGAGCTAGGGAGCTCAGAGCCCACCCCTCAGAGGGTCAGGCGGCGACCCGGAAGTATAAAGGCTCGCCCTCAGAGCTCAGTAAGGCCTGAGCTGCCGGAGAGGCCAGACGCCTCCAGCCTAGCTCGCGGCTGGGAAAATTCCGCGGCCCAAGGCAGCCGCTAGGACTGGCCAGACCTACCTTGCGCTCGCTACCCGGAGGAGTTGCCGGACCTACCCTGCGCTCGCTACCCGGAGGAGTTGCCGGGCCTGTCGCTTGCCCACTACCCAGAGGAATCTATGGTGCTGGACCCACCAGAGGACAACACCCTGACCCAGATACTACCCGAGGGGGAGTCTGGAAGTAGCCCGGGGGCAGCTGACCCTAGTCTGGCTGCAGCACTGCCAGAGCCCATGTCAGTGTGTTGCGGCCAGGATCCCCACTGACTAAGCAGCGGGTCTTCTGCCGCTGCTAGGGCCCCAGGCTGGGACGCAGTGAAGTGGGAGGGCCTGCGTCCGCCCTGCCACCCAACCCGTGCGTGGCAGTCTCCCCCTTTCCCAGGCCTTTGGAGACTTGGAGCCTACTGTTGTTGCTCAGCCCTGCCTGAAGACCTGAGCTCTGACTCTGCACTGCCCCACCCTGACCTAGGGCCTGGGCTTGCTATTAATTGTACTGTTGTTGCTCAGTCCTGACTGTGGGCCTGAGCCCCGACTCTTGTACTGTTGTTGCTCAGCCCTGACTGCAGGCCTGAGCCCCGACTCATTGTTGCCTGCCCTGAACCAGGGCCTGGGCTCCGCACTGCTTGTACTGCTACGGCTCAGCCCTGCCTGAGGGCCTGAGCCCATGACTCATTGTTGCCCGCCCTGACCCAGGGCCTGGGCTTACGGTGTTTAGTTCAGTTACTGCAAGGGCTGCCGAGGGAGACCCCCGCGGACAGACTAATTCCCCCGAACAACGACTGTATGTAGTGAGCCGGTGTGGCTCCCCGCCGCCCCGGAGAGGGTTGAGCCCCGGTTAACCCTTGTACACGTGGTGGAGAATGTGGGCACAATCCCTTGGCCCCTGTGAGAAGGGACCTGAGGGGGAGAGCCACCCCAAGAGAGTCATGGAGTTGGATCGACTGTTTAAGCTTCTGACAGAGAACCAGGAGTGGCAGCAGGCCGCTCAGCTCCAGCAGCAGCAACAGCAGCATACGGCTCAGTTCCAGCAGCAGCAGCAGCTCATCCAGCAGCTAGGAGCCCAGCTGCAGCCACTGGTGACGGCGTTACCATGCCCCTCGGAGGCGCAGCCAGGGGATATGGCCGGGGCGCCGCGCACCACCACCCCGGTGCGGCTAACCAAGCTGGGACCCGACGATGACCCCGATGCATTCTTGGTAACATTTGAACGGGTGGCGCTGGTCACTGGGTGGGCCCAGGACCAATGGGCCACCCTTTTGGCCCCATACCTAACAGGGACTGCCCAAACAGCATACCGAGGGCTGGCTATGGAAGAGGCAAGGGATTATAGCCAGGTAAAAGCCGCAATCCTGGATGCCTTAGATGTCAGCCCACATACTTTTTGGCAGCGGTTCCGAAGCCAGACGTACCCCACGGGCACCAGACCCCGGCTGGTGGCCCAAGCCCTGAAGGAGGCGTGCAGGCAGTGGCTACAGCCGGAGACGAGAACGGTGGAGGAGGTTACAGAACAAGTCATCCTGGAACAGTTTGTGCACATCTTCCCGGCCCGAGGATGGGCCTGGGTGCTCCGCCATCGGCCAGCGACGTTAGCCATGGCCGTCACGCTGATGGAAGACTTCCTCGCGGCCGAAACACCAGTGGGGCCCGCCATCTGAACCCAACCCCCCAGGCCAGAAAGCCCTAACACTGAAAGGAAGGGGGACGCCCCGACCGGGCCGTGGAGCTTTCCCCACGGGCAAGAGGCTCGCCTGGGACTTCGGCTCAGACGCCCCGAACTTTCCCCTTGGCCTGGATCTGCGCTCCCTGTGCCGAGTGTCTCAAGGATCCATCAGAGTCCCCCCAGGAGTCCGAGGGGAGCCCCCTCCCGGGGCAGTCGCCCTGAACTCGGGCCCTGCTTTCGTTGTGAGAACACTTGCAGCGGGACTGCACGGAAATGGACTGCAGCTTCGGCCAGGTCTGTGCAGGGGACACAAGGGCCCGGCTACCACAGGCCCCCAAGATCACGGTTCTGGTAGTGGTCGGAGACCATCCCACCCAGGCCCTGATCGATTCCGGCTGCGGCCAGACACTGATTCGACAGGCTTCGGAACCCCAGGTGGACCCCCACCTGGGAACAATTCACTTGCAGTGCATCCATGGCGATGTCCGGCCCTACCCCAGTGCCTGGGTCCCGTTAACAGTGCCGGGGTCACCCAACAAATTGTTGTCGGCCTGGCCCCCCGACTTGCATACCCGGTGATCCTGGGGTGGGACTGGCCCGCATTTGAGGAGATCCTCCGCTCAGCCCCGGCACTGGAAGGAGAGTGTCACGAGGCCCCACCGGAGGAGGACAACGAGACCCCGGAACCCAAGGTAAGGGCCGAAGAAACAGACAATCCCCTGCCGGGCCCCTCTATCGAACCCCTACTCCACATCGATTTTTGTCAAGACCAGAGAGCCAACCCTACCCTTAGCCGGGCCTATGAACAGCTAGCGGCAGTCGATGGGACCATCATCGACCCCCAGCGCGCAACCCAGTGGCCCCACTTCGAGCTATGCCAGGACCATCTTTACCGGATCGACCGCGACCCCCGCATGAAGGAACCACTAACACAGCTGCTGGTACCGCGGTGTCACCGACGAGCCGTGATGAAGCTTGCGCACGACATCCCTGCTGCCAGGGATCTGGGCCATGAGAAGACCCTCGCCCGGATTTTGACGCGGTTCTTCTAGCCCGGTGTTCACCAGGAGGTAAGGAAATATTGTAGCTCCTGCCCGGATTGCCAGTTAGCCGCTCCCCTGCGAGTACCCAGGGCCCCCCTAGTTCCCGTGCCTATAATAGAGACGCCATTTGAACGAGTGGCCATGGACCTGGTGGGCCCACTCCTGAAAAGTGCTTCAGGGTTCCAGTACGTCCTGGTCATCGTTGACTACGCCACCTGTTTCCCAGAGGCCATCCCATTGCGGAGCACCACCGCCCAGACCATCGCCGGGGAACTGCTGAAGGTCTTTGCTCGGGTGAGCCTGCCCCGAGAAATCTTAACGGACCAAGGCACCAATTTCACCTCCCAGTTGTTGCAGCAGGTATGCGAGCTCCTAGGGGTTAAACAATTACGCACCTCCGTCTACCACCCGCAGACGGACGGGTTGGTAGAATGATTCAACCGGACCCTCAAGGAGATGCTGCGGAAGTTCCCCCCAGAGGAGCTACGCCGGTGGGACCAGCTGCTCCCTCCCTTGCTGCTAGCCATCCATGAGGTACCCCAGTCGTCAACAAAGTTCTCCCCATTTGAGCTGTTGTATGGACGCCATCCACGGGGCCTGTTGGACTTAATGCGGGAAACTTGGGAGCAATCCTCCTCTCCAACCCAGGGCCTCCTGAAGTATGTCCTCCAGCTGCAGGAGTACTTTACTCAGGCTGGGTCCCTGGCTCGTGAAAACCTAAAGGCCGCACAGGACACACAGGAACAAACTTATAACCAGGAAGCGCAGGCGCGTGCCTTTGAACGTGGGGATCGGGTCCTTCTCCTCCTGCCTTCGAGCGAGTTGAAGCTACTGGTCCATTGGCAGGGACCCTACGAGGTAGCTTGGAAGGTTGGGCCCGTCACATACGAGATCCACCAACCCGACTAGCACAAGAAGACCCAACGATACCATGTGGATTTGTTGAAACTGTGGCGGGAGCGGGAGGGCCTGCTGATTAACCCTTACCCGCCAGAGCCTGAGTTAGGTCCCCGCGCGCCCCTGACCGAGGACACCGCTGCTCCCCTGCTCGGCGGCACCCTCACGGAGGAGCAGCGCAAGCAGGCCCAATGTCTCCTGCAGGCTTTCCAGGGAACCTTTACGGCCCTACCTGCATACACGACCCTGGTCTATCACTCTATCCAGACCGAGCTAGGGAAGGTAATCCGGGAAACGACCAGGCCGTTGCCGTACTGAATGCGATAGGAGGTGGAGGAACAAGTACAGGCCATGCTGGCCTTAGGAGTCATCAAGCCATCACAGAGTGAATGGCGCAGCCCGGTGGTCTTGGTACCCAAGTCCGACAGCACCCGGTGCTTTTGTATAGACTTCCGGCGGGTTAATGCCATCTCATGGTTCGATGCATATCCGATGCCCTGCGTAGACGAACTGCTTGGACGCCAAGGGGAGGCCCAGTTCATTACTACCTTCGACCTCAGTAAAGGGTACTGGCAGATCCCGCTCGATGACCCCTCTAAGAAAAAGACGGCGTTCGCCACCCCAACGGGACTCTACCAGTTTACGTGGATGCCTTTTGGCATCCATGGGGCCCTGGCGACATTCCAGCGGCTAATGGATCGCCTTTTGCGGCCCCATCAAGACTATGCAGCAGCCTATTTGGATGATGTCGTGATATATAGCTGCCACTGGGAGGACCACCTGGAACGTGTAGCAGCAGTCCTGAGATCCCTGCGGTGGGCGGGACTGACAGCCAATCCAAAAAGTGCGGCATCGGATGGCAGAAGACCACATACCTAGCATACACGATAGGGGGAGGACGTGTGAAACCCCTCATCGGGAAAGTGTAAGCCCTGGCAGCCTGTTTGACACCCACCACGAAACGCCAAGTCCGACAGTTCCTGGCGTTCACTGGATACTATCGGCGGTTCATCCCCCAGTTTGCCTCCATTGCAGCACCCTTAACAGGACTGTTAACAAAGGACAGTCCCCGGCAGGTGCGGTGGTCCCCAGACTGCGAGGATGCCTTCCAGACACTCCAGACATGTCTCTGCCGGGAGCCGATCCTATACACCCCGGACTTCAAACGTGGGTTCATCTTCCACACGGATGCCTCGGAGGTGGGGCTACGGGCCGTCCTGTCCCAAGACATTTATGGAGAGGACCACCCGGTTCTATACCTTAGCCAAAAATTATTCCCCCGTGAAAAGAACTACACCATGGTCGAGAAAGAGGCACTCGCCGTGAAGTGGGCCTGTGACGCCCTACGGTACTACCTCCTTGGGGCTCCGTTCACGCTACTCACGGACCATGCCCCCCTCTGATGGTTGATGAAAATGAAAAATAACAACAACCGATTACTGCGGTGGTATCTGGCCTTGCAGCCCTACGCTTTCACCATCCAGCATAGGGCTGGTAAGGAGCATGTGAACGCAGACTTCCTGTCCTGCCACGGAGGGATGGAAGAGCCTGGCCCCGACGAGCAGGAGCCAGACTTCAGGGGTGGGGTATGTAGTGAGGCGGTGTGGCTCCCCGCCGCCCCAGAGGCCGGAGTGGGCGGAGCTAGGGAGCTCAGAACCCGCCCCTCAGAGGGTCAGGCGGCGACCCGGAAGTATAAAGGCTCGCCCTCAGAGCTCAGTAAGGCCTGAGCCGCCGGAGAGGCCAGATGCCTCCAGCCTAGCTGGTGGCTGGGAAAACTCTGCGGCCCAAGGCAGCCGCTAGGACTGGCCAGACCTACCTTGCACTCGCTACCCAGAGGAGTTGCCGGGCCTGTCGCTTGCCCACTACCCAGAGGAATCTATGGTGCTGGACCCCCCAGAGGACAACACCCTGACCCAGATACTACCCGAGGGGGAGTCTGGAAGTAGCCCGGGGGCAGCTGACCCTAGTCTGGCTGCAGCACTGCCAGAGCCCATGTCAGTGTGTTGCGGCCAGGATCCCCACTGACTAAGCAGCGGGTCTTCTGCCGCTGCTAGGGCCCCGGGCTGGGACGCAGTGAAGTGGGAGGGCCTGCGTCCCCCCTGCCACCCAACCCGTGGGTGGCAGTCTCCCCCTTTCCCAGGCCTTTGGAGGCTTGGAGCCTACTGTTGTTGCTCAGCCCTACCTGAAGACCTGAGCTCTGACTCTGCACTGCCCCGTCCTGACCTAGGGCCTGGGCTTGCTATTAATTGTACTGTTGTTGCTCAGTCCTGACTGTGGGCCTGAGCCCCGACTCTTGTACTGTTGTTGCTCAGCCCTGACTGCAGGCCTGAGCCCCGACTCATTGTTGCCCGCCCTGACCCAGGGCCTGGGCTTATGGTGTTTAGTTCAGTTACCGCAAGGGCTGCCGAGGGAGACCCCCGTGGACAGACTAATTCTCACGAACAACGACTGTATGTAGTGAGCCAGTGTGGCTCCCCGCCGCCCCGGAGAGGGTCGAGCCCCGGTTAACCCTTGTACAGCATAACAAAAGATTCTAAGTGTCGATGGTCTCACTAGAATTTTATCGAAGAAATGAAACCTTTACAGTCACCCAGCTTCTAAAAATCTGAGTAATATGCTGAAAGGAATTGCTTGCCATTTTAAAATAAAACAAATTGTGCTTGTATTCATTCACAAAGCTCATTCTATGATGCTTATTCATAGTAACAAACACACATTCTTTTATATTTACAAAGGCACTCATTAAGGTTTTATTATTACTCTTGTCCTTTGTATTTATAACTGTAATGTAGACAAGTCAGTTATTAGGATGAGGTTCTAGCTACAGCCAGGCTAAATCATGTTTTAGGTCATTCTAATGTGATTTGGGTTTTTACAGCCTCTTGAAAAGATTTCAGTTATTCAAACAATTTTTATACCAAGAAAAAGTCACAGTAACTTCCAATTCTATAAATATCTAGCAACACTGAAAAACTATCTGAAATCAGAGTAATTTCAGATTCAAGTTTTCAGAGTAGCTGAAAGAAAGGAACATAATATGTCCAATTTTGTTTCTAGTTTCACATCTGCTCACTGGCATTGAACATAAGGATGTTTCTAATTTATGGATAAATCCTTGGCACTGGTACTGCAGAGATGGGAATTTCTACTTGTATTATGCTTCAGTCTTCACGGCTGAAGATGTTAGGGAGATTCCCAAACCTGAGCCGGCTTTGATAGGTGACAAATCTGAGGAATTGTCACAGTTTGAGGTGTCACTCGGGGAGGTTTTGGAATTAATTGATAAACTTAACTTAACAAGTCACTGGGACCAGATGGCATTCACCCAAGAGTTCTGAAAGAATTCAAATGTGAAATTGCGGAACTACTAACTATAGTTTGTAACCTGTCCTTTAAATCAGCTTCTGTACCCAATGACTGGAAGATAGCTAATGTAACACCCATATTTAAAAAGGGCTCTAGAGGTGATCCCAGCAACTACAGACTGGTAAGTCAGTACTGGGCCAATTAGTTGAAACAATAGTAAAGAATAAAATTGTCAGACACACAGAAGAACATACATTGTTGGGCAAAAGAAACATGGTTTCTGTAAAGGGAAATCGTGTCTTACTAATCTATTAGAGTTCTTTGAAAGGGTCAACAAACATGTGGACAAGGGGGATCCAGTGGACACAGTGTACTTAGATTTCTAGAGAGCCTTTGACAAGGTCCCTCACTAAAGGCTCTTACATAAATTAAATTGTCATGGGATAAGAGGGAAGATCCTTTCATGGATTGAGAACTGGTTAAAAGACAGAGAACAAAGGGTAGGAATAAATGGTAAATTTTCAGAATGGAGAGGGGTAACTAGTGGTGTTCCCCAAGGGTCAGTGCTAGGACCAATCCTATTCAACTTATTCATAAATGATCTGGAGAAAGGGGTGAAAAGTGAGGTGGCAAAGTTTGTAGATGATACTAAACTGCTCAAGATAGTTAAGACCAAAGCAGACTGTGAAGAACTTCAAAAAGATCTCACAAAACTAAGTGATTGGGAACAAAATGGCAAATGAAATTTAATGTGGATAAATGTAAAGTAATGCACATTGGAAAAAATAACCCCAACTATACATACAATATGATGGGGGCTAATTTAGCTACAACTAATCAGGAAAGAAATCTTGGAGTCATCATGGATAGTTCTCTGAAGACGTCCACGCAGTATGCAGCGGCAGTCAAAAAGCAAACAGGATGTTGGGAATCATTAAAAAGGGGATAGAGAATAAGACAGAGAATATCTTACTGCCCTTATATAAATCCATGGTATGCCCACATCTTGAATACTGCATACAGATGTGGTCTCCTCATCTCAAAAAAAATATACTGGCATTAGAAGAAGGACAACTAAAATGATTAGGGGTTTGGAACAGGTCCCATATGAGGAGAGATTAAAGAGGAAGGACTTTTCAGCTTGGAAAAGAGGAGACTAAGGGGGGGATATGATAGAGGTATATAAAATCATGAGTGATGTGGAGAAAGTGAATAAGGAAAAGTTATTTACTTGTTCCCACAATATAGGAACTAGGGGCCACCAAATGAAATTAATGGGCAGCAGGTTTAAATCAAATAAAAGGAAGTTCTTCTTCACACAGCGCACAGTCAACTTGTGGAACTCCTTGCCTGAGGAGGTTGTGAAGGCTAGGACTATAACAGGGTTTAAAAGAGAACTGGACAAATTCATGGAGGTTAATTCCATTAATGACTATTAGCCAGGATGGGTAAGGAAAGGTGTCTCTAGCCTCTGTTTGTCAGAGGGTGGTGATGGGCGGCAGGAGAGATATCACTTGATCATTACCTCTTAGGTTCACTCCCTCTGGGGCACCTGGCATTGGCCACTGTTGGTAGACAGGATACTGGGCTGGATGGACCATTGGTCTGACCCAGTTCGGCCATTCTTATGTTCTTATGTTCTAACACAAAATAAGACACAGAGTAAGGGCTAGTCTACACTGGCAACGCTAAAGCGTTGCCTTTACTGGCTCTTTACAGCACTGAAACTTGCTGCGCTCAAGGGGGTATTTTTTCACACCCCTGAGTGAGAAAGTTGCAGTGTTGTAAAGTGCCAGTGTAGACAAGCCCTCAGAGCCTTCCTGAGAGAGGAATTTTGAGCCTTCTACAACAGCCCAACTCCTCACCAGAGTTCATGACTCTACCCCCCAGAACCTTTGAGAATGATGTAAAAGAGGTAATACACATCCAATCTGTTAACCAGGAATATTAATACATTCCTACCTATCTCAGAAGAATGCTGCGAGGCTAAATTCAGCAATGTTTGTAAAGCACTTTTATAGAAATTTCAAAAGTGCAAAAGCATCGTTTATTGTCATACCATACATTAACTAACTGCTGCCATAGAGCAGTGGTGCTAACCGAGATAAGGCTTCATTACTGTGTATTTCCTGCAAACTGTTGTTGCTGCAGCTATACAGACAGAGAAACAGAGCAATAAATAAAGAGCAGGCATTTTTTCTAGTGCAGCAGGAGAAAGACAGCATTTACTCATTTATCATTACAGAAAGCTTTGGTGCCTCAAAAGACCATCAGCTGTGATAAAGACAGACCCTTTCACTTCTCTAGGTCACTAGTCCTACTTGAGATTTGTTTAAACCAGAGGGGTTTCTTCTCAGTCTAATTCTTCTAAATTACCAAACCACCACTACCTTGTTGGAAGTTTCAGCAGAAAGGTAAAGCATGAAGCACATCTAACTATCTCAAGCATGTCTTCAGGTCAGGAGAGAGGCTGGTATAGTAAAGCTGGCCCTGCAACTAACTGTTCCATTTCACAACCCCAGGCCTTTCACATCTGTCTTGACAAGTACATTTACTTAAAATAAGGCTTGGAATCCTGTGACTTGAACACTGTTTGTTCAATGGACAGGTATTATTGGGCAATTCATTTTTAGGTAAATATACAGAGATCAAATATCCTGAATTGAAATAAGCAACACGGCTTAAACATAGGTTTAAACGGGATCAAGGAAATCAAGGCTTTACACACACTCCCACTTTGGTTTCATATACCAATCTTTCCCACACACTTTTGCAGAAATATGCATTCAAAGATACAGACAGACAGAAAAGGAAGAGAGAAGAGCAATGTGACTGTGGTACCATCAACTGGGTAATTAGCTGAAATTCCAAAATACAAACTCTCCAGTATAGTTTTCTGATATTGCCTGTTTGAAAGAATGTTGTAGGCATGATATCCCAGCTGGATAACATTTACAGACTTGTATAATGTAATGGATTCATTTTAAAAAACCCTACACAAGCAAAAAACAAAAACCCAAAATTGTGAAAAGAATAACTCTCAAATCCAGAATAATTCAGATTTTTTGCTCAAGTACATTAATAATTCAAGCTCTACAAGTGTTAGGCACCATTTACATAGGTTTTCAACAGCATACTTGGAAAAGTATGTCAAATGAACTGTTTCTATGCATAGTAAGTTAGATGCTTTCAAACCCATGTCCCCATTCCCAGAACAAAAATGATTATTTTTTTTCTTTTTTAAATTTCCAAGCAAACTAGAGGGCAGCACTAGCTAAAGTTTTGGATTTTTATAAGTCAGCAGTCATTTCAAATATGTAACCCACTGTAGAGACCTGAGCGTGGGCAGATAGGACTAATGGTCAGAGTCAGATGCCAGGCCAAAGGTCAGAGCCAAAGACAGTATCAGATGTCAAGGAGAAGACCGCATCAGGTGCCAAGTCAAAGGCTGGAGCTGGAGACAGAGGCAGGATAGGGCATAGGAGCAGGGACCTGGAGTTCAGCAGGAAAGCAGGAACTGGGAACAGACAGGGAAGCAGGAACAGGCAGGAAGGCAGGGCTCAGCAGTCAAGTAAGTAGGCAGGGTCCATAGTAGTAGCAGCCAGTTAGGGATTTCTCTGGTTACTTGGACAACATCCTGTGCCTTTCTGGTTTAAACAGAGCTTCCCAGCCAGTCAGTGTTGCTGGATGTTTCCCACGATCAGCAGTTTTGTGGATAGGGTTGCCAACTTTCTAATTTCTGAAAACTGGACACTATAGCAGGAGCACTAGAACCTCTCCCCGCCCCACCTCTTCTCCTGAGGCCCCGCCCCTGCCCCGCCTCTTCCCTCGAGGACCTGCCCCATTGCTCTCCCCCTCCCACTTCTTCATTGCTCTATCCTCTCCACCCTTCCTCCCCACCAAGCTGAGCTCCCTCTCCCTCTCTCTCTCTCCCAGAAGGGTCTGGCATGGGTTGATGACCTCGAGCTTCCCCCAATTATAGTAACCAGACTTTTGGTGGTCTGGTCAGTACATCTGACCAGACACTATATCAGTCCCCCTTCAACCGGACTTTCCAGTCGAAAACTGGACCCTCGCAACCCTATTTGTGGGCAGGACCCTTGCAAGATAGCGTTTCAATGGCTCCCTTCCAGTGTTGCCAACTTAGCGACTTTGTCACTAGCTTTAGTGTCTTTTTGGTTTCCCTAGCAAGAAAGTAAGTGTCAAAGTGACCAGTGACAAATCTAGTGACTTTCACTGCCAATTTCAGAGAAAGAAGTCACCAATATCTATAGTCACCAAATCATTCAGAAGCAGCTCAATAGTGTTAATAAAATCCATTCCATGCTCTTCTTTCTGTTGCACATCAAGTCATTGTCATTAGGAAAAAGTAGTGAATAGTGATATCTTTGTCTATCACAACAAAGTCAGCATCTTAGGTGAGTCAACCACTCTCAGAGCAGAGAGTTTAACACTGTTAGTGACACAATATAGGGAGCCACAGTCCTTCTTAAGCAACAGGCATATACTAGGAAGAACAGTAACAAGCTACAAACAAAACAAGCTGGACTCTATCTTTTTATGTAATCACTCCCTTTCTGGAAGTCTCAGCACAGTGAAATATATTGGACAAACATTATAACTGCAAGTACATAGCATTACAGCTCTACCCTCTGTGTTGGAATGCTGACAGTTTTCAGATTAACATTTTTAAATAAAAAAAATATTTTATCTGTATGCATGTGTGGGAGAGTAATATTTTGGCCTGTTAATATTGAACATGACCCTTTATAAGTTAAAATATTTCAAGTACGTTTGCTTTGAAATTCATATTTGTCTATGCGGGGAGATTAAATCTTATTTCTGAAAAGGTAAAGAATTGCTAAAATGCACATATATTTCCCTTTATCATTGGGGATCAGTTCCCATTGCAATCAGATGTTGTTCCCACTGTGCCCAGAAGAAGGAGAGCAGAATATTACCCAGATGCTTTACACCTCACCATGTTTTCTATTTTTCTTTGGCTATGATCACACCTTTCTCAATCTGCATTATCTCAAATATCACTCCTAAACTCAACTGCATTATACTGGTGTTCATTCATGAGGTCAGTTTCATGTTATCATACTGTATAAAAAACGGACAATGTTTAAAATCTGGAGCTACTGCTATATACAAGAAAGTTGGCATGTTTTTGGATTTCGAGAGGAATGCAATTCTCTCCTGAGAAGAAAATATTCTTTTTTCTGACCACATTTCCAATCACAAAAGTCACACACCACTTTACATTGCTGTTTATCAAATGAACAGTCTCACAAATCGCAATGAATCCTTTAAATTTACTGTTCTTCCAATAGTCCATTAACTTTTATATCAGGACTTGCCTCACAAGCCATTCACATTATGCTGACTTCAGAGAATGTGAGAAGCCACAGATAAGAGGCAGCACATAAAGGCAAGAAAGGGTCAGATAAATAAGAGCCATAGGATTTGACTATAAATTCCAAAGCAATAGAGGTGGCAAACACATTCTGATAAGTGTTGCACTTTTCTATCAAAAACTTGCAGGCCCCACCGCCGGGGAGGGATAGCTCAGAGGTTTGAACATTGGCCTGCTAGACCCAGGGTTGTGAGTTCAATCCTTGAGGGGGCCACTTAGGGATCGGGGCAAAATCAGTACTTGGTCCTGCTAGTGAAGGCAGGGGGCTGGACTTGATGACCTTTCAAGGTCCCTTCCAGTTCTAGGAGATAGGATATCTCCATTTAAAAAAAAAAAATACGAAAAAGAAAATATCCTTTAATGAACTTAGTACTAGACTTGGTATCCTCTGTTAACTATTTATTAGGGACTGTTATTGTGGAATATTATTTATATAATAAGAGAAAGATGAACCCCAAAAGGGCACTGGTCCAGCTTTCACTGTTATCCATTCAGAATCCCCAGTTCTCTCCCTGGGACAGATTGTGGCATACCACCTCCTTCAATTCACACATGGGTCACTCCTCTTTTTCAAAGAAGGCTGAACAGCACTGTCCCTTCGCCCACCCCAGTCAAGTCCTCTCCACGTGACTAACATCCTTGCTGGGGGAGTGGGTGAAAATTGTGGGCTAAACAGACAAGCCAGGGCCGCAGGGAATGCACATCATTCTTTCTCCAGCCCTGTAGAACTAAGCCAGAAAAGTTAATACTGCAGCAGGCTGTACTACCCCTTCCATGTAACAACCATACCTCTTAGGATCCATGGTGTGCTCCATGGCCAGTATAAAGTCTCTGTTAGTATGATGTTCTATGGAGACATGCTGCCAGAGAGCTTTATCCCTCAGACAGCAGAAGCAGCAGGCCCTCTGAAAACCAAAGCTTTTATGGTGTCTCTGGCCCTCCCACAGATCCTTGGGGAAAGCTCCAGGTGTGGGGCAGGCCTGATGGCCTCCACCCCTTTATGACCAGACAATTTTGGTAAATCCCTGCATAGATTTCCTCACATAACACTCCTCCCGACCCCTTTTCATACAGAGGGGACAATCTGGCCCTGGGTCCTTTACCTGGAAAAGCAAAATCAAAAGCAGAAAGCTACCAAAGGTCAATTTACAATTTAAGTTTGAAAGAAACTTTAAGGTTAACCCTGTTCCAGGCTTTGAGATCAGAAACTGCTCTAAATGTCAGAATCATCCAGCATATTAGTCAATCAGATCTATATTTGAACTACCTTAAAGTGTATAATCTGGTGGGGATTGTACCTGGATTAAAAATATCTAGTAATACAATCCCACACCTACCCTTCCTTGAAAACTGAAGCAGAAAACCTAGCAAACCTGGTTTCTAGGCCATAATCAGTGAGGTTATTGCACAAACAAAACAGGTCAAATTGATTCATAAATCCATTAAAAACAAAAGAAGAAAAAAAATCCACAGTTAGGAAATTATTCCCATTGACTTCAGTGGGCTTTGAATCAGGCCCCAGAAGAGGTCAATTAAGTAGTAAAAAAGATTATTTTCAAGCTCCTTAGCGAGTACTGCAAACAATGAAACACATACACATAAGCACACTTAGAATAACACCATCCTTTGAAAAGTAAGATCACATCAAAGAAATACATCCTGTCCTTGCAGTACACTTGTAAATTCAGTTTGTGATAATGGCTATTACACATACATAGGAAAGAGGAAAACAGCTTCTCAAACACTGAGTCAAAGCTTGATTTTATTTCAAAGGCTGGGTTGTTTTTTTTACAAGAGAAATATCTGAATTTCTAATTGTTTGGATTCTTTGCCCAAATAGTCTGAATCCTAACAGAATGAATTTAAATCATAATTCTAGGTGCAACTGTCTTATCTTAAACATCAATAATGAAACAACTTTAAAATGTAGGCAAGTCATAGTCCTTTAGTGCCATCATTCATATCTTTTAAAATTCATACACTTTGCCTTTACTTGGGTATACAGTTCCGACAACTGTTACCGCCATTTTAGGGCCTATTCCTGAATTCCACGGGGGTCTCTGGCTACAGTTCTGTTACAAGCAATAAGAGCTTTTGAACTCACGATTACACTACTGTGCCCAAATATATCAAGGTGGTGAGTGTTTTTCCAGAGGGGTTTCTTCTTTATTTTTAAAAAGTGCCTCTTCATTAGCCAGTTCTGAAGTAATACATTGTTTAGCAATCTTGCCATTATGATATTGAGTTTTTTCAACACTGTTTGACAGAAGAGCAGAGTGTTGTTTAATCCATTGTCTATATGTAAAGTGGGTTTCTATAAGAATGTGGTGTCAGTTATGTGATTTGTAGCACAGAGCTGATATTGAGCAAGTTTACAGTACCTTCAAGGACAATGAACTTACTTATATAGCATGGTTCTATGACACCAACATGCTTTGGACTAGACCAGTGTTTTGCAACGGAACAACTTTCTGAACTATATTTATGGACTATTATGTATGAACTGGATTTTTACATTTTAATTACAAGTGTGATCCATTTTGTGGCTACGTCTACATAGCCCTGCAGTTTGGATTATGGGGGTCTGAATTGCAGTGTGCTGTGGTGTAACTCGCCCATGCACATGTTGCTGGTGCGAACTAAAAAGGTACCTAGTTCACATTAATGTAGTCTTCTTTCAAGCCGGACTACATTCATGTGAATTATGTACCTTTTAGTTTGTGCCCACAGTGTCCACAAGGGAGAGTTACAGTGTAACACATAGTGTGCTCTGCAATCCCCCTAGTCTGAACTGTGGGGCTGTATAGACAAATCCTAAAAATGTGGAATCACAAGCAGGTATTAACACAAAACCTTTCTCCCTCTCTGCATAAACAGAAGCTGGATGACCTTCAGAGCTACGCTCAAAAAGAAATTAACAAAATTTGTTTAGAGATTTAGGGGCTGATCCTTTCCTCTTTTCTGTCAATGGCGTTTTGCTACCAACTTCAATGGGAGCAAATGGGAAAAAATATTATTTTTCTAGTAATACTTTTCACTAAATAGAAATTTTATTTAAAAAGAAATGGGCGTGTCCTTTGAGTTTTTCCAGTCTTCAGCACTATGAGCTAATGCTCCAGGTACTGTTGATGTCATTTTTTGTGACACGTATTCCCAGTTTCCCACAAACCAAACTCACCTACTCACAAAGAAGCAAATTCTTCCTTTCCCTAGCATTGTTCCAACTCCCATCCACTTCCTCACTTACTTCTCTCCCCAATGAACTCCTGAGTTTCTCCCCATATCACTGTTGTCTGTCTGATTATCTTCTTCCCTTCCTAATTAAGCACCCACCCAGCATTGTGCTAATCCTGATTGGACCCCATTCCCCCACTCTATTAGCATGTTCCCCATCCTGATTGGAGACCATTCTTCACTCTCACTCAGTTCAGCCACCCAAATTAATTTCCTACCTGCTTCCATATTTTCCACTGATCTATTTGCACCAGCGTGCTTTCCCTGCATTCTAGAAAACTAACACCAGATGCATCAATGCTTTTATGCACTGAGGGGACTGTGCCTTACAGAGCACAGTTCAAAGTTCTTTAGACAATAGACTGCTTCTCCTTTGACTTCAGTGGGATTTGGATCAGACCATATATTAGGATTTCTATAAAACATTTTCAAATGTAGAAACAGAAAAGATATACTGTGGTTATTGGAGAGTCATATAAGTAGATAGCTGTATAGATAGATATGTCCATATGTACTACATTTCCATAAAATATATGCACAGAAATACCTTTCTATCCAATTTTCCTAAGTATTTATATGGTCCCTATCATGAGAGTAAAAAATAGCTTTATCCTTTTTAAACCTTACCTTCTCTTTTACAAGAGAGCAGGCATCTCGGATTAAGTATAAATTTAAAAAAAATAGAAATAGGCAAGGGTTAAATTAAAGTAACTATACATTTAAGAGTTTACTATAAACAAAACATTTTTAAAAATTGGGCATAAAATATTTTAACCTTTGCCCTTTCCTAAAAACTAGGTACAAACTGAATATATTTTTTAAAAGATTAAACTAACAAGCTGTGTGCCTACCAGTACTTTGTTTACATGTTGCTTCTCATTCTCCCACCCTTTTTGTGAGTGTGTATGTGTCTTTTGAAATTGTAAGCAAAGGCTCTGATTTACTGTACAGTGATTAACACAAGGAATCTGGCCCTGATCTGGGAATTACTGTAATAAAAAATTATAATGAAGTATGCTGATACACTTTTATAATCAGCCCATTATACCACTCTATTCAGAATATTAAAGTAATCCGGAAGCACAAATTAGAGCAATACATGTAGGATTCATGTCCCACCTACATTTCCTCCCAAATTTTTCCTTCTATGAGCATAGGAGCAATATTTTTAAAATTCTAGGTCTTATATTTTATTACATTCACATCTATATTATAAAAAACAAACTATAAAATCGGTTTTCCCCACTCAAAGTTCAAGTGAATCTTAGTGGACCCTTGAGAATACATAAATGGAATATGTATACACGCAAATAAAATGAAAAATCTGTTCAAGTCCTACCATGGGCCATGCGATGGAACCAGTAGTATCCAAAGTCTACTCCTAGGAATGTCAAATACCATGTCCATGGTGAGTCCCACAGCAGTTCAAAGAGTCTGTAGTTATCCCACACATAGATGTAGGTAGTTAATTCGAGGCTTCTGGACACAACACTGAAATATACAACAAAACAGTTTTCTCAAAAACCTTTTGAATTAGGGTAATAGATTTGTTGTATTGCATATTTGTACTTTTCAGTCTGCAGCTTTTTTTTCTAACATATAAAGCCACTCGGCCAATCTTGCAGCCCTATTCTGGCAATATTACCATTGACTCCAATGCCACTATTGACTAAGGATTGTGAGCCAAGACTGAAAAAATAGCACAGTCCCATCCTGTTTAACCTTTTTTCCATTGCAACCTGAGGTCTTCTTGTGTTTTTTATTTCTTGGAAGATCTCCAGTCCCTTCTTGGCTTCAAATTACCTAAAGCCTTTTAGACAGTTTCTTTGACCTCATTTATTGTACACAGAGACGTCAAGGTATTCATGTGACTGGGAGAAACTCATTTTTAATCTACAAGTTAGCATCCTAAAAGTATTTCTACTAATTATTATTATTATTTGAATAATACCATGGCAAATCTGAACACACTGAATATTTTCATGATACATTTAACATAGCCAGATGAAGGACTGAGGATGAATAAGAAAGAATGTGCATGGCAAGAACAGAGTAGGAGGGGAAATGCTAGAAAGACTGATGGAAGGAGAAGTACTGCAGGACTGAAGGTTGGGGATAGAGAGAAAGGAGTGGGAAGTGCAAAGGAGAAAGTGAGGGAAAAGGAAGAATGTGACAAAAGTTGGCTGAAGAGTTCTTTTGTGTTGCTGGACAATGGCTAATTAAACTCCCAGACATTCCTGGCCTAACCCTCACTCAGTACTGAGTACAAAAGAGTTGGTGTGGTTGAAGAAAGCATAGTTTTGGGCTCAGGGGTTTCTAGGCCATGGTTCGGGTATTGGGAGTCAGACACAAGGTTACAGGAAAAGAAACTAGTGGCTAAAAGGGCCGAAGACTGTGTGTTGTAGCTGAAACTGCCTCTGCGAAACTTTGCTGCTGTCTTTCCCATTTTTGTTCAAAGCAATCAGGACTTGTGAATATATTGTTACACCTTTGCTGAGTGGTACCAGACTTTTGGACCTTATAGGTCAGTTTCTTAGCTGGAGAAAAAATCAGTGATGCAAAACCAGGGTATTTTTGGAGTAATTAATTTACAAAATGTACACAATTTCTGTTTCCTTGAACAGAGGTGGGGTCATCAACTGCACATAGGCAACTCCCTCTTGCAGAAACCTCAGTAAAAACACTATTACTCTGTCACGAAGCAACAGCTGTCTTGGACCTAGCTCTCTCCTGGAATCTCCCCTGCCTAACACATAGTTCCTTTTTCCTCCCTCAGTTCCCAGGCTTTATAACTGGGAAAACCTTTAGTGCCATGGCCAACAGCGGCACAGAAGTAAGGGTAGCAGTACTGCAACTCCCCACAATAACCTAGCGACCTGCCCACAACTCCTTTATGGGTCAGGACCCCTACAATTACAACACCGTGTTCAGATTCGAATAGCTGAAATCATGAAATTTACTATTTTTAAAATCCTATGACTGTGAAATTAATCAAAATGGACTGTGAATTTGGTAGGACCCTAATTATAATCATCAGCTGCCAAAACACACCTGCCCTTCACCTCTATCCCTGCAACAATTGTCCTGTTTTCTCACTTCAAAAAGTCTGCTCACCCTCACTTTGGCAGCTGGTAGATTGAGAATTTCACTGGAAGCAGCAATGGCAGGTGTACCTACCACTTTCAAAAACATTTTAGCTGTGCCCAGAAGCAGCAACAGATGCACCTGGAATATGTTTAACTTTCATGAGAGCCATGTAACAAATATTTCTAAAGATGATTTTATGTCGCAACCAGATTTTTGCAATTCACTTCATGAGGCATATGCAAGGTTTAGTATAAATTTTAATCACCTCCACAACAGGTCAGAAGGGAACTGATGCTATTCAAACACACACACAAAAGGTATTTCTTAACATCTTTTAAATGACCAGGAAATTTAAAACACCTCTTGCAACATACAGTATCGGTTATTACATACTGTTTTCTCACTTGATTCTTTGCCTTTTATTAACATATAATGCTTCTGCAGTACATCCAAAGATATGTGAACTGATACATTTCCTGCATTTTTGATCAACTTTCAGCATTTCCCCTTGAGTCCTTTTGTTCCATGAGCTGAGGCCAAGGTGTAAAAACTCAAGCTAACCTTGCAACACATTTTTTTAATATACAACTCTCAGCACAAGTCAGAATCTGCTTATTTTTCCTTTATGCTCAAACCACAAATCTATAGCACATGACACTAGTTGATTACCATAATTAATGAAGAGTAATCCATCATATCAGTATGTAATTCAGAAGAATTAGAAATTGCTTAAATATTTTTGATTTGTTCTTTTACAGTGTGATAAATAGAAAAGTCCAGACCTAGCATTCAGTTACAACTTTCAAAGCTCGCTCAGAGTTTTTAAGATTTAATTCTTTTTTTCTGAACCCTAAGTTCACTTCTTAAAATCACTGAAGACAGTTTAGTTCCCATCGTTATATTACAGTTTTTAATCATAAATACCGTTGGAACTGAAGGCCAGCCATTTTGGGTCATCTAGTCTAGCCTTCTGCATCAGGCAGCATGAAACCCTAAGAGAGAGAGAGATAAGGTCTTTCCTAACCTGTATATTCCATAGACTTATCTATTCTCATTTTGAGCACCTCTGCTTAATTTACCATTACAGACAAACTGTTATCCAATTACCTGAATCATCAGAGAGGTTTTGCTGTTGTTGTTTAATTTGAAATTCTATTTGTCCTTTACTTTAAGCTACTGCTACTTGTTTTAATACTAGTGTCCAATCTAAATAATTGTGTCCATATTGGGCCAGATAACAAAAGGAACATGGGAGAAAATTCTGGGGAATGAAGTCACAATGCAGATATGCAGATCCCCTCATAAAGATATCCCTGCATTATTCAGGGGAAAGACAGTCAGTTGGTTCCTTTCAAGAAGGTCAAGCAAGCACCATAGGACCAGAAGAGGGGCTAATGTGCACTCTCTGCCCCCCTCCCCTTAGCATGGGCCCTGTGGAACAACCTATGTGGGGCCTGAAGCAGCAGGGTGTGTGTGGAGAGTAGAAGGAGGATACCATCTGAGCCGATATCCCTTTCCCAGTGCAGATCTCAAGGGGACAATCTAGGAAAATCCAGAGGGACAGCTACCATCTTGGTTGGTGGTAGATATTAAACGTGGGACTTTCAGAGACTTTATAGCTTGAACTGAAAAGCGAGGCTCTCAAGCTAAGAGTTGCAATAGATCCATAGCCTCTCAGGATTGGGCACAGAAGGTGACACATAACACACACTGACCATAAGCTCCATTAGCATTATAAATAAATTTATAGTGAATATCTTGTTTCTCAAGGCTAACTAAAATCAATTTCCTTAACTTTACTTAAATTACTATGCATTCTCCAGTTCCCCTTTTCCATTTTCCTTTCCCTTTTATGAACTTTTTCTAACTATTTGGTCCAGTTTTTTTAAGTCAGTGGTTCTCAAACGTCATTGCACCACGACCCCCTTCTGACAACAACAATTACTACATGATCCCGGGGGGCGAAACCCAAGCCCTGCTGCCCTAGACAGGGGGGCCGAAGCCCTGCTGTCCCGGGCTGAAGCCTGAGCCCCGCCACCCAGGGCTGAAGCCCTTGGACTTTGGCCCCGGGTCGGTGGGGCTCAGGCTTCAGCCCCAGGCTCCAGCAAGTCTAATGCCAGCCCGGGCAACCCCATTAAAAGGGGGGTCCCAACCCCCAGTTTGAGAACCGCTAGAAGTGAAGGTAAAAAAACTGTGTACGTTATTCCAGGGAAGAAGGACTTATCAGTATTGTGTAACTAACACGTTCATCTCTCATCTTGCAAGTTATTTGTGGGGCTTTTTTAGGATTCCTGTGCTTCTGTTGTGAAGATCAACCATGCAACTCAATTACAGGAAGAAACAAAGCCACGGCATTGCAGAATTTCAAAATGCAGGACAAAGACAATTTCTTTTAAATAAACTGCAATTACTCAGACAAGTATTATACAGCAGGATGCATAAATAATTAAAAGCTCACTAAGCCTTTGTTTTAGAGTGGAAAGGTTAGGGCTTTACATTTCAAAAGACACTATGGAGCTTTCTTTTCCAGATGAAAAACTGGCTCCAGTTCAAATTGGAATAAACATTTTAATAATATGACTTCACTAAAAGGGAGGGAGAGGGAGAAGCCTTGTGAAAACTTCCATTTGCAAAACAAAGTGAACCCGCCTGCAACTGAAATCCCCTTTTATTTCCTGTACAGGTGCCAGGGCTTGAACAGACACCCAATTTATTACCCTGTCAACTGACTTATTAGGGTTGACACAAATCGAGCTGAAATATGCCTGACATACTACAGTCAAGGCTTTTTTCACACTTTAGCACAAAGCCAAACTTTTCACAAGGTGGAGGGAAGGGGAGAGGGAGTCATGGGAGTTCTATTCCCTGTTTTCTATCAGCAAGATGAATATGATTCTCTCCCATTCTTAATATGCGAAAACCAGTCATGAAATAACCCAAGGCTAAAAACAATTCACCAAAACGATACAGCTGGGAAATCACCATCAGACTCTGGAAAGCCCTTGATTACAGGAAATAGCACCCTACATTTTCAAAAAAATATTCCCACTAGATCCTGAATCTGAACCAAAACCTCTTCTCCAATATGATTTTATTCTCTGGAATTTTAGCCTAAATAATCCAAATTCCCAATTCTCCTCAAAGGAAAAAAAATGTTATTACAAAGCAAAACAAAGTAAAATATGTGGCAAGTCTGAGTACTCATACAGATCTTCTATTTTATATTTGTTTTCCAGCCTGACCTCCATTCTCCCACACCTATTCCTGTCAGACTTCACTCTCTCAAACTGTTAATTTAATATATTAATATTAATTTATTTTAGAAAAAGAGGGAATAAAAAACAATAGTATATAAACTTTGGGGGAATAAGAAATAAAAGGTTCTCATGATCTCTTATTATTATAAAATTCATTCTTTCCACACACCTCTGTCATCTCTTGCTATCCCATGTATAACTTAATGCTTAACTCTTAAAAACCTTATTCATGCAAATCATCTTTATCCTCACAAATAGTCCCACTGACTTCAGTGTTGTTATTCATGTGAGCAAAGCTTACTGACATAAGTCTACACACAGTCTTTGTACTGGTATTACTATGTGTCACCCTTTACCAATTCAGTTAAGCTAGTACAGCCATACAGTAGACACAATTATACCAATATATATATATGCTTATACAAGTATAGCTTATTCCCTTTTCTGTACAGAGTAAGCTCTACCAGTATAAGCTTATTTTTACCAATATTTCTGTGCCCACAATAGGATCATGTATATACTACAGAATTAAGTCAACTTAAGTTACGTAGACGATCATAAGTGTCTTTATTAACATCAGTTGTGCATGTCCATGCAACACTCCTTGTGTCGGCAGATCGTGTCCACAGCTGTTGCTCTCGCATTGACAGAGAAAGCGTTGCATCGTGTGTAGCTATCCCACTGTGCAATTCACCATCCTCTGTCAACCTCTGCCGCTGGGAGCTCTGGGAACAGATCGCCATCCCAGGATGCAGTTCTTTCTGGCTCATCATTCCCTGGGCTTCCTACTTCATTTCGTGCTCTTGTGAACTGTGCACCCGCCACCTCTGCCTGACAGCATGGATCCTGAGCTACTCACCAGTCTGGTGATGAGTGTTATGAACACGACATGGCTGGTCCTGCAGTATTCCAGGAGCTGTGAAACAGAGAGTGAATCGGTGATGCCTGCCATGCTGTCTGCCATGGAAACAAACAATTCAAGATTACTGCTGGCATTCACAGAGCAGCTGCACACAGTGGATTGTTGGTACTGGGCTTGGGAAACGAGCACTGAGTGGTGCGATCACATCATGATGCACATATGGGATGACGAGTAGTGGCTGCAGAACTTTTGGATGCACAAATCCACCTTCCTGGAACTGTGTGCAGAGCTCACCCCTGCCCTACGGCGCAAGGACACCACAACAAAAGCTGCCCTCACAGTGGAAAAGCAAGTAGCAATCGCTGTGTGAAGCTAGCAACTCCAGACTGCTACCGGTCAGTCACAAATCAGTTTGGAGTTGGGAAGGCCACCATGGGGGTTGTGGTGATGCAAGTATGCAGGGCCATTAATCGCCTTCTGCTACAAAGGACCGTGACTCTGAGTAATGTGCAGGACATAATTGTTGGCTTTGAGGCAATAGGATTCCCTAACTGAGGAGGAGCGACAGATGGAACACATATCCCAATTTTGGCCCCCGACCATCTTTTGATGAAGTACATCAACCGAAAGAGTTACTTCTTCATGGTCTTGCAGGCACATGGTCTTTCACTGACATCAGCGTGAGGTGGTTAGGGAAGGGGCATGATGCACTCACGTTTCAGAACACTGGTCTATATAGAAGGCTGTACACTGGAATTTTCTTTCCAGACCAGAAGATTCCAGTGGGGGATGTGGAAATGCTCATAATGATCCTGGGAGACCCTGCCTACTTATGACTCCTGTGTCTCATGAAGCCTTACACTGGGAACCTTGACAACAGCAAGGAGCGCTTCAACAACAGGCTCAGCAGGTGCCAAATGACCACTGAATTGGTCGATTAAAAGGTGGCTGGCCCTGTTTTTTTTTGTCCGGTTGGACGTCGATAAGGAAAATATGCCAATGGTCATTGTGACCTGCTGTGCTCTGCATAATATTTGCGAAGCAAAGGGGGAAAATGTTTCCCCAGGGGTAGACCACTGAGGCTGATCGGGTGGCTGCTGATTTTGAGCAGCCAGATACAAGGGCAATTAGAGGGGCGCAGTGGAAGACTACTCGAATCAGAGAGGTTTTGAAGGGGTATTTTGACAATGAATCTCAGTAACGTGTCTTTATGTGATACACTTGGCCAGGCAACATTTACTTGCCATCTTGAATTATCCCATAGTGCTTGCTTTCTGAGTGTTAATTGTGCTATGTAAATATTCCTACCTCTAGCCACTGTGTTTCAATGTTAGCAATGACTGATGTGTGTATGTCACAAATAAAGATTCATTTTATTTCAAAGACTTAAGTTTAATAACAAGACAAAACTCAAATTTTTGGTCAAACTGGGGATGTGACAATGAGGATCAGTCTCATGGTTAGGGCTCTCACAGCTGTGTGTACTCCAGCTTTCGTTGGGAAACCAGTCCCTAGCTGTGGAGTGCATGGATAATGAGAGGAACCAGGAACACATGAGGAATGCAGAGAGGGAGTTTGGGGAGGGCATGATCTGGAGTTCTGTAGTAGCTGCAGGGAGAGTGGTGCACGGATGTGTTAAGATTGCAGGGTAATAAGGGACTTCATCATCTCTGTCTGGCCCTCCAGGAGCTTTATCATCCACTCCTGCCCCTGTGTCCTTTCCAGGATATCCAGCCTCAGTCTTTCATTAATTGTCTCCCTCCACTCTTGTTTCGCTATGTGCTTTATCTGTTGACTGCAGCACTTCGCAAAACATATCCTGCTTACTCCTCCTGGTTCGCCACCTTATCTGACGAAGGCACTCCACTGGTGGGTCCTCAAGGGCACAGCTGCAGAAGACAAAGAAACAATCAACAGAGACAGTTACCTCTTTCTCACTGTCCCTTGACTAGCACACAGGTCAGCGCGAGTCCCAAATATGATGAGTTTTGGGCGGGAGGATTGGCAAGGGAGAATGGGCAAGAAGGGATAAAGGGTGGTTTTAAAGCAGATACTGCAAGCGGCTAGGGAGACTATTCTGAATATTGGTACCCTTTTCCATAGGCAAGGGTAATTAAACCCGGTATTTCACTCCTAAGGGTAACCCAGGATGCAAGGGTGTATCTCCTGCAAGAGTGTGGCTTCAGACCAGCTCCATACCCTGCTCGCGTGTGTGGTGCTTTGATCCCTGCAGAAATAATTGCCTGGTGACATGGCAAAGTTTCCTACGGTGGGGGAAGAAATAAGGCAGCTCTTCCAAAGAACCTTCGGCAGAGGATTGCTGAGTACCCACAGGAAAGTTTCCTAGAGATCTCTATGGAGAAATCCCGGGACATACCCGTGTACATTAACAAACTTTTCCACCGTGGCCCCACTGCGTAGATGGACAGTCTCTGAGTCTCTTGACTCAGTGTTATTTTCTGTCCCTTATCCCTCCTCTACCATATAAGAAAATACACGAGAGCTCAATCTCCTCTCACCATGCAGTATCAAAGCAAAACGAGTACTTTCCAGACTCCCCTCTCCTGAATCCTGTGAGCCAGAGCCAGAGTGTGGGGACTGGTTAGACCCCTCTGAAGTGAAAAAGAGGTCCTGACTTGCCGCACCACCGGACGATCCTGCCACATGCTCCACGTCGTCTTCCAGCTCCACTTCCTCATCCACCGCTTCATCATTGGGGTTGAGTCCACTGGCCACTTCCTCCAGACCCCCCAAAGTATCCACGGGGCTCTTGGCGGTGGAGTCACCGCTGAGGATGGCGTGCAGCCTCCCTTCCCTGCTGGTATGCCTGCCCCAACTCCTTGATCTTAGCACGGCACTGCTGCATGTCCCTCTCGTGCCTCTTCTCCTTCATCCACTAGCAATCAGACCATAGGTATCAAAGTTCCAATAACTGGAATGAACCTGTGACTGCACAGCCTCTACTCCCCATAGACTCAGCAGATCCAATAGCTCCAGTGTGCTCCAAGTGGGAAAGCAGCGTTGGCTGCAGAAAACTGGCATGGTCAGTTGGGAAGATGCTGTGTGAACTGTGCACACCAAGCAAACAGGAAGAGGACTTTAAAAAATTCCTGGGGCTTTAAATGGGGGAGGGGTGCATACCTGTGTACCTTCTGGCCAGTGGAGTTCAAACTGCTGACCAGAGCGGTCAAGACGGGCATTGTGGGACACCTCCTGGAGGCCAATTAGGGTGACATAGCCAAGTGCAGTATCTACACTGATGCTGTGTTGCTTTAACTACATCGCAAAAATCTCTATGCCACTTGTCGAGGTGGTTTTATGATGTCAGCACAGCAGAGGAGTTACATTGGCGGGAGGGGCTTTTCAGTGTGTACACCTCCACTGTTTTTGTCGACGAAAGCTGACTTTTGTTGACAAAACTGTGTAGGCCTAGGGAGATTGCACTGCTTTAACTATACTGGTGTAACTGGCACAACTTGTATGTTTAGAAAAGGCTTTAGGAGTTGCAGGATGGGTTCTTACGACTATAGTCTCCCACAGAGAATTGTCTTAATAATTGTATTTATATATGAGCTCCATGTACATATATGATGCTATACAAATAGCAGTGTTCATTCAGTATCTCTTTCAACATGGGGCCTGATTCTGATCTCTCACTATTGTAAATAAGTAGTGATTCCCACTGAACCCAATGGGCTTACAGTGCTTTGTAGGTGAGACCAGAATCAGGCACATGGCATTCGCCAGTATCATATACTTATACCAGTTGGGAATGAGGGATGGACATGTCCCATTCAGCCCAGAATAAATTCATGTGAATTTTCCGAGAACACAGAAAGGAGTAACAGCCCTTTAAAAATGTAATGAAATAACTGTAATGAATCATTATTTTATGTCATATGGTGAAATGAGGAAAAAATATTTACATATTCATGTGGATTTTCTAAATCAACAGCTTGGGTCAGGCTCCTGAGTCTTAAAAAGCCACAGTTCACTTTTTTCACACTATTATATGTAGCTCTGAAAGTCTATTATTTTAAAATGGTACTATTTGATTTTAGAAATAATTAAGGAATCGTTTTTTCTAGTTTCCAGAACTTCAGGATGTTGACTCAGCAAATTAGGCTGGCCTCTTTTAAAACTGCTGCTCCTGTACTCCATCTAGTGGAATACTGACTGTGCTTAACACATTATCTAGTAAATATATTGTGTCTTACACAGTGACGTACTCGACACACTGGTACAAAATATAGATATTACATTACATCTTTGCACAGTACGCAAACTGAGCCCATTTATCTTAATGAAGAACAAGAAAACATGTAACCTGGTTTGGGAAACGGATTTGGAGAGGAGGGGCTGGAACTTTTGAGCGGTAAAGGTTATTAAATAAATAAAAACCCATCTCAAATCCCAGTAAATATAGCTCACAATCTATGTTCCTACACACCCATGTGTGTGAACAAACCAGTCTAATGGCTTTCTTTCAAACACGGGGGCCACCTAGCAACTGCCAAGGTCAATGGAAAGAATGCGATCAAGTTCAATGGGTACAAAACTGGGCTCACCATGCAGTTACTCACAATGATTGATTTCTAAGACGTGGTCTCCGCAAAACATTCCCCTGGTTTAGCTAAGGGTATATTTCTAAACTGATTTAGTTAAACTGATGTAAACTTTTGCACAGACCCTTTTAATTCTAGCTTGTATCAATTTAGCTCAAGTCAACTCCTTGCTGACTTAAACTAGATCAGTAAAAGCCAGAGTTAAATCAAATTAAGCTTGTCTACATATCAGTTTAACTAGATCAATTTAGAAATATGTCTTTAGTTAAACAGATGTAACTTTTGTGTGGAGTCAGGGTAAAGCTAGTAAGTAGAGAAATGGAAACAAAGATATTAGGGAACTGCTAACTGCACATTTTCCTCTAGTAGGGGTGATCAATAAGTTAGGAGTTACAAATGTTTTAGAAACCAAGTTCTGTTTTAAGGTACCCTCTAAAACCAGCACATGCTTTTGCATGTATACATGTATGTACACACGCTCTCTGCCTCTAAATCAATGGAAGCTTCTCGGGGCACAGATTGTCTACTCCATTTTGACCATTATGGCATGGAGTTTCACTTATTCACACTTTCAGATGACATCAATCTCCACTGTTGAAAGACTGGAGTAGAAACCCCACTTGACATGTAAAAGTCTGGAAATTATACTTACTAGGTTTTAAATTTTACGTGAGAAAAGGAATGTGCACAATTTTGGTAAACAAGCTCAATTAATTGCATTGCTTAGTGTATGAGATATGAAGAACTTTAGGAAATATAGCCCTACTACACCATGGATATTACTGCCACAAATAAGGTGCAAAAATCTTATGAAACACATAATGGTATGAAAAATCCAGAAGGCATTTTTCCCCTCTTTTTTTCTGGACGTCAACAATATTTCAAATAACTTTAATTTCCTCTGTTTAAAAAAAAAAAAAAAAGAGTCTGATAAACTGTAGCTTTCTCATTGGAATGGAAAATTCCATTGCAGACATGACCACCGAGAGAGAGAGAGAGTGTGTGTGTGTGTGTGTGTGTGTGTGTGTGTGGCTGCACAGCAAATGGAGAGTTCTCGAACTGCTTTGAAAAGGTACCTACCTAAATGATTCCCCCAAACACATTATGAATTGATTTATATTCTGCTGCTTTAACAGAAGAAATGGACCAGTAAGAAATAATACACATACTTGTTCAGTAGATATTTATATCTGGAATAAGACTTCTCTTGGGAAAATATATTTTTAAAAAAACAGCAACATTTCAGGCATCCTGGCAACAGTTTGTTGGGGGAAATAATTATTTATAATAAAAATTCTCAAAATATTTTTTACCCAACAACTTGTAAGTTAATGACAAAATTTTGCAACTTCTATTCACATTGGAATCAAGTTCAATAAATTCATCCAGTTTACCCCCCCCAAAAAAAACTACTTTCCATCAAATATCATACTTAGTATGAGGAAACAATTGTTTGTTTGTTTTTTAAAGTGTACAGGTTATGTTGCAAGTAGTAGTGTATCCATGACAAGCATTTCTATTACATGCTGCACAGTCTGGGGGGGCTTATAAGAAAGATGCACTCCCTTGTTTGATAAGATTTTTCTCTTATGCACAAATTTCATATATATATATATATATATATATATAGCCTGTATGTGGCATACTAATACCCACAATTTATGTTTTTCATTTTCTCTACCAATGAAGTACAAAACACGGAATAAAAACTGTTTTCCCTCAGGTCTGCTACACTTTTGTTACCCAGATTGTCGAATGGAAAACTATGCTCAGAGACTGAATTTGGTTTTCATGACTTCTCATTTTCCCCATAATCCAAAAACCTCTTTGTGATGACGCATCTGAAGCTTCATTCTAACTAATGGATTAATAGGCTGAAGCACACCATTTTAGTTTCAACCACAGATTTTTTTAAGGAAGTGGCAAACCATTTCAGCTAGTTGAGAAAATGAAAATTAGTCCCTGGGAGAGGATACAATCAATGGTGTGTTAATCTAACCCTCAGCTGTTAATGATTTGCACTAGGATTTCCCCTGACTCTGTGGGTTCTGCTGAAATATTGTTTTAGCAGTTTCTGTCAGATTTCCCTTCCCTTTTCTTGCTGAAAAGGGACTGACTAAAGGGGAAAGCTCAGCAACAAATTTGTGCTCTCTTTCTTTTTAAATCCCAATTCTTTTACACCACCAAAAGGCAGATGGGGAGGAGGACAGAATGTTCTCTTTTTCAGTCCTGTCCTGTTTAGTCTACCTAATGTCCATAGCTCCTTTAACTGATAAAAACAGTGCAAGCATTCATCATTAGAAACTGGCAATTAACACCTAAATTCTATGATTTGTAATTGCTTTGTGAATGTACTCTCAGAAAGCTAAAAGCCTTTCACAGTTCTTGCTTGAAAAGACAACTGTGAAAAGAGCTAAAGTGTTCCCAGATCTCACATAGTAGTATTAAAATAGTAGTGAGCTGGATGAGAATGTTAGTACAGTATGCTTATTCATTTCAGTGCCAGCACCAAGGGCCAGATCCTGAAAAGCGCTGAGTGTCCTCAGTGATCGTTCACTTCACCAAATTCTCCTATCCTTGCAAAATAATACGTGCATAGCATTCACAGAGCCAAATCTTGCAAAATGTTGAGTGCCACTATGAGGAAAGCACTCAGCACCTTGCAAAATTGAGCTATCTGCATACAATGCAATTTTTCTTAATAAATATTTTTGCAGGGATGGATGAATCTGGTGAATTTTAGTACTCTTAAAATAAAAATGAGACATAGTACCAAAACTGCTAACTTTCTTATACCATGGTACCAAAACTGCTAACCTCATTATACATCCTGAACTTCATCATAATCTGCCCTGGCCTTTCAAGATCAGAAACACGGTTACTTGATTTGGTAAATCTCTGATGTGTCTGAATCTCTAGAAAACAACATTACTTCCAACTGAAAATATAGCATGATAAATAAGATCTGATTGAGGTTTCTCAGTTGTACAGTCATTTTCACTGCTCATCAATTACTGAAAGAATTTCTTGTTTATATAAAAACTGATACACAAAACAGGTTGGATATAATTAGCATCTTCAAAAATAGTACACCTCTACCTCGATATAACGCTGTCCTTGGGAGCCAAAAAATCGTTCTGTGTTATAGGTGAAACTGCGTTATATCAAACTTGCTTTGATCCACCGGAGTGCGCAGCCCCGCCCCCCCGGAGCACTGCTTTACCGCGTTATATCCGAATTCGTGTTATATCGGGTCGTGTTATATCGGGGTAGAGGTGTAATATGAAATAACCAACCAAATAATTATCAATGAATTAAGCAAACTTCTTTTGAATATTTCTGATGTTGACAGTTCACATCTCTTATTTGTGTAGGCAGTGTTGGGAAAGCGCTAGCTGATATCTTCTATGTATCTGCTTAATTCTTTAAATGGCAACTTCTAAGGCTATTGCTCCTGAAAACTGAAATAAACAACCACATGTAGTCCATACTTTCTGGGGATGTTCCAAAACCATAGCCATAAAACTTGTCAAACTAACCAGTTAGTATTTTTTATGACACTACAAATTTGGTTTATAAAGCTAATAGTGTTGATAAAATATATTTAGATTTCTGTAAGGTATTTGACTTGGTACTGCACGGCATTTTGATTAAGAAATTAAAACAATCTGACATCAACATGGCACACATTGAAGGGATTAAAAACTGTTCAACTGAATGTAACTGCCAACAGGGAATCTTCACTGAGCAGCTGTGTTTCTAGTGGGATCACCTAGAAATCAGTTCTTGGCCCTATGCTATTTAACATCTTTATCAACATGTGGGAAGAAAACATAAACTCATTACTAATTAAGTTTGCAGATGACACAAAAAAGGGGGAGTTATAAATAATGAAGAGAACAGGTCACTGATACAGAATGATCTGGACTGCTTGGCCCATGTGCTTCAATACAGCCAAATGTAACTCGTGCGTCTAGGACAGCGGTTCTCAAACTGTGGGTCGTGACCCCAAAGTGGGTCGTGACCAGGGCCGGCTCTGGCTTTTTTGCTGCCCCAGGCAAAAAAGCCTCCGGCCGCCCCCGCCCCCAGCGCAGCAGGGGAGGGCGCGGTGGGGAGGGCTGCCGGAGCCCCGGGGGGAGGGCGGTGAGCCCCGGCCGGGGCTCCGCTCTCCCCAGCGGCCAAAGCGCCGGGGGTAGGGCGGCGAGCCCCGGCCGGGACTCCGCTCTCCCCGACGGCCAGAGCGTCGGGGGGAGGGCGGCGAGCCCGGCCGGGGCTCCGCTCTCCCCGGCGGCCAGAGCCAGAGTGCTGCGCCGCCCCCCTCCAGGTGCCGCCCCAAGCACAAGCTTGGTGGGTTGGTGCCTGGAGCCGGCCCTGGTCATGACCCTGTTTTAATGGAGTTGCCAGAGCTGGGGTAAACTCGCTGGGGCCCGGGGCTGAAGCCGAAGTCTGAGCCCCATTGCCCAGCGCCAAGTGTGGCTCAGACTTCAGCTTCAGCCCTGGACAGCAGGGCCAGGTTACAGGTCCCTCACCCAGGACTGAAGCCCTTGGACTTCGGCTTTGCACCCTCCACATGGGGTGGGGCTCGGGTTTTGACCCCCCCACCTGGGGCAGTGAGGCTTCGGTCCCCTCTCCTGGGGGCATGTAGTAATTTTTGTTGTCAGAAGGGAGTCGCAGTGCAATGAAGTTTGAGAACCCCTGATTCTAGGAACAAAGAATGTAGGCCATATTTGCAAGATGGAGAAACTACCGTGGGAAGAAATGACTAGAAAAGACTTGGGGTCATGGTGGATAATCAGCTGAATGCGAGTGCCCAGTGAGATACTGAGGCCAAAAGGGCTAATGCTGTCCTTGGATGTATAAATAGAGGAATATCAAGCAGGAGAAGAGGTTAAATCAACTCCGCACTTGACATTGATGTTAGCGGTGTTACTGAAACACTGTATCCAGTTCTGGTGTCTACATCACAAGGATGTTGAAATATCAGAGGGTTCAGAGAAGACACGAGAGTGGTTCAAGAATTGAAAATATGCCACATAGAGAAAGACTGAAGGACTCAATCTATTTAGTTTATCAAAGAGAAGACAAGAGTGACTTGAGCACAGTCTACAAGTACCTACATAAGGAACAGAAATTAGATAATAGAGATAGTTTCAGTCTAGAAGACAAAGATATAACAAGGTGCAATGGCTGGAAGTTGAAGCTAGGCAAATTCAGACTAGAACTAAGGTGCAAATTTTTAACCATGAGGGTAATCAATCATAGGAAACAACTTGAATATGGATACTGTAGATTCTCCAACACTGGGAATTTTTAATTCAAGATTGGATATTTTTCTAAAAGATATGGTCTAGTTCAATCACAGCTATTGAATTTAAAGCAGGAATTAATAAAAGGAAGTCCTATGGCCTGAGTTATGTAAGAGGTCAGATTAGACTATCACAGTGGTCTCCTCTGGCCTTAAAATCTATGAAAAACCCACTGGAGTTAAACAAAAGACTCCCATTGATTTCAATGGTCACTGGATCAGGTCCATGTTGAGAAATCTATCATCTATCCTTATTACTTCAACATAAGTTTCTTTTTAAAAAGACCAATGGAAACAAGATATGTATTTTTTTGCTCTTGTCTGAGAGCTAACAGAAGAAAACAGATTTAAATATACATTGTATTGTAACACAAGAAGCAGTCTACCTAACCAAAGTCACAGATTCCTCAATATCTGAAGCCCCACAGATTTCAAGATGGAGTTGGATTTGGTTAATATCCTTTAAATATTAAATTTACATTTAATTTTTTTTACATTTAATTTACATTTACATGTTACATTTCAGAAAGAAATTTACATCTTCTTAATGCAAAATCAATTTTTGGCAAAGCTGCATCTACCTCTTGACTAATTCATTTGGGTTAACTACAACCTTTTAATATTTATAAGGTAATTCTTCCCCTTCCCTCCAAATGAGGAATGAATCAAGCCAATGCAATAATCACACTTACTCTGGAAGTCGAGACAGGACTCCTGCAGAGAGAGAAGTTATGCTATCATTGATCCGCCCTGGTGCCTGATGCCTCCAAACCCAACTGACAACAAACTCCAACAGCATCAAGACAACGAAAAGCGGCGTAGCCTGAAAAGGGATTTGAGGAGAAGAGCAGTTACAACACAAACTGAATTCTGCATAAGTTTCTGAACACTATAGCAAGCAGGATACTCAGAACAGCATCATATGTTAGAAGATACCACAATGACATTTTAGAATGGTCCTCCCCAAGGCTTTTCTTTTATTTATTATTTGCATTATTGTTGTGTCTAGAGGACATAATGGGCTAAGGTGTGAAAAATCTTAACTACACTCATGGCAACAATGGATATGAACAATAAAAAAAATAATTATACCTGGGAAAAGTTGAATAAATACATATTGATTTCATTTGTAAACAAATTTGAGTTGATTATTGCATGTCATGTACATATAAACACTTGATATACATTGTCACACATTTTCCAGGTGATCTCATTCTGGATGGCATTTCCACATAGGACATGATTTCTCATTCAGTCTTTATGAATGGAGGCGAGAGGATAGTGCTGACTTTGACTACAGGAACTTTTCCATAGATCGTTTTGTACAGCCGAAATCCTTTTCCAGCCATATCAGCAGCATCTTCAGATTACAAGTGAATGAATGGGCATTTTATGTACTGTGATTCACTGGGAAAAAAATAATGACCTCAAGACACTAAATGCTGAAGAACTAAAAATTTACATTGATTTTAACTTGAATTTCAAGATAAACTTATAGTTATGCTTGCTTATGTTTGTGCAGTCACTGTTTGAGTTCAAGGGTATGAAAAAATCAGATCTGGTACCATCAGCTATTTCTGCCCAGGTTAAAATACTTAATCCTGCAAACATATAAATGGAACACAATATTTGCTACTGTTAAGGCAGAGTTTAATTCACAGCGCCTTTTATTTATGTTTATATTGAATTCAATTTGCTTTATATTCTCCCCTGATTTCCAGTTTTCAATGCACAGCAGATTTTTGTACTGCTGAACAAAATATATATATATCCATTACTGATGCTGTCAGGAAGGAAACAGGAGGTTTGCACAGCTGGGGAAGGGACATTTGAGGCTTTTGGCACTGGGGAGGCACAAGAGGCAGGCAGGGATTGTGGGATAAGCACAGTAGATGGGTGTCTCTGCCCAAAGGATCTGGTGTCAAATAGATAACAAAACAGACCTTTACACTTCCCTCATTAGGATACAGAATTAACCGCCAACCGAGATGAATGCAAGTGGCTTAAACCTCTCAGAAATATTGTTTCCTGCTGTGGGAAGTCTCAAGAAGGCAACGCAACACTTGGTCCCAGTTTTAATATTATCTTCCCAAATTTGAGGGAAGGATGAATTTTGTGACAAATTCCACAGTAGTTGAATATACAGGTCTCGACCATGACCTGAGTTGTTGCAATGAAGTTTTTAAAGCACTATGCCCAGCAATGAGTGTTTGCAGGACTGGACTCTAAATTATTATGTGAAACCTTTTGGAAGGAATGGAGACCCAATGACTTAAAGCCAACAGAATGCCTCAAAGGTCTCCTTCCTGGAACAAAACTAAACAGGTATATACAATATTGATAATTTGGGACCAATAAGCCATAAATACATAAATATAAATATTTTTGGTTTGAAATACAACAATCCTAGACAGTTCTCAATAAAACCATATTCCCTTTTTTTTCATCACGTGCTTCAATACTAAATAGGAAACATGATTTTTTTCTGAGATATGATTAAAAATACAGCATTTTGTTAGAAAAATAGCTACATCAAACATTTCCCATCCTCTCAACCAAAGCTCAATGACAAGTTTAAAAAATGAGTATGTAGACAGTAGGGAGATGAATTGGCTCGCTAAAGGCCCAGTCCTTGTAAGGGATCATTGACCTCAATACTGGGAGCCAGATCTGGGCCTTCATACTACAGCATGGGACTATGGAGCAGCAAGCACAGCACTGCAAATTGCATAGACCCAGAAAAGGACACCAGTTTGGGGCCCTTTAAGGATGAAGAGAGAATGGTGAATAGGAAACATATGGTTATGTTGTGCATGGCTATTTGCTTTACCTGCCAACAACTATGCTGCTTAAAATATTTGACTTTTGTACACTCTCGTCACTACTGCAACTCCTTTACAACCACCGCTTTTAGAATCTATTTCCCATTGTGTGGTTGTGTCACACGCAGCCATCTGACAGTGTTCCCTGGTTGTCAAACAGGGAGTGCTATGTCAGACAGGCAGAGGGGACACCATTCATATTGTCTTACCCACTTGCCAATCAAGCAGCTTGCCAGTGAAACAGTTCTCATTTATGATTTGAGTGTCTGAATCCAAGTCAACTGCTGTTCCTCTCCCACAAACCTTGTTGTTGTCAAAAAGCAATTCAAAGAGATCAACTAATCTAGGTTTCAAACTCTAGAAGTGCTTTCCTCCCACTCCATTTCCAATTCCCACATTTTTGCCCACCACACCACCAGAAATACTTTAAGTGGGTTTGGGATGGTGTTTGGGATTGATAAGAACTCCATTTAGCCTTAATCTGTAGCCTGAACAGCCCACTCTCAGCAGTGAGGAGGAAGCTATCTTTGTTGAGTGAGCACTTAAATCATCAATTTCTGCAGATTGTAAAGTGTCATTTTAAAAAGTGTCTACTCCTTCTGGATGCAACATAATATTCTCAATATGAACCAAAAGTAAACTGATGCAATACTATTTTCACTGTGCAAACTCTTGTGATATTACTGAGAGAGTCTCACCGTATTTGGTGTTTTTTTAGTCTCAGCTCCTGTAAGTTTATTACATGAAAAACCCAGCTTTCAATGAAAATGAAATACAAGTTTCTAGCTCTCATGGTAGAGCAGAAAAGCCTGAAAACATGAACTGAGTGCACTCAACAGACACACAAACCAGAACGCAAATAAAAAGAAAGCCACTTTTCAAAAAAAAACAAAAAAACCTCATGATTTTTCAAGCCAATTTCATGATTTAGGGGAGGGGAGGGGGGCGAGTCATGGTTTTTGAACACTTGAGACTAGCAATACTATGTATTCCGGAGACTGGACACAGACATTCAGTGTCTCTGCTGCTGCTCATACCTTTTCAAAGTAGCAGAAGTAGAGTGAAACTGCTGCTGCCTGCTGTGAAAGCTATGAGCAGAAGCAGAGTCAAGCTTTAGAACTGCCCATTTGTGGAATCAGGAGAGGACCCAAGAAATAGAGACTGGGAAGAAGGGTTGAGTAGCAGAGTCTAATCCATCTTCTTACATCCACATTAGACAGGAAGCTTCACAGAGGAAGAGAGAAACCACCACTCCATATTGCAACATCCCAGATACTCTGAAATGAGGGAAGAAAGGTACAGAGAACTTTCCCTTTTCCTTCTGGTAATTAAAGAGAAGAGGGATTTCCAAATTCAGCTAGCTACAAATTGATATGGAAAAATGGACCCCTGAGTATGGTCGAGGGCCAGCGTCCAAAATGGAATCCAAACACCCTTTCTTTTGCCTGAAGTTTTGCTGAGAAACAGGGGCTGGCTTCTCCACAAGGCACTGCTTTAGAATCCCGCTATAGCCAGAGGCTGATATTAAAGGTAGGGGTAGCTAATAGGTTTAGGCTTCATGTTCTAAAAGGAACCCAGCACTCAGTTTTGCAGTTCTCCCTCTCTACTCATCAATAGCAGCAGTAGCACCGGAGATACTCAAGTGATTTAGAAGGCACTGCCAACTGGATGAGTCCCTCCCCCAGAAACACTTAAGTTGGTCTGATAAATTTTCCAAGTCCTTGCATATAGCTTGCTTGTATTCATTTTGCACTCACGCCCCCAAAAATCCATTCGCTTAATCGCTTGCTGTCTCATCCACCTGTTATATTGTCCTTTAAATTGTAAGCTCTTTAAGGAAAGGCCTTGTCATTATTATGCCCAGCATAGAAACTTTTGCCAGTATTGGTTGCAGGGTATAATTTTTTTGCAAAAATACTGGCAAAAGCCCTAGTTTAGCTGCAGTTTTAACATCATCAAAATGCTTTTGCCAGTATAGTTATTTTGCCAGCATAAACTGTGTCTATACTAAGGCCTGGTCTACACTACGAGTTTAGGTCGAATTTAGCGTTAAATCGAATTAAGCCTGGACACGTCCACACGATGAAGCCCTTTTTTTCGACTGAAAGGGCCCTTTAAACCGGTTTCTTTACTCCACCTCCGACGAGGGGATTAGCGCTAAAATCGGCCTTTGCGGGTCGGATTTGGTGTAGTGTGGACGGAATTCAACGTTATTGGCCTCCGGGAGCTATCCCACAGTGCTTCATTGTGACCGCTCTGGACAGCGCTCTCAACTCAGATGCACTGACCAGGTAGACAGGAAAAGCCCTGCGAACTTTTGAATTTCATTTCCTGTTTGCCCAGCGTGGAGAGCACAGGTGACCACGCAGAGCTCATCAGCACAGGTAACCATGATGGAGTCCCAGGATCGCAAAAGAGCTCCAGCATGGACAGAATGGGAGGTACGGGATCTGCTCGCCATATGGGGAGATGAATCAGTGCTAGCTGAACTCCGTAGCAGTAAACGAAATGGCAACATATTAGAAAAAGTCTCAAAGGCCATGAAGGACAGAGGCCATAACAGGGACGCACAGCAGTGCCACGTGAAAATTAAGGAGCTAAGGCAAGCCTACCACAAAGCCAGAGAGGCAAACAAAAGGTCCGGGGCAGAGCCGCAAACATGCCGCTTCTATGCGGAGCTGCATGCCATGCTAGGGGGTGCAGCCACCACTACCCCAACCGTGTGCTTTGACTCCTTCAATGGAGAATCACGCAACAGGGAAGCAGGTTCGGGGTACGAGGAAGATGATGATGAAGACAATGAAGATAGCTCACAGCAAGGAAGCGGAGAAACCGGTTTCCCCAACAGCCAGGATATGTTTATCACCCTGGACCTGGAACCAGTAACCCCCGAACTCACCCAAGGCGTGCTCCCAGACCCTGAGGGCACACAAGGGACCTCTGGTGAGTGTACCTTTGTAAATATTACACATGGTTTAAAAGCAAGCGTGTTTAATGATTAATGATTAATTTGCCCTGGCAATCGCGGCCAGTACAGCTACTGGAAAAGTCTGTTAACGTGTATGGGGATGGAGTGGAAATCCTCCAGGGACATCTCCAGAAAGCTCTCCTTCATGTACTCCCAAAGCCTTTGCAAAAGGTTTCTGGGGAGGGCTGCCTTATCCCGTCCGCCATGGTAGGACACTTTACCACGCCAGGCCAGTAGCACGTAGTCTGGAATCATTGCATAACAAAGCATGGCAGCGTATGGTCCCGGTGTTTGCTGGCATGCAGACAACATCCATTCCTTATCTCCCTTTGTTATCCTCAGGAGAGTGATATCATTCACGGTCACCTGGTTGAAATGGGGTGATTTTATTAAGGGGACATCTTATTCAGAGGTGCCCCTTCCTGCTCGGCTGAACAGAAAAGTTCCCCGCTGTTAGCCACGCGGTGGGGGGTAGGGGTGAAGGGATCATCCCAGAGAATTGGGTGTGTGTGGGGGGGTGGGTAGTTGGGTTTGTGCTGCATGTTAACCCGGAAACCGCAGCCCCTTCTTTTACATTGCAAACCCATTTTAAATGGCCAACCCAACGGGTGCTTGGTATGGGAAATGAGGGCGCTACTGTTTGAAACCATTCCCACGTTAAGAAGGTTAAAAAAGCCAAAAGACTGTGGCTTACCATGGCTGCCTGCAAGCCGAAATCTGTTGCCTGGCACTGCGTGAGTGATCTCTCACACCAAACCGGCAGGCCCTCTATATAAGAGGAAAAATGAGACCTTATTACACAGCACATGTGCTTTCGTTACATGAACAGCAAAATGTAACGTGAAAGAGTGTACCCATTGTTCTCTAAAATGTGTCTTTTTTAACCGCCTCTCCCTTCTCCTCCACCAGCTGCAAATGTTTCTCCTTCACAGAGGCTAGTGAAGATTAGAAAGAGAAAATGGCGGACACGGGATGATATGTTCTCGGAGCTCCAGATGTCCTCCCACGCTGACAGAGCACAGCAGAATGCATGAAGGCAGTCAATGTCAGAGTGCAAAAAAGCACAATATGAACGAGAGGAGAGGTGGCGGGCTGAATTGCGGGCTGGAGAGAGCAAGTGACGGGCTGAAGAGGATAGGTGGCGTCAGCTTGCTGACAGAATGCAAGAGTCGATGCTCCGGCTGCTGAAGCATCAAACTGATATGCTCCAGCGTATGGTTGAGCTGCAGGAAAGGCAGCAGGAGCAGAGACTGCCACTACAGCCCCTGTGTAACCAACAGCCCTCCTCCCCAAGTTCCATAGCCTCCTCACCCAGATGCCCAAGAACGCGGTGGGGGCGCCTCCGGCCACCCAGCCACTCCACCCCAGATGATTGCCCAAGCATCAGAAGGCTGGCCTTCAATAAGAGTTAAAGTTTTAAAGTTTTAAACTGCAGTGTGTCCTTGTCCTTCCCTCCTCCCCCACCTCAACCGGCGCTTCCCACCTCCCCCACCCCTCCCGGGCTACCTTGGCAGTTATCCCCCTAGTTGTGTGATGAATTAATAAAGAATGCATGAATGTGAAGTAACAATGACTTTATTGCCTCTGCAAGCGGTGCTCGAAGGGGGGAGGGGAGGGTCGTTAGCTTACAGGGAAGTAGAGTGAACCGGGGGGGTGGTGGGAGGGTTCATCAAGGAGAAACAAACAGAAGTTTCACACCGTAGCCTGGCCAGTCACAAAACTCGTTTTTCAAAGCTTCTCTGATGCGCACTGTGCCCCGCTGTATTCTTCTAACCACCCTGGTGTCTGGTTGCGCGTAATCAGCGGCCAGGCGATTTGCCTCAACCTCCCACCCTGCCATAAATGTCTCCCCCTTACTCTCACAGATATTGTGGAGCGCACAGCAAGCAGCAATAACAATTGGAATATTGGCTTCGCTGAGGTCTATCCGAGTCAGTAAACTGCGCCAGCGCGCTTTTAAACGTCCAAATGCACATTCCACCACCATTCAGCACTTGCTCAGCCTATAGTTGAACAGGTCCTGACTCCTGTCCAGGCTGCCTGTGTACGGCTTCATGAGCCATGGCATTAAGGGGTAGGCTGGGTCCCCAAGGATAATGATAGGCATTTCAACATCCCCAACGGTTATTTTCTGGTCCGGGAAGAAAGTCCCTTCCTCCATCTTTTGAAACAGACCAGAGTTCCTGAAGACGCAAGCATCATGTACCTTCCCCGGCCATCCCACGTTGATGTTAGTGAAACGTTCCTTGTGATCCACCAGGGCTTGCAGCAGCATTGAAAAGTACCCCTTGCGGTTTATGTACTAGGTGGCTTGGTGCTCCGGTGACAAGATAGGGATATGGGTTCCGTCTATCGCCCCACCACAGTTTGGGAATCCCATTGCAGCAAAGCCATCCACTATGACCTGCATGTTTCCCAGAGTCACTACCCTTGATATCAGCAGGTCTTTGATTGCGTTGGCTACTTGGATCACAGCAGCCCCCACAGTAGATTTGCCCACTCCAAATTGATTCCCGACTGACCAGTAGCTGTCTGGCGTTGCAAGCTTCCACAGGGCTATCACCACTCGCTTCTCAACTGTGAGGGCTGCTCTCATCCTGGTATTCTGGCGCGTCAGGGCAGGGGAAAGCAAGTCACAAAGTACCATGAAAGTGCCCTTACGCATGCGAAAGTTTCGCAGCCACTGGGAATTGTCCCACACCTGCAACACGATGCGGTCCCACCAGTCTGTGCTTGTTTCCTGGCCCAGAATCGGCGTTCCACGCCATGAACCTGCCCCAGTAACACCATGATTTGCACATTGCTGGGGCCTGTACTTTGTGAGAGGTCTATGTCCATGTCAATTTCCTCATCACTCTCGTCGCCGTGCTGCAATCGCTGCAATCGCCTCCTCGCCTGGTTTTGCTTTGGCATGTTCTGGCTCTGCATATACTCCAGGACAATGCGCGTGGTGTTCATAGTGCTCATAATTGCCGCGGTGATCTGAGCGGGCTCCATGATCCCAGTGCTATGGCGTCTGGGCTGAAAAAAGGCGCGAAACTATTGTCTGACGGCGGGAGGGAGGAAGGGAGGGGCGAGTGACGATATGGCTTACAGGGAATTAAAATCAACAAAGGTGGCTGTGCATCAGGGAGAAACACAAACAACTGTCACACAGAATGGCCCCCCCAAAGATTGAACTCAAAACCCTGGGTTTAGCAGGCCGTTGATTTCACGGAGGGAGGGGGAAGCAAATGAATACAGAACAAATCTGGTCCATCTATTTTTTACATCTTAAGCTGGCAGCAGACGGTGCAGCATGACTGATAGCCATCTGCATCTTCTGGGTGCTTGGCAGAAAATGCTGTACTACGACATCATCATCATCAAGACAGTTCAATAGGCTAGGAGACAAAACATGTCTGCCCAGGTGCCTCTGATTGAAACTCACTGAGGAATATGACGATGACGGATACCAGTCGTAATACACCATCCACTGCCAAAAGGCAAGGAGCTGCTGCTGTGTAGCAATGCAGCCCCACGTCTGCCAGCACCCAGATGACATATGGTGACGGTGAGCTGAGCTGAGCTGAGCGGGCTCCATGCTTGCCGTGGTATGTTGTCTGCACAGGTAACCCAGGTAAAAAGGCGCGAATCGATTGTCTGCTGTTGCTCTGACGGAGGGGGAGGGGCCTGACGACATGTACCCAGAATCCCCCGCGACACTGTTTTTGCATCATCAGGCATTGGGATCTCAACCTAGAATTCCAATGGGTGGCGGAGACTGCGGGAACTGTGGGATAGCTACCCACAGTGCAACGCTCCGGAAGTCGACGCTAGCCTCGATACTGTGGACGCGGTCCGCCGACTTAATGCACTTAGAGCATTTTATGTGGGGACACACACAATCGACTGTATAAAACCGATTTCTATAAAACCGGCTTCTATAAATTCGACCTAATTTCGTAGTGTAGACATACCCTAAGAGGGTTTACTGGTAGAGCTATATGGGTAAACTTTTTCTAGGGTATTCATGGCCTACATATTTGTAATGTCTTGCACAATGGGGCGCCATTCGAACTGAGGCTCCTGGGTGCTCCTGCATTACAGATAACAATAATAAAATAATAAAGAATCCATCCCTAGCATCTGGTACAGCAAGTCTTTGACTGGTTCTAGGGGTGGAACAGAACATCTGAAAGTTAACCAAAGCTGGGGTGTGCCTGGCACAAAGTCTGAGCTGACTCTCCCAAAACTTCTTTTTCGCCTTCATTTTAACTATCTTCATTATTTTAAATTGGTAATAGTCACGTTCTTTCTTCTTTGTCCCAGTCAGGTGGCAAGCTCTTCAGGGCAGAGAGATCTATCTGCATATTCTGGGAAGCAGGGTACAGTACTATCTCGAGCTCCTTAAGGGAAAATAATATCTGTTCCCCTTTTATTAAAGCTATCCATTTCAATTCTTCACCCATTATATCCAGCAGATTATCAACCCTTGTGATGTTATCACCAGTTTCACAATATTTGAGGTTTCTCTTAAAACGTCAGCTGCTAGTACAGAGAGATAGCATGGAAATCTCAGCTTTCATTTACAATAAAAGTTCCTAGTCCCCATGGTTGCAGAAAGCTTGAAAACAGGAAGCTAGTGCACCCTAAAGGCTCAGAAACTAAAAGGCAAATTAAAAGGCAGCATTTTAAAATATCATGATTTTTATGGCAAACTCAATGGGGAAAGGGAGGTAGACTCCTTTTTGACAGCTTGAGGTTGGTAATACTGAGGTGCAGGTGAAATCTGGGCAGAGAGGGACAAGCAGAGAAAAGAGTGAAGGGCTGTGTGTGAGAGGCAGACACAGGCAAAGGAACATAGAAAGAGGGACATGGAAGGAGAGGCAGGAGGCCCAGGGACAGGCATGGGGGTGCAAAGGGCACAGAGATGGGGGAGGTGAGGCCAGGAAGGTGGTACAAGGGGCAGAGAGGGGGCAGGTAAGGCCAGGCATGGGGCACAGAGCCAGGGGCAGGCAGAGGTGCAAGGGGCACAGAGAGAAGGGCAGGCAGAGGGGTGCAAGGGGCAGAGAGGGGGTAGGCAGCGGGTGCAAGGGGCACAGAGCCAGGGGCAGGCAGGGGGGTGCAAGGGGCACAGAGGCAGAGGAGTGAGGGGCGGGCAGGGAGACGACAGGGAGAGCGAAATCTCCTGTCCCTATCCGAGCTCCCCGCCATGCTCTCACCTTATTCACATAATCGGGCACCTCCTCGAGGCTGGCGAAGGAGCTTTCATTGGGCTGCAGGACATAGAACATCGCGCGGACCTGCTGGGACACCGAGAGGCCTCCCTGCGGAGCTGCGAGGCCGTCCATGGCTCCGGCTGCCTCTCTAGCGACAGGGAGGGGAGAAAATCCCAGGGCGAAAGTCCGTCTGCGGGGAAGAGGCGGAAGCCAACCCGCTAAGCAGGTGAATACCGCAGCCCGCTCCCTTCCCCCTCCGCTTAAACCCGAGCCTGCAGTTCCCTCATCCCTCCCCTTTCCTTCAGGCCAGCACACAGCCGGGGGAGCACGCAGGACACGTTCCCCCAGGGCTCGGATATAAAAAAGAAGCGACACGGCAAAGTTTAGTTTCTCCGATTTCTCCTTCCGCTTGGATTTGTTGTTTATTTTAGCTTCCCCCCCCCGCCCCCTTTTTTAATGACAAGCCTTTAATTGCTCAGTTGAGTGTTTAGCTGCAGCTTTTTCTGTTGTTACAAGTTTGGGGCACATTTTATAGCTCCAGCTACACTAAGCCACTTCCCTTCCTCTGGCTTCTGGATATCGGAGATAGCCCAACACAACACGGCTTATTAAATGACCCTCCGGGCCCATTCGTTTCTCAAAAAGTCACTGACAGTACAGGTCCAGTTCCCCCATGTCTACATTTTTGAGCTTTCCGCTACTTTTAAAGAAGAAAAAATCACACTATTTTGCAGGGGGTTGATCTGCTTATAGAGTGGACAACATATTTGTAAAATCAAAAAATGATGAATAATTTTTGATAAAAAATGTCATTTTTTTTCTATCTCTAATCTCTAGACATATTTTGCTTTTCTGTTTCTGAACTTGGCTGTATTTACCAGTCACACGCTTATTTTTTGATGTTTCATTTTTGCTTTTGAAGTGTGAGGAAGGTTTATCACAGCCCCACTTGATGAAACTCAGGCAAGACATGTCAGTCACTATGGAGGATTAAAAGGGCTAGCCATTATGTTGTCATTTAGAAAGGAATTAATTAAAATCAGGAAAATATCAGGAAGTAGTAAAACCAGGTATGGGCTAGAATAAAGCAGCACAGCTGCTGCTGACATTTCAAATCCACCCAGGGCCCATTTACCTTTAGCCCATTTACTGTAATGGTGCCTGCCAGGGTCATGGTAGACAGTGTGGGAAAGTATCCTTCCACAGAGGAAAGAATAAATCTGCCATCCCTAGAAACCTTTGGGAGAGGACAGCACAATGCCTCCATGAAAGTTTCATTGAGATCTCTCAGGAGGATTCAAGGGACATCCCTGTGTACATAAACTGCTCCGCACCCACTCCCTGCTCCCCCGCCTAACTCTAGTGGGGAACAATAAAAACTCTACCTCTTTGTTGTACCGATATCTCTTCTAGAATAACTTAATGAAAAGTCGATACATGTGTCCTGTTATGTTGGGGTCAGGCACCATCAGTACATTTAAACAGAGTAGTGTGAAATGCATTCACACACTTACCAAAGGCTCCTTCCCCTGCATCAGGCTTACCCGAGCTCAGCTACCAGGGCTGACTGGACTGGGATGGAATCTCGAACAGATCCTGGCTTGCAGCAAAGCTGGAACCCCAAATTGTATGTCCCCATCCTCCTCCTCTTCACTGTTCACAGCAGAGTCCTCGGGCTTCTCAGAGTGAACTGCAAGGTGTTGGTGTGGTCTCTACCAAGTATGGCCTGCATCTCGTAGTAAAAGTGGCAGGACTGTGACTCAGCACCAGATCAACTATTTGTCACCTTGGCATTCTGATTTGCCTGCCGCATTTCCTTCACTTTCACGCAGCACTGCTGCTGATCCCTGTCATACCTCTTCACCTGCATCGCCCAGGCAATCTGCTGGTAGATGTCCATGTTTCTACGACTGCGTGGTCTGCACAGCCCCTTCTACCCACAGGCCCAGGAGATCCCATACTTCCTGTCTACTCCAGGCAGGAATGTGTCTGGAGTGTGTAGGTGGCATTGTGTGTTGGGCATGGCGGTGGGTATTGTAGGCAGGGGGAGGCTCTGCCTCCCCAAACAGCCTAGCATGGCCCGCCCATGCTCCACCCCCAGGCCAAGCCCCCTTCTGTGGTTCCCAGCACTCTGCCCTGGCTGGCCCAGGCTGGCTGGGGATGACTGCCCTGCCACTCTCAGGGACTCAGGGCACTCAGGGCTGGGGGCGGTGCAGCCATGCCGCCTGCTGCTCTGGGCCTGGCCGCACCACTGGGAGCGCCAGGGCTGGGGCCGGGGGCTGTGGTGAGGGTGCTCTGGGCTCCTGCGGGGGAGGTCGGCAGGGAGAGTAGGGTGAGTGATGGCAAGTGTGAAAAACCGGTACAGGGGGTGAGGGGTAATAGGAGCCTATGTAAGAAAAAGCCCCAAATATTGGGACTGTCCCTATAAAATTGGGACATCTGGTCACGCCAAGGGAGGGGGGGCAGGAGGGGCAGGGGCCTGGACACAAGGAGAGGGGCCGCCCATGCGGTTGGGCAGTTGCATGCAACAAGAGAGAGTTGCTAGGTGTTCACCAAGTGGGCAATTAGAAAAAGCCATTTCAAAAATATGCAGGGTTTTTAAAGGGCTGGGTGGCTTCTGGTCTCCATGACTCCTGGGCAGTGGAGTTCACAATTATGACCAGAGCGGTCCATGTCAGGCATTCTGGGACAGCTGCTGGAGGACTGTTAGTGTCAACATAAGTCACAGTGTCTACACTAACACTGTGTCAGCCACAGTAGGTTGACCAGAGCTCACTACCATTCAGGGAGGTGGTTTTACTGCATTGCTATAATAGGGCATTTTTATTGGCAGGAGACAAATTTGAGTATAGACACATGCACAACTAAGTTGATACAAGATGACTTACAGTGACCTAACTTTGCATTGTAGACCAGGCCTAACGGAAAGAATTATGACTTGACTCACCCTCTGTGGCACAGGAGATACATTGTGTTTTATAACCCATGTGTGACTAAGAATTCACTCCTTGAGGATGGGCAGGTGGTGGTACCACTGTAGCCACCATCTTACTCTGGTGGGAGGACAGCACATTTTCGTTCTATCTGGAGTTCCCTAGACTCCAGTAGTGGTCATGAAGTAGCTCTGGTGGACCCCAATGGACAAGGAAATGAAGGAAGATTCCATTCTCCAGATCATCATGGAGAATCTCTGGGTAAGGCCTGGGCTATGGGCAAGCACTGCTCTGTGAATGTAGCTGAATGCTCACTGCTTAAGATTCGAAACCTTGGAGCAAGGGTTTCCAGTGATTTACTTGTAAAAGAGAGGAATGGGGGGGGAAAATCTAATATTGCTATAGAAGAGGGCCTAACTCTCCTCCCAAACAATGACGAGTAAAGCTCACCCCAAACAGTGGCTCTACAAAAAACTAAAATAGGAAACTAGATGTTTTCTATCCTTATGTTACCATCAAAAACATAGAAGTATGTTGTGTATAAAGACTGGGATTCTATTGTTGACTAATAGATCATTCCGGGAACCAAGGTAACTAAAGCTTTTGGTCTACTTAGAAGAAATTAGGGAACTGGCCCAAGATTATCTGTAGGCAGAGCATATTTTTCTTTTCTCTGAAGAACTTTGTTCCACCCACTCTATGAACAGAGCAGGCCCAGACAGTTGCTGATTGGGTCTCTTCACAGTACTGCACCAGTTCTAAATAATAAAATCTTAAAGGGAATTCATACTGGTGGAAAGTGGGTTGGACACTACAGTCTGCCTTGGACTGAATTGTATCCAGCCCTGAGCTGGGGCTAGTTTGCTTTAATTATTTAATGCTATTCTTGAATACGGAAACAAGCTTTAAATCAGTGAATGATGAATAGTGGAGGGAAAAGATTTTTTATACATTGTTATTCCAACTATTCAATATATAGTTTTAAAGTGTTATATAGCATGGCATTTCTTATTGGCCAGGTATGGCAAAGTAATTTAGAATCTCCCTTTGCCAATGAAAAGCTCCATTTTGGACAGCACCTGTTTTACTATTATTATTACAGCACTGGCACCTGGAGACTGGGAATATGCTTGATATTCGTGAGTCATCTTTGAGCCAAGTGGCCAGTAATGCATCAAAGTTATTGCTAATCCAAGGTCTAGTTCCATCTTTTTGTTCTGCCTGTGACTAGTTACCGTAGAATGATATTCAGGTATGACTTTTCATAGGTTATCAATTCAATGAGACATTATTGGCATGGTAAGTTATATAAGTGTTGCTAAAGCGTTTAAAAAAAAAAAAGATAGGACCACTCAGGTGTCTGTAAGGATTTGGTATGACCTATCCAGAATAGAGGAAATTTGGGGTTTTCTTCACTGTACCCATTTATCATTACTGTCCATTCCTGATCCAGTGGCAAGTTGCTACATAGTGTGATGCTATGTCTGCCAGTTGATCTTTGATTACATATTTTACAATTTTTGATTCTTTGGGGAAATCTCTCTCATGCTTCTTGTATTTGGGACGTTGGTGTAGAAAGTGTCTGTCTGTCTCAGTTTCTCCTCTATTTTGATGGCGGTGCAGTCTCTCCTTTCTGGGTTTAGACTACGATTAAATCAAAAGCTTTTTTAAAGTCCATGAAGCAAGTAAATATTTTCCCTTTTTTTACTTCTGACACTTTTGTTAATGAGCATCTGTGATTTGTGGTTCATTTCTTCAGGTGGAAACTAGTTTGGCTTTCATGGATTATATTGTGGTTGGTGGGACACTGTGTTAGTCTTTTGTTGAGGATGCTGCAGAGGTTTGTTGATGTTGCTGCTAAAACAGATAACTATGGAGTAGTTTCAGTTGAGAACATCTCCACTTTTTTATATTGGGATAGTCTATCTGATTATATCTCAGGGACGTGTCCAGACTGAGAAGTTGGGTTAAACGCAGAGTTGGTTGAAATTTTTTTAACAGAATTAGGCTTCTGTCAGAAAATGCTGATTCTACAGAATCAAACAGTTTCATAGGACTGTGTCAATGCCATAGAAACTTTTAATGGAAGCCTGACCGGTGTTGTGCAGAGGCCTGTACTCTAAATTGTCCAAAGTAACAAAAGTCTATGATAAGTCCAGCTTGGCCTGTTACATAAAATTGCTTATAAACAACAACCAGTGGTTAAAGACGGGAAGACTGAATTAGTCCAAACAAAAAGGTCTATTGAATCCACCCAAGGATTGTGTTAAGATTATAACTGGTAAACAAGAAGAGAAAGGAACTGGATATTAATGGAATATGGTGTGTTGGAAATTAAGCCTAACTGGTGGAAAAAATAATGAAGGGATGGGCTCTTCCATCCCTCACCCACTTTTGGAAGTCCTTAAAAAGGAGAGTTGGGAGTAGGGCTGGTGATGGGGAGATGGGTGGATTGAAAGGAGCGAGCTTTCAAAATCATGGCTGCCACTCCCACCATCTCTGGGACTCTAGAGTCCACCGTGACACATTGCCACTTCCACCGGCTCTGGCTAAATCCTGGGATATAAGACTTGGATTCCTGCTATTATCTCCTCCTTCATGTGTCCTTTTCTTTCCACCACCTTATTTATTCTCTTTCCTATCTCTCTGATTTTATCTTTTGTTTAATACGAGTCTGGCTTCTTCGGCCAAGACTGCATCTATTGCAATACAGTTATTGTGAGCTTGTTGCCAGAAAGGCAGCTAAAAGCAATGTCTTAGGGTATGTCTACACTACGGGATTACTCCGAATATACAGAATTCGATTTTGGGCATCTGATTGTGTAAAGTCAAGTGCACGCGGCCACACTAAGCACATTAATTCGGCGGTGTGCGTCCATGTACTGAGGCTAGCATCGACTTCTGGAGCGTTGCACTGTGGGTAGCTATCCCATAGCTATCCCATAGTTCCCGCAGTCTCCCCCGCCCATTGGAATTCTGGGTTGAGATCCCAATGCCCGATGGGGCAAAAAACATTGTCGCTGGTGGTTCTGGGTACAGCCTCACCCCTCCCTCTATGAAAGCAATGGAAGACAACCGTTTCGCGCCTTTTTTCCTGGGTGAACACTGCAGACACCATACCACAACAAGCCTAGAGCCCGCTCAGGTCAAGACAGCAGTCATGAACATTGTAAACATCTCGCGCATTATCGTGCAGTTTATGGTGAACCAGGACCTGAAAAACCAGGCGAGGAGGAGGTGGCGACGGCAGCGCGGCGACGAGAGTGATGAGGACATGGACATGGACACAGAATTCTCTCAAACCGCAGGCCCTGGCGCTTTGGAGATCATGTTGTTAATGGGGCAGGTTCTAGCCGTGGAACGCCAATTCTGGGCCCGGGAAACAATCACAGACTGGTGGGACCGCATAGTGTTGCAGGTCTGGGATGCTTCCCAGTGGCTGCGAAACTTTCGCATGCGTAAGGGCACTTTCATGGAACTTTGTGACTTGCTTTCCCCTGCCCTGAAGTGCCAGAATACCAAGATGAGAGCAGTCCTCACAGTTGAGAAGCAAGTGGCGATAGCCCTGTGGAAGCTTGCAACGCCAGACAGCTACCGGTCAGTCGGGAATCAATTTGGAGTGGGCAAATCTACTGTGGGGGCTACTGTGATGCAAGTAACCAAAGCAATCACTGAGCTGCTGCTACCAAAGGTAGTGACTCTGGGAAATGTGCAGGTCATAGTGGATGGCTTTGCTGCAATGGGATTCCCTAACTGTGGTGGGGCGATAGATGGAACCCATATCCCTATCTTGGCACCGGAGCACCAGGGCAGCCAGTACATAAACCGCAAGGGGTACTTTTCAATGGTGCTGCAAGCACTGGTGGATCACAAGGGACGTTTCACCAACATCAACGTGGGATGGCTGGGAAGGGTTCATGACGCTCGCGTCTTCAGGAACACTAAGCTGTTTAAACAGCTGCAGCAAAGGATTTACTTCCCAGACCAGAAAATAACCGTTGGGGATGTTGAAAGTGCCTATAGTTATCCTTGGGGACCCAGCCTACCCCTTAATGCCATGGCTCATGAAGCCATACACAGGCAGCCCGGACAGGAGTCAGGAGCTGTTCAACTACAGGCTGAGCAAGTGCAGAATGGTGGTAGAATGTGCATTTGGACGTTTAAAGAGTCGCTGGCGCACGTTACTGACTCGCTCAGACCTCAGCCAAACCAATATTCCCATTGTTATTGCTGCTTGCTGTGTGCTCCACAATCTCTGTGAGAGTAAGGGGGAGACCTTTATGGCGGGGTGGGAGGCTGATTCAAATCGCCTGGCCGCTGATTACGCACAGCCAGACACCAGGGCGATTAGAAGAGCACACCAGGAAGTGCTGCGCATCAGAGAAGCTTTGAAAACCAGTTTCATGACTGGCCAGGCTACGGTGTGAAAGTTCTGTTTGTTTCTCCTTGATGAAAACCGCCCCCTTGATTGACTCGTTCTCTGTAAGCAACCCACCATCCCCCTTCGATCACAGCTTGCTTTCAAAGGAAATAAAGTCAGTATCATTTAAAAATCATGTATTCTTTATTAATTAATTATAAAAAGAGGGAGAGAACTGACAAGGTAGCCCGTGTGGGGTTTGGGAGGAGGCTAGGAGGGAAGGAAAAGGCCACTAAAAATGTTCAAAATAATGACAGCCTTTTGGTTGGGCTGTCCACTGGGGTGGAGTGGGAGGGTGCACAGAGCCTCCTCCCCCCCCCCCGCATTCTTACACGTCTCAGTGAGGAGGCTATGGAATATAGTGAGGGGGGAGGGTGGTTATACAGGGGCTGCAGCGGCACTCTGTGATCCTGCTACTGTTCCTGAAGCTCCACCAGACGCTGGAGCACGTCCATTTGCTCACGCAGCAGCCCCAGCATTGCATCCTGCCTCCTCTGATCTTCCTGCCGCCACCTCTCATCTCGAGCGTCTCTCCTCTCCTCACATTGGTTCCTTCTGTCCTCATGTTGGTCCCTCCTGTCCTCACGTTCACTGGCATCTTTCCTGTACTTTGATACCGCGTCCTTCCACTCATTCAGATGAGCTCTTTCATTGCGGGTCGATTCCATAATTTCAGAGAACATTTAGTCTCGCGTCCTTTTTTTCCGCCGCCTTATCTGAGATAGCCTTCGGGACGGAGGAGGGAGGCTTGAAAAATTTGCAGCTGCGGGAGGGAGGGGAAAAAAGGGAGAGAAGTATTTAAAAAGATACATTTTACAGAACAATGCTTATACTCTTTCACGGTGAACAACACTATTCACATTACGTAGCACATGTGATTTCAGTACAAGGTCGCATTTTGCATCTTAATATTGAGTGCCTGCTGCTTTGGTGTTAGAGATCACAGACGCAGGTCTGGGCAACAGAATTCGGCTTGCATGCGGCCATGGTAAGCCATTATCTTTCGGCTTCTGCAGCCTTCAGAAAAGCAGCGCCCTCCTTTCCCACATACCAAGCGAAGCCCGTTGAGTGCTGCCGTTTTCCTGTTAACGTGCAGCAGCAGAAACCAAACTAACACTCCCGCATCCAATTCTCTGCGATGATCGCTTTATCCCTCCCCCCACTGCGTGGCTGGTATCAGGGAAGATCCCTGCTAGCCAAACGCGAAAGGCTCAGCGCCATTTCCCCCCCCCCGCCCCTCCCGCTTGGCTAACTGCAGGGAAGGATTTCTTTTTGGCCACAGACAAACAGCCCAGTAGGAACGGCCACCTCTGTCCCCTTAATTAAATTCCCGTATTTCAACCAGGTTACCATAAACAATATCACTCTCCTAAGGATAACACAGCGAGATAAAGAATGGATGTTGCTTGAATGCCAGCAAACACCGGGACCATACGCTGCCAGGCTTTGTCATGCAATGATATCAGATTACTTGCTGCAAGCATGGCGCGGTCAAGTGTCCTACCATGGAGGACGGAATAAGGCTGCACTGCCCAGAAACCTTCTGCAAAGGCTTTTGGAGTACCTCCAGGAGAGCTTCATGGAGATGTCCCTGGAGGATTTCCGCTCCATCCCCAGACATGTTAACAGACTTTTCCAGTAGCTGTACTGGCCGCAAATGCATCCCAAGTCCTCAGGGCAAATTAATCATTAAAAAACGCTTGCTTTTAAACCATGTTTTATATTTACAAAGGTACACTCACCAGAGGTCCCTTCCATGGCTTCATGGTCTGTGATAATGACTTGGGAGGGTTGGGAGGGTACTTCAGCCAGGCTGAGAAAAAGATCCTGGCTGTTGGGGAGAACAGAGTGCTGTATGCTCTCTGCAAGCTCGTCGTCCTCCTCCTCATCATCATCTTCCCCGTCCGCAGAATCCTCAGGCATGGCTGAGATTACCCCCGCCTCGGAATCCACGGTCAGAGGTGGGGTAGTGGTGGCGGCCCCCCTTAGAATTGCATGCAGCTCAGCGTAGAAGCAGCATGTCTGCGGCTCTACCCCGGACCTTCCATTTGCTTCTTTGGTTTTCTGGTAGGCTTGTCTGAGCTCCTTAACTTTCACACCGCACTGTAGTGAGTCCCTATTGTGGTCTCTCTCCATCATGCCCTTGGAGATTTTTTCAAATGTTTTGGCATTTCGTCTTTTGGAACGTAGTTTTGCTAGCACAGAATCCTCTCCCCATATAGCGATCAGATCCAGTACCTCCCGTACAGTCCATGCTGGTGCTCTTTTTCGATTCTCAGACTGCATGATTACCTGTGCTGATGAGCTCTGCGTGGTCACCTGTGCTCTCCACACTGGGCAAACAGGAAATGAAATTCAAAAGTTCGCGGGGCTTTTCCTGTCTACCTGGCCAGTGTATCCAAGTTCAGATTGCTGTCCAGAGCGGTCACAATGGTGCAATGTGCGATAGCTCCCGGAGGCCAATAGCGTTGAATTGCAGCCACACTAACCCTAATTCGAAATGGCAATGTTGATTTCGGCGCTACTCCCCTCGTCCGGGAGGAGTACAGAAATCGATTTTAAGAGCCCTTTATGTCGAAGTAAAGGGCTTCGTTGTGTGGACGGGTGCAGGGTTAATTCGATTTAACGCTGCTAAATTCGACCTAAACTCATAGTGTAGACCAGGCCTTAAACAGCCTAACATTGCTACACGTTTGCCAGGTCTCAGAGTGGCTGATAAGACCATGTACCATGCCTATGTGTCTCCAGCAGTGAGGTTACAAGTAGGCGTCAGAGACAGAAGCTCCATTTTCTGTCTTTGCTATTCTTTCCCTGCCCTTTTGTGTGTTTATCTTGGTTGTCTTCAAGAAAGTAGGATCAGACTTTAGCAACAGCAGCTGCAACCCATCTCAATTAACTTCTTCTCTTTTCCCCAAAAAGCACAGTTAATATCACCTTTAATAGCATCTAAGAGACTGTCACACAGGGATTTTTCCCCCATAACAACTCTCTGCTGTTAAAGGGAAAGGGAATAAATGATATGGTTAAAATTAAAGGCTTAATAATTTACATTTCAAATTTTCAAATACATTAACCGTTTTTCCTTTCTTTTTTGTATCTTTAATAAAAGATTTATAAGTTTTTCAGTGGTGGCTTTTGCCATCGAATTAAGCAGGCTGTACTTGAAACACCAAACCATGTTTAACTATTTGGTGTTGTACAGTGATATGGTCACATTAATACCTTTTGATTCTCTGGGCTTATTTATTATTCCATTCAATTTAATGTAACAGTGGTTTGCTGTCAGTCCACCAGGTAGCCTGTGAAACAAGCTGAAAAATTCAGGTTTTGTGCTCCCAAAATGGATTTGTTTCAGAATTTTTCTCCACAAAAAGATTTGAATATTTGACTTTTTGTCCTGATTCAGAACAGGTTTTTTTTTTCAAAAATTCAAATTTTTTCATAGGAAGGAAATTTCATTTTTCATCCAGTTCTATTAAAAGTTTTAGAAGAGGATACTTTATATGTTCAGTGTTGTGTTTCAGCATCTCATTTGATATGTTGTCTGGGTCACATGATTTCCTAGATTTGAGTTTCCTTAGGTTTTTCTTCAGTTTAATTTACTAGGAATGCCAAGATTAGAGGTGTTGTACTCTGTAACTATATTTTTGTGAGTATTGTATAGCACATGCTAGCACATTCTTCAAGAAAAAGGGAGCTATCTGGCACATCAAAGTAATTTACATTATGAAATAGTTAGAGAAGATGGACACAACTATTTAACTGATGATTATGACAATTTATGTTGTTATAACCAAAACAATATGTTTCACAAATTGGTATCCACATGGTTATGTTACTCATATGTGGAATTCTGTATTCAGATAGATTCTAATTCAACAAAATATTTAAAGACATACTTAACTATAAGTACAATCTTATGCACTTTGCTGAATAGGGATAGACTACTGAATTGGGGCATTTTTAAAACTAGACAGAGCAAAGCTCTTGAAAATTTACTGAACAGAACAATCCTGGAAAGTTAGGGGGATGGTTTAGATACCCTCTGGATCTTTTCCATAAGAACATAAGAACGGCCATACTGGGTCAGACCAATGGTCCTTCTAGCCCAGTACCCTGTCTTCCAGCAATGCCAATGCCAGATGGTTCAAAGGGAATGAACAGAACAGGGCAATCATGAAGTGATCCATCCCCTGTTGTCCAGTCCCAGCACTGAGCAGTCAGGACACACAGAGCATGCGGTTTTAGGTTTATTAGGAGGAGGGATGGGCTGCACCCAAACCAGAACAGAACCAGATTTCTGGCATGTAAAAATAAAAAGGTTGTAGAGGAGTTTTTAAACTAAAGCTGGGGAAAGATGACAGGTGTGAGGGAGCACACAGTTCAGACAGAGACATCCCATAATGGGGGACTCTATTAATGGGGATTCTCTAGTAAAAATGAGAGTATAGAAGTTGATAAGGTACAGGTAGGAACTGAAGAGAAACAATCAAATGAAAAAAGAGTCCCACTCAATTACATCACACGAAGTCAGACAACTAAATATTGACAGATTTTATAAGTGCTTGTATACAAATGCTAGAAGTCTAAATACTAAGATGGGTGAACTAGAGTGCCTGGTATTAAATGAGGGTATTGATATAATAGGCTCCTCAGAAACTTGGTGGAATGATGACAATCAATGGGACACTGTAATACCAGGGCACAAGATATATAGAAATGAAAGAAAAGATCATGCTGGTGGGGGTGTGGCACTGTATGAAAGAAAGCATAGAATCAAATATAGTAAAAATCTTAAACGAATCAAACTGTACCATAGAATCTCTATAGATAGAAATTCCAGGCTTGAATAATAAAAGAATATCACTAGGAATATACTACCGGCCACCTGACCAGGATGGTAGTGGTGACTGTGAACTGCTCTAGGAGATTAAAGAGGCTATAAAAATAGAAAATTCAGTAATAATGGGGGATCTATCCCCATATTGACTGGGTACATGTCAACTTAGGATGGGATGCAGAAATCAAGTTTCTAGACACCTTTAGTTTAATGACTGCTTTTTAGAGCACTTAGTCTGGAACCCACAAGTGGAAAGGCAATTATTGATGTAGTCTTAAGTGGAGCACAGGATCTGGTCCAAGAGGTGAATATAGCTGAACTGCTTGGTAATAGTGACTGTAATATAATTAAATTTAACATCCTTGTGAGGGGGAGGGAGAATATCAAAGAAGCCCACCACAGTAGCATTTAACATCAGAAAAGGGAACTACACAAAAATGAGGAACCTAGTTAAACAGAAAACAAAAGGAACAGTTACAAGAATGAAATGTCTGCAAGCTTCACGGAAACTTTTTAAAAACACCGTAATAGATGCTCAAATTAAACATATACCCCAAATAAAAAAGAATAGTAAGAGAACCAAAAAATGCCACCATGGCAAAACAAGAGAGTAAAAGAAGAGGTTAGAAGCAAAAAGGCATCCTTTAAAAATTGGAAGTCAAATCCTACTGAGGAAAATAGAAAGGATCATAAACTCTGGCAAGTCAAGTGTAAAAGTACAATTAGGCAGGACAAAGAAGAATGTGAAGAGCAACTAGCAAAAGACTCAAACTAACAGCAAAAAATTTTTTTAAGTACACCAGAAATAGGAAGCCTGCCAAACAATCAGTGGGGCTACTGGATGATCAAGGTCCTAAAGGAGCACTCAGTGAAGACAAGGAAGGCCATTGCAGAGAAACTAAATGAATTCTCTGCATTGATCTTCACTTCAGAGGATATAAGTGAGATTCCCACACCTAATCCATTCTTTTTAGGTGATAAATCTGAGGAACTGTCCCGGACTTAAGTGTGGTATGTAACCTATCACTTAAATCAGCTTCTGTACCAGATGACTGGAGGATAGGTAATATGACTCCAATTTTTCAAAAAGGCATCAGAGGTGATACAGGGCAGTAAGCCTAATTTCTGTACCAGGCAAATTGGTTGAAACCAAGTAAAGAACAGAATTACTAGACACATAGATGAACATGATTTGTTGGGGAAGGTCAACACAGCTTTTGTAAAGGGAAATCATGCCTCACCAATCTATTAGAATTCTTTGAGGGAATCAACAAACATGTGGACAAGGACGATCCAGTGGATATACTGTACGTGGACTTTCAGAAAGCCTTTGACAAAGTCCCTCACGAAAGGCTGATGTTTAGACCAAAAAAATATGTTTTTACCCAACATGAAATCGTTTAAAAACTATTATGAACTGATTACAAAGAAACCCAAATAAATACAGACATGAAATGGAACAACAGTCTGTAATATAGACATCTGGCCAGGGGGCCTAAGAAAAAAAAAAAGCATGTGATAAAGTAATTAAGACTTTATTGTAATGCACACACATAAAAGGGACAAATTAAAGTTGTACAAGCAACCTGAATTCTGGCATTTCCTAACTTTTGAATGTTTGACTTTGCAACCTTAATATTCCTTTAACATAGGTTTTTTGGGGGGATGTAATAGAAAAGAGACCAACACAGCCTTATAGTTATAAATGACTTAACTGAATATGACTGATGCAAGTTGCAAATACACTTTACGTCTCACATTAACAATGTAATGTGAGACGTAAGATTTTTTTTGTTTATTATTATTAACATAAAATGAAAGGATAATAGAAATCACAACTGTATATACATACATGCTTAAGTAAGAGAATTACATATTAAAAAACATACTTGTTATGAAATACATATTTTTATTCTTCATTTTAGTTCCAAAAGTCATTAACAGGATTCCATCTATTCATGAATGTTTCTAATCTTGTTTTATGTTTGTGAAGCATGGAGACTTTCATAATGGAATGTCATAAGTATGGAATGTAGTCAGTGATATTTAGTTGTGAGGAATTCTTCTAATGCTGTAGAATAACTTTTATAGCAGCTGTGATCAAGATGTCTGTACATTTCTCTGTGTGATTTTATTTACCTGTTCCACAATGCTTACTGATTTAGCGTCTGATCCAAAACCTATTAAATCTTTCAGTTTGCTTCTGTGGGCTTTGGATTAGGCCTTTTAATATTAATAAATATACACTAACCAGTGATGACCACCTCTTTGTGATGCCGCTTGCCTCTTGCTGAGCCCCCAGGAGCCATGCAGTTTGGGGGACCGCCCTGTAGCCAGCTCTCAGCAGAGCAAACTGTGCTTCCTTTGAGGAAATGGTCAGGGAGAAGTCTCTGTGAGGAAAACCCTCACAGGGAGTTCCTCCCCTTTTGCTCCTCCTGCAGCAGGTGGCAATCAAGCCCCAAGGTTACGATACAAATCTGTGGTAACTCCACTAACTTTGGATATAACAGTGTAACCAATCAGAATCAAGTCACATAGGAGTTTTGCCTATAAAAAGATGTCATGGTTGGGCCCTAAAAAGATGTGCAAATAATATACAGTAGAATGTCAGAGTTACGAACACCTCGGGAATGGAGGTTGTTTGTAACTCTGAAATGTTCGTAATGCTGAACAAAACGTTATGGTTGTTTTTTCAAAAGTTTACAGCTGAACATTGATTTAGTACAGCTTTGAAACTTTACTATGCAGAAGAAAAAATGCTGTTTTCCCTTTATTTTTTAGTAGTTTATGTTTAACACAGTACTGTACTGTATTTGCTTTTTTTTTTTTTTTTTTTTTTTTTTTTTTGTT
>NW_020664435.1:22003749-22120707 GCF_002925995.2 Terrapene triunguis | reverse complement strand
TTTTTTTTTTTTTTTTTTTTTTTTTTGGTCTCTGCTGCTGCCTGATTACATACTTCTGGTTCCAAATAAGGTGTGTGATTGACTGGTCAGTTCATAACTTTGGTGTTTGTAACTCTGAGATTCTGCTGTAATCAACATTGTTGATATATGTTGCCACAGCAATGTTGCCTGCACTATTTCTTACTGTGATTATGAAGTATGTCTTTGTATCGGCTACCCATAAATCATCCTTCCAGGTGCATCACAGACATATAAGATGTTTTTAATAGGCTAGTGTTAACTGTGACATATGAGCTTTCTTTCTAAGCATTGGTTCTGGAAGATGAAATATACACAAATGCAGAGTGTTGCCAGTTGTAGGACCTGATCCAAAGCCACTGAAATCAATTAAAAGAGTCCCATTGGATCAGAATCTTATCAAAAAGAACAATGGACTGCTGTAGTCACTATTGCTAAAATAAAATTAAGGTTTCAAAAATTATATTGCAATATTACAGTAATATTGGCTGTAGCACTCTAAACAAACTGCCAATTTCCTTCAGCTTTGGCACCCCTTATGACACTACGAGAATGCATGCTCTGATTTGAAAATAAGGTGAGCTGAAATATCTCAATCCCATGCTAGAAGTGCAGCTCAGTTTTTTAAAAACTACTACAGCAAAAGAAGTACTTCATAAAACTAAGCAAACATAGCAATGCATTGGGTCTAGAGCTGCATTGAAACTTTTTGTGTGGAAAGTGTTCCCACTGAAAAACAGTTTAATCTAAACCAAAATTTTTAATGGGAAAATATCAGTTCTAATGAAAAATCTGGGTTTTTTGGCAAGAAATGTCAAAATTAAAATTTTCATTTCAGATTGACATTTCAAAACCACAGTTTTCGTTTCATTCTGACATTCAATGTCATTTTTTGTTTCTGGGTTTAAAAACCAAAACACAATGAAGAAAGTTATGTCAAAATGTCAATTTGAAATTATACTTTTCATTTCAGTCAAAATTTTATTTTGACATTTAGAATCGGATATTTTTTGCTCTACAAAATTTTTCAATATCTTGGCTCTTTTTGCTGATTTGGAACAGAAACTAATTTTGATATATCAAAATTTTCTGCAGGGTAAAAATTCCATTTTCCAAACAGCTCAAACTGGGACTAATAAAGGTCTATGGCTGCTTATTCTTACTCATACCAAGTAGTGCTTTACTCCGTAAGTAGGCTGGTTGAACCGAATAAACTAATTTCAGAAGGTATGTATGTCTGCACTGCAATAAAAGATGCATGGCATAGCTGCAGCTGACCCAGGTCAGAGATTCAGGCTGCAGGGCTATAAAACTGCAGTGTAGATGTTCAGGCTTACAGTGGAGCCCAGTCCTCTGAGACCTCATGACGGGAGAGGGACTCAGAGCCCAGACTCCAGCCCAAGCCCAAATAGCTACACTGTTATATTTAGCCCCACAGCCCAAGCGCTGCAAACCCAAGTCTGATCACCCGGGCTCTGAGACTTGGTGCCAGCGGTCTTTTATCGCAGTGTAGACATGCCCAAAGGGACTATTAGCAGAATAACATACTACTCAATATTAGTAAAGATAGCTAGGTCTAGACCAGGGGTCGGCAACCTTTCAGAAGTGGTGTGCTGAGTCTTCATTTATTCACTCTAATTTAAGGTTTTGCATGCCAGTAATACATTTTAACGTTTTTAGAAAGTCTCTTTCTATAAGTCTATAATATATAACTAAACTTGTTGTATGTAAAGTAAATAAGGTTTCTGAAATGTTTAAGAAGCTTCATTTAAAATTAAATTAAAATGTAGAGCCCCCCCCGGACAGGTGGCCAGGACCTGGGCAGTGTGAGTGCCACTGGTCTAGAGCAAGATGAGGGAACTGCACTCGCTTCATATGTCATGCAGGGTCAGACCGTGTCAGTATTTGAATGGAAGGAGACCACTGGGGAAACCCTAGCTCAGGGGTCGGCAACCTCAGGCACGCGGCTTGCCAGGGTAAGCACCCTGGCGGGCTGGGCCAGTTTGTTTACCTGCCGCGTCGGCAGGTTCGGCCGATCGCAGCTCCCACTGGCCGTGGTTTGCCGCTCCAGGCCAATGGGGGTGGCGGGAAGCCACGGCCAACACATCCCTCGCCCGCGCCGCTTCCCGCAGCCCCCATTGGCCTGGGACGGCAAACCACGGCCAGTGGAAGCCACAATCGGCTGAACCTGCCGAAGCGGCAGGTTAACAAACTGGCCCGGCCCGCCAGGGTGCTTACCCTGGCGAGCCACGTGCCTGAGGTTACTGACCCCTGCCCTAGCTGTTACTATGCATCATGTTGGTGATTCAGAAGCTGGCACTGCTACCTTTGAGTGAGTCAATATTGATCTACTGCAGCATGATGTTATGGGCACTGTACTGGTGACATGCCATCTCTCAGAGGAGGTGTACAACAGAAGGCCTGCCAATTTGTGCTCAATGAAGTCCCAAACTTTTCACAAGAGTATTAATCCCAATGACCTGATCAAATTCCAAGGGTAGTTGGGTAGTTACAATAATTACAGTACACAGAATTATTAAGTATTAAGTATGCAGAATGTAATTTTGTTTGATTATTTACATTCTTCTCCTAAACACGTGTGAACTTACTCTGCGAACTGTTGAACAGTTACTGTGTTTCACCCAAGAGATGACTGCACTTCAGTATTAGGCAATGTTATTTATAGAATATTTGTGTAATCATTTTTATAAGAATTTGGGATTCATTTAGATTAAAGTTTATATATAAAGTATCAAAAACATTACTGCACTTGTCACTGATTCTTTACTGCTGTTGTATTGTAACTGTATTCCTGGGTCAATTTTTAAGAACTGACTCTATCCTTTGATACCATATATGGTGACCTTCTGATATCCACTGAATGTCTTGCCTATGCCAGTTGCTAAGGTACCGGGAATGCCTCAAAGGATGTTAACATATGTCATACAAAATTATTTCTTAAATGCTGATTTACACATTTGGGATGATACCATCACCTACAATTATAGAAAGAACTTGTTTTGTATAGCTGCTCAATTAACCAATCACAGCCCACCAAAATTCCTAAATCTCCTAAAGAAGAGGATGTCATAGATTGTTAGATTAGGCCAGAAGGGACCATTGTGATCATCTAATCCGACTTCCTGTATAACACAGGCGATAGAACTTCCCTGAATTATTTCCTGTTAAATATCCATCTTGATTTTAAAAAATTCTAGCAAGGGAGAATCCATTATTACCCTTGATAAATTGTTACAATGATTAATTATCCTCTCTTTAAAAAAACTGCACCTTATTTCTAGGCTGAATTTGTCTAGATTCAATTTCTAACCAATGGATCTTGCCAGACCTTTGTTTGCTAGATTGAAGAGCCCCTATGATAAGATAGCTATATACCAAGTCTCCCCTTACCCTCATCTTTGTTAAGCTAAACAGATGGAGTCTTTCACTCTAAGGCATGTTTTCCAATCCTTTCAATCATTCTCAAGGCTCTTCTCTGAACCCTCTCCAAGTTATCAACATTTTTCTTGAATTGTCTCTAGAGTGACTATTTTGTTTATGACTGTTTTAAATTTTACTCTTTGAACTGTAGCATGTGATTTTCCTGAAGTTTCTAGGGTGTGCTGTTTACAATGGGAAGCAATCGAATTTCTAGATCCCTGTTCTTTCCCTCCCCTGCCCACATTCTACACATTTAACTAATCAGGCTTCAACAGCCCACTATAAACTGGTGCAGTTAAGAAGAAAAATATCTGCACGGGAAAACCAGCAATAGTCACAGGATTATTGGTCCTATCATTGCATGTCTGACTCTAAAAATATATCCTGATCATAATTAAATTCTGTCTTTTCTTTTCTTTTCTTTTCTTTTCTTTTCAAATTAAATTTTCAAGGATCAATACAGTAATTCATATAAGAGAATATATATACAGCAAAACATTGGAAACAATAAAAGGAACACCAAAATTAAAACATGCAATACCTCAAGCCTGATAAAATTATGCAGGGTCTATTACATACTGGAAACAATATGCCCTAAATAAAAAAAAAGAAAAGAAATGGAGAAAAACAAAAAACAAACAACCTCCCCTATCCTTTTCCAGAGGCCTGGAAATGTAAATATATAACAGTACAATTCAGCCATATCAGTGTAATCTGCTGAGATGCTCACTTGGTTTATTCCAAATTTGGTGGACAGTTTAAAGCTATTTTCTTTATGGTGACTTATTTTCCATGCCATTACTATAGGAAAATCTGTGGTCTTTCATTTTGCTACGTTCTGGGCACAATCAGTGTCACTAAGGAATATTGAAGTTGCATTGGTTTCACTAAACTGGTTTCAAAACTCGGTGCATAATCTCTGATTTAAACTGGTTTGTATTAGTTTATGTTTAAACCCATTTAAGAACATACACAGTTGTACTAGCTAAACCAGCGCGACCGTTGTATATAGACAAAGCCTAACAGAAGCTTTTCTTTTAAACAGACTTACAGTATTTATAGCTCAAGATATCTCCTAAAAATACAGTTGATGGAAGGATACTTTTTAAAGCAGTATATTATAAATATTTGTATTGTTCATGTTATAGTAGTCTTGCCCCTTGACCCAAATGGCTAGCCAATATTCCTGGCCTTGCCAGGTTGTTTCTCTTAGGATGAGAAATTGGTTACAGGAGTCAAGTATTTATTTGGTGCAATCCTGTTTATTTACCTGAACACTGTAGGAACAAACAACAGGAGGTAGTTTCCTTGTTCACAATTTGCAACCAGTTCTGTATGCCAATGAGCTCTGTCTTTGCCCCTTCTCAGGATCATTCATACTCACCACTGCTTCTCTGGCTTTGCGCCTCTTTCTGCATCTGACACACACAAAAATACACACATGCAACTAATCAATGCCTCAGTTTCTACATTTGCAATTAGGCCTCAGGGAAATCCCTCAGCACCCATGGCTTAGTTTTTGCTTAGGCCTGGTCATCCTGGCCAGTGTCTTGGGCAGTGGTATGTATTGTTTCAGCTCTCACTTCACAAAAGGGCATTAAATTGCTCCTTCATTTAGCCTGAGTGAAGTGTGCTGAGTATACCCATTGACTGCACCCAAGTCTATGATTGATGGAAGACATTAACACCTTCCAACATCATAATAGTTGTGATTTAAATTCATTTCCCCACCCCTCGTTTCCACTTCTGCTTAACAATTATGTTATGAGTGACAAAGACTACACTGGACTTTTGTCGGCAAAACTTTTGTCATTCAGGGGTGTGAAAAAAAACACACACACTCACCCCCCGAACGACAAAAAGTTTTGCCGATGAAAAGTGCCGGTGAGAACAGTGCTTTGTTGGAGAGCTACCTCCGTTCGTTCGGGGTGGAAGTTTTTTGTCGGTGGGAGAGCTCTACCGGCTACACTGCACGTCTTTTAGTGGCACGACTGTAGCAGCACAGCTCTGTTGTTAAAAGTGCGTAGTGTAGATGTAGCCTAACTTTACGCATAAGAATTGCTCTATTGAACGCTATCGGCTAATTCACGTGTTCAAGTGATTGCAGGATTAGGGCCTTCAATAGGTATAAAACTTGGATGCAAAGTGATGTTCCTGGACTTTTTTTTTTTTTTTTGGTTTGTTTAATGTATTTTGATAAATTTTGCCTTGAGAAGTCTGGTTTTAATTCTAGTAGATCCTGGCTCCAGCCTCATCAAGGTTGTCTTAGTGCAGTTGTTGGGTCTTTAATTCTTCTTTTGCTTGTCTTTCAAGATTCCACAGTAACATTTAACAGGAGTTTGGCTCAGCCAGAAAGGAAACCTATAATAACGCAGCATATCAGTGTACATCTCATTATCGCAAGATGTGAAGAAAGTCAGAGGCTAAAGCATGATATTGAAAACACCAGGGGCAGTCCTTTATCAAAGTAAAACTGCTCTTCAGTGTTGAAGGTTGATAATTCAAAATCCTCCATATGGATTAGGACTAGGCAAACATTGAACAGTATTGTTTGTACAGTGGTTCACCATCACTGCTTCCTTACCATACCACCGTACCAGGCTATTGTAAGTATCACGTTGAGTGTTCCATATGAGATTGCGCAGAAAGTGAATCAAATTATTGAAGGAAGACAAAACAACCTGAAATCTCACTACCAAACATCAGGGTAAACATTTGGTGAATGGGCCCAAAACTCCACCTAGCTTAATTATTTTAAAATGTATACCACCACCATTAACTGTAAGCTCTGAGGCTTTGTGCTTATGCTGGTAAACATTTAACCCTTGATATAACACTCATCCTCGGGGGAGGAGCAAGTGCTGTAATATCTGGGTAATGAGGCCTCATCTCCTGTAGGAAGGGCTGATGCTAAGCGAGGGAGTCGGAGGAACCGGACTAGCTGTTGTAATGTCAGAGGCAGCAAGGGTGGTTGTCCTGGGTGTTGGGGCTCTTGTAGATCAGCTGAGTGGGGAAACAGCGAGCTTCATCTCTTCCCTGAAGCTAGTATGGGGTGTGTGTTGATTCTGGCCCACCAAAAATCTTATTCATCCTCAAAAATGCTTTAAAGTGTGGGTGTTTGCAGGGTGAGTATTTGTGAGGCTGAATTTGCAGAGGTCATTCACACAACGCAGCCATCTTCTCTTCCTTCTTCAACAAACAGTTTTCCCAGGCCATTAAAGCTCAGACAGAAATTCTCCTCCGCCCCCACCTTTTGCCCTGTCTGAAAAATGTGAGAACATCAGGAATTTTCTTAAGGTTACAGTGTACACTTGACAGAACTGCAATCAAGAATATAAGAGCCACGGAGGACATTTGTTTTGGGAAATTTACATGTGATTCAACTCATATACTTTAACCTTATTAAAGTTTTTGAATATGTCACCACAGTGTATACTGTCATCTGAATCCCGTGAAAGCTCTATGCTGACCTACATTTAAATTCCTTTCAATTTCTGGTATGCTGTATTTTCCCAACAGAATATGGTAATTTTAGACAATTCCAAGGTTATACCATGCTTGACACCTCACTTCACTTTGGTACCACCTGCCCAGAATATAATTAGCTGTCCACTTTTAAAGGAAGGACCTTCATACACCACAGATGGCATTTTTCATACCAGACAGGCAATGATGTATGTTGGAAGCCAGCCAAACTGTCTGCAAAAACTGTGAGAAATTCAAGACAGACATCTGAGTGGAAGGAAAGTTTTTTTTCCTACCCATATATGAACATCTGTTAAAACTGCCCCTATATAATGTGCTTTACTATTTCTTATCTAATGATACAATAGATTATTGCTGAAGGAAACTCCAAGCACCATAGCAAATTTATTTTATTTTGATTTTGAAATCAATATTTCAATAATAAAGGATGACTTGCCAGCTATAGGAACCCAATATTATAAAACTCTCATCATAACCAAGAGCAATCAAATAGCTTCTGAGCAAGTTTTTCAAACATAACTAGTGATTTTGGGTGCCCATTTTAAGGTACCATAAAGGGGCCCTGATTTTTCAGAGGATGGGTGCTCAGAACATTCTGAAAACCAGGACCCTCAATTAAGGCACCCAAAGGCAGGAGGCACTTCTGAAACTCTTTGTCTCTGTTCTTAATTCTGTACTGTTCACTGAGTAGAAACTGGTGTATGTATTTAGGGCCAGATCCAAAGCCCAATGAAGTCAATGTAAATCTTTCCATTGACTTCAATGGGCTTTGGATCAGGCCCACTGTTTTCTTAGAAGAAATAGTTGTTACTTGCTTATTGCAAAAGCATTACTTATAAAAGGAGTCTTTAATACTATTGTCAATATTCAACCATCGGAAATCAAACATTTTAAGCAAATATACTATATGGAGGAGCAACTCTAAATTGTAGTTGGCATGCTTTATGAATTAAAAGAGTGTGCAAACATTTTCTCTCCAAAATGTTTATGTGCAAGCATGTATAAGAATCACAGAAATACACATACACAATTATTCTTTATGGGTCATAGTTATATTTGGCATGTTTTCCCCTTGATGGATTATATATTTCTATGGCAGTGATATGCAATTTTTTGTAAGGGTACTATTCAAGATAAACTTTTACCTTGGCAAGTACACATTTAGGTGTTTTTTCAGCTGCACGTGTGACTTGCTTGGCAAATAACTTGGTAAATGTTCAAAACAGGCACACTTTTAAAAAACTGCTATCCATAAGCAAACAAAAATAGTGTATACTGTAGTAAATTGTGTCTGTATGTTCAACTATATTTTCTAGCAATACCAAAAAAATATCAATATTGGACATGGGTAGGTATAAAAATATCCAGAGAAATTAAATGTCTACAGATATTAAAAGTTACCTACGGTTAATGGATATTTGCCCTGCATATTACTCAAAACATTTTTGGATCTGAAAGCTACCATGTGAATGAGTTTATACAGTGAACACAAAAAAGACACAGAAACCAGGCAGGCAGTCATGAGGCAGGCAAAACTCCCATAGAAATCAATCATAGGCCTGCTAGAGGACTGGAGAATTGAGTTCATAGCATTTGAAATCAATTAGACAACTCGCTGACAATATATCACACTACAATGTAAAAATAGCACTTAAATATCTTTTATTGAATCTGCAAATTTTGCTCTTGAAAAAACTGTTATAAAAATACTTAGGGCCAAAGTCTAGCCCAGGTGTAAATGTATGGCGTTGTGCCTGCTTATATCATGGCTAAGAATGCCCTTTTATTTTGTTAGCCATAATAGTGTATACTTTTATATTTTAAAAAATGCAAACCTATAATATACAGTACATAATATATGAAAATAATTATGTTGCACGCTGTGCTACCATAATTGAACAAGATAAGCAGGTCTGGTGCAATATAATAGCAAAATAGTCTCCATAATTAGCCTTCTTTTTTTTAAAGAAATACCATTTTCTACTGTTTAGCAGCAAAGGATATTAAAATACCATTTTATAATTCACTGCTACAACACAACATTTATATTAGTGAAACTTCTGTGGCTAATACATTTCTATATTGTTAGTAAAGCAAATACCTTATTTTTAACATAAGATCATGTTGTATTTGTTTAAGAATAAGGAATAACATTGCTGGGTTGCTTAATCTCTAATATGATGACAAGCAATGAGTGATCATAAAACACTTTCTAACATGCCAACAGACCAGTAATTTTTTCACCAGGTGGGATTTCCTGTAAATTAAAAAGGGCCTCATCACCTTCCTCCATGGGCAAACCTGCTGGAATGAGTTTCTCCATGAGGTTCTCCTTGTGGAGGTTTATCACTAATATTTTCATTGGATATGTGGTGTTTGTCCACAAACGCAGTGGATGCATATGGACTTGTCTACACGGGTGACGTTTCCAGTTATACAGGTATAGTTAAACCACTATTGTTATGTCATTATAACTTTCCTGTGTGGACACTCCTATTCTTGGATAAGAGTGGCTTTTTTTTTGGCTTAGCTTAAACTGTTTCCAAAGCACTGTAATCTGAACTGGCAAAAGGCCTTCTTATCCCAGAACAAGACTGTCTCCACAGTGAGCTATACTCGTATAACTACCACACTTTAAATTGACTCCCAATCTTAGACTGGTATAGTTTTCCTGGGTAGACAAGCCCTAAGAGCCATATGAATATTGAGGAATCAGTGGCAGGGTCGGCCATCCATGCACAGGCACCGGGCCCCAGAACACTCCTTCTCTCCCCCTCCCCATTTCTCCCTCACAGGTTGGTTCCCATTTGAATCTTGCTGTAAGGGCTCTATAGCCAGTGGCTAACCTGGGGATCTATCTTTACAGGATGAACCCCACCACTCAGGTAATCTGGTGGAAAGATCACACAGCTCAGCATTACTATCTTGCACCCTGAGTCTCCAGGGCGATAGCGAGTATGTGAGTGGGGATGATGTGCATCCTCCCACGCACTCTACTCTTTTCCCTCACTCTCCTCCTGCGTGAATCCCAAGTGCTCTCCAAGGGAAGGATGGATGCTGCCCAGAAAGGTGTGACCTAAGCAGGCTATCATCAAGGTCCAAGGGTGTTTATGGGGGTAAATTATGTGAATGTGGTGTGGGTATGAGAATGTTTAGAACCACTATCGATGGTAGCCACTAGGACGCATATAGTAAGGAGGCAAGAATCTGTGTAAATTGAAAATAAAGAGTCTTGCATTCACCCCAGCCATGGTGTGCTAGGTCTCAATAATCTCTGCAAATGGTACATCAAAACCAAGTCAGTGTGGGCCAGTTAATAGGGCACTAGACTGAGAGCCAGGAGAGTACTATCTCTGTTGCTAGGTACTACCTGTTGCCTTCGGCAAATCAATTTACCTCTCTGACCCTCAATTCCCCATCTGTAAAAGGAGGATAATGATACTTACCGTTCTTTTTAAAAGTACTTTGGGATCTGTAGAAGAAAAGCACTGTACAAAAGGTAATGATTATTATTTCCCTGTACCACATAAGTTCTTTACTTGGGTCATTCAACTGGACTTTCCATACATGTAGCTATTAAACAAAACATGCTCAATATCATTTGAAAAAAAGCAACTGTTTCATAAAATTTCCAAAGATGAAAATTATGTTATGGTATTTCAGCTATCAGGGCAGGGATGTCTTCTTACCGGTGTAGACAGTGCATAATGCATTGTAGGTGCTACTGGAATAGAAATAATAATTAGTAATTTATTCTATGACATTAGGAAAAATTCTCTGTGTTTTTCTATCACATCGGGGGAAGCTTTATAAAATTGCACACTTCCTAAAAATCTCCCACTGAGAATCAGCAGAGCTGATAGGTGTGTTTGAAAATCAGGATCTAAACTTTTAGACACTATTTTGGACCCTTCTGAGTGAAAACTGAATATGTGGTGTGTGTGTGTGTGTGTGTGTGTGTGTGACAGACAGCATAGCCCTGCCAGCACACTTACATTCTCACTTGCAATACCCTTGATTAATTTAATACTGGGTCTCTCGACACAGACAGACAATTGTGTCAAAGTGGCTTGCAGATTTCTGGAATAAATGTGACCAGAGTGGATTGATTTACATCAAAATAATTTAAATCACTGATTTTAATCATGATTTAAATCAGCCAGCAGGAAACTTGATTTAAATCTTCAATTTTAATTGTGTTTTGAAATGTGTACTTTTTAGCTTTTTTCCTAAAGAAAAGTTGATTGATTAGTAACCATTAAAACTTGTTGATTTGCAACTAAATATAGCCTTCACTCTAAATTTGGTACTTCTTTTTGCTTACCGGGGGGTAAACTATATTTATTTAAACACACATGTAGTTTAATTTGCATTCATATTCTTAATTTTAACATTTTTTTACTAAATTAGAAAATAGTGAATGATGCATTTCTTATTTACTAGATGATTAATTTTTTACTTGTCATTTGTGTGAAGCTCTATTTGGACAGAAATCCACAGTCAATTAAAATGCATAAAACCAGTGTTTTAATTGTTTAAAATTATTATTAAATATAACTACCTTAAATGTGCTGGATGCATAAGAGAAAAAAAGTTTCCAAAATATGTTTTGCATTTAAAACTAACTGATTTATTAAACAAAGGAAATGTTATCTATAGTTTCTGGTCACCGTGTCCTTCACGATTTTAGAATTAGTAGATCTGGTCTTCTCATACCTAGTCTTAACTCATAGAAGGAATTAAAGGAAGAGGAATATCAGGCTTTCCTGTTTTTTCAAATCCCAATTGTTTTTTAAACTTTGAATGAACTATCCATTGAACAGAATTAGTTGAATAAACTAAAATGAAGAAAAATTCTCCCTGCAACTGCTGAAGAGGCTACTGCTCAAAAGCTGGTTTAGCATGTCAATAAACACCAGTTCCAGATGCTTAGCAAGTGACTTCCTCCAGTTCAGTGGTCTGATTTTCTTTAAAACTTGGCAGCAAACATGTACCACTTAATATATTTTGCATTTAATGTAAGTGATTTTAATAACTAATAAATGTACACCTTAACATAACCTGTACATTTCAAATTTAATTTAAATTAAAAAAACTGTTTATATTTTTTTTTTTGCTTAGAATAATCAATTTTCATCCATCCTGAATGTAGCACAGATTATTTCTGAATATTTTGGGGCATTTACCAATATTCTGAGACGGAATGGCGAGTTAGTAGTGTGGTATAAATTTGATGGGAGAAGATACCATTTTTTCCCTTAATACATTGATGTGGGTTTTTTTTAAATAATGTAATAGGAGACTAACATTCCTTGAATATTTTTGTTGTACAGGTGACGCTGATAAGCTCTGATTGTGCTGTCCAATAGCCCTGATTAACAGCCAGAAGATTCAAATTACTATTATATCTACCCCCCATTGTGCAGCCTTCACCAGTAAATGCCCTCAAAGCATGAAAAAACCCGTGTGCCCTAAATACAAAGTGAATTTAAATAAATATACCTAAAGCAAATGAATGCTAAGCAAGATATTGAGCAATCTCTTATTTCTCTGAGCTAATAATATGCATCATCACTAAAGCCCTACACAAGCTAGTACAGTATATCATATATAGATATATAATATCTATCTATCTGTATGTATATATATACACACACACACACACTAGCACATACACCAAATGTGTACAAAATTCTTCCTTTCAAGCCATATAGCATATAACTGGTTAAATATCACTCTTAAAAATTTCCTGAATCTTATATCTTAAACACTGCATGTACTCTATTTGTGCCAGCTTAAATACATGTTCACTCAAGAGACACAAGTTGCCTAAAGCCAGGAAATTTGAAAGGAGGCTCAAGCTGACATTTTGTCCTTAACTCATACCAGGGCATCTCCCACAAACTATAAGAGTGTAATGTCTTCAGATACAGGAAAGCTAATTAGTTAGTGGGTAGAGCCAGGGACAGAAAGCCAGTTCTGCTGGGTTCCATTCCTGATTCTGCCATTGAATGGCTGTGTGATCTTGGAAAAGTCACAATTTCTATGTGCTTCATCTTGTCCATCTGTAAAATAAAGACTTACCTCTCACATACATAGAGGTGAAAGAAAGCCGGTCCGGTCCGGTCCGGCATACCGGCAAGAGCCAGTGCGCCGTGCTGGACCGACCGGCTTCCCCAGGCTGGTGATTTAAAGGGCCCGAGGCTCCCCACAGCAGCTGGAGCCTAGGGCCCTTTAAATCGCCTCCCGAGTCCCGCTGCCTGAGCCCCGGGGTAGCGGCGACAGGGCTCCGTCGGCAATTTAAAGGGCCCGGAGCTCCGCTGTGGTAGCGGTGGCCAGAGCCCTGGGCCCTTTCAATCGCCCCTGAGCCCCAGGGCTCCCAGCCACCTCTGCAGCTGGTAGCTCCGGGGGTGATTTAAAGGCCCTGGGGATCCCAGCCGCAGCCAGAGCCCCGGGGCCTTTAAATCAAGATTTAAAAATCTTGATTTAAAGGCCCTGCCTCTTCCGGTTGAGGCCATGCCTCTTCTGGTTGAGGCCACGCCCCTGCTCAGGACTCCGGCGTACTGGTAAGTCCTTTAACTTACTTTCACCCCTGTAAATACATAGTATGGTTAAAATGCTAAATGTACTTAATTCCCCCCTGTAAACCAGTGGGCAGATACACCAGCTAGGGAAGGTAAAATAAAACCTCCAATTAAGTTCAAACCAAAGCCCTGGTCTCATTGCTGGCTTAATTAACACAAAAGAGCTCCATTCCTGCTAAGATTTACATACATAGTTAACTTTACGTACTGTGCGTAACCCCACTCACTTCAATGACCACATCTTTGCAAAGCCAGGGGATTCAAAGAAAGAGCAAAGCAACTCAGTACACTTGTTCACAGCCAACAGAGGCCTTGCCAACTTTCAACAACCCCTTTCCTGGGGGTTGCCACAACCACAAGCCTTGTGTTTTTACAGCCTCACTCCAGATCAATGTGATAGGCAGGGAAATGGATTCTCCTTGTAACCCCTTCTATGCTGGGGCTCAAGGAGTACCTTAATCCTTGAACTGAAAGTACTGAGTAATGGCAGTGCATCTGTTCAATTGTTTTTAAAACATACAATGCAGGTTCTTTTGTTTGTTGCTCCCTATGATCATGGGGAAGTGTGCCTTTTAGTCTTCTCTTTTCCTAACCCTTCTCCTTCTGTTATCATTATTGCATCCTTGGAAGCTCTGGTGAATCATTCACAAGAATTAATGATAGCTGGGATGGCGCAGTTTTAAAATGGCGACTATGACATAGTAATCTAAGCTGTATGGACAAATGTAGCATGGCTAGAAGTACATTTCTGTGGGTTTCCAGTTGTTGCTAGTGATGTGTTTAACAGTCATTGTGGTGAACTCTGTGAATTGGGAAATAGATTATTACAGAGGTTTTAGCCAGAATGTGCCTGGACCTTGAGCAGGTGTGACTGGAGGAGGGTGCAAGGAACCTTTCCTATCTTTTTGTACCTTCTGTGCAAGGGCCAGATACAGTATCAAGCTCTGCATTTGGTGAGGCCGAAGGACTGCTCCCTCCAATACCCTGATTGGTGCAAATTACTCCTCAGGCCTGAGTTTCTCCTGTAGCAATGGACCTCCAAACTTCTCCGAACGCTGGTCATGGTGTTATTTATACAATCTGGACCTTTGTGTTTAAAGGGTTACAGATTATTTTAAAATGCATGGCCCTATCCTGCAAATTCTGTGGCACATGCTTTACTGTACACATTTGTCCTACTGACTTCATACTTTCATCATACAGAGGGATGGCATATTTCATGTTGGCTTAAAAAAACACCAATATCTGAGTATCATTTCTCTCTCACTAGAAGTAATATGTCATTACTAGCCATCATCTTTTAGAATTTGGAGTAATAGGATGAAATTAAGGAAGAGAAAATGAATCTCCTTAATGTCAAGACAGGCTTCCTGGCAGTGAGATCACTATGAGTCAGAGTCTGCCACCCTTAATCACATTGGATGCTGCAAGTGTCCCCACCCAAATTAGTGGAGTGCGTCACAAATTAAGGTACTATTCAGTGTGAAAATTGCTAATTATTATTTTTGCACTGCCTATAATGTGCTGGGTATTTTACAGAGCAAACACAAAAAGTTAATGGAGATATCCTATCTCCTAGAACTGGAAGGGACCTTGAAGGTCATCAAGTCCAGCCCCCTGCCCGCACTAGTAGGACCAAGTACTGATTTTGCCCCAGATCCCTAAGTGGCCCCTTCAAGGATTGAACTCACAACTCTGGGTTTAGCAGGCCAATGCTCAAACCACTGAGCTATCCCTCTGTCTCAAGCCTGAAAAATGTACAGTCTAATTTTAGACATATATGAATGACAGCAATGGACAGTTGTGGGGAGATTATGCTTTTACTCTGGTTCATTATTTGCATGTAATAATGGAACTGATGTGTATTTTTTTTATTATTTCTTCCTTATCCACACTCTCACACTCACTCATGCCCATCACCCCAGTCGGGGTATGGGCCGCCAACCACAGATCTCCAGAGTCCTTTATCCTGGGCCATTTGCTCTAGCTGGTTCCAGGTATAGCCCATTTTTATGACTCGTACATGGTCCTCACGTTCCATGTACCGATGGTAATCCTCCTGGTTGCAAGAAGGGTAATCGGCTTAGTGGCTTCCTCATGACTTTCACCACCCAGCGTCATGCGTCTTCGAGTCAAAGACCCTTCTTTTTCCAGGCTAAAAGTCTCTGTTATCTCTATTGTTGGCGTTTCTATAGCAGGTTGATTTTTTACGGGGTGGAGTTGCTAGCCCCACGCCCAACCCTCCTCCTTTATCCTGACTTGGGACAGGCAGATGGCCCCAAAGGACCTCTCTGGTGGAGTTTTCCTTATCCAACTCCATCTAAATCATTTTGTGTGGCGAGGGCATTTGATAGATATAGGGTAATTTTATGATCTGTTAGGCTCCATAGGGTGATGCTAAAATGTGAAATAGTCTCCCAAAGTAAGTTGTGGATGCCCCAGCACTTGGACATTTAAATTAGACTGATCACAAGACTAGTTAATATGTAATAGGGAACAAACCTGAGTTTGAAAGGAATTGGACTAGAAAAGTTCTTGATCATGTCTAACATTTAGGATGCTTTTGATTCACGCGACTGTTAATCATCAGTAAATGCTCATTGGTACTTAGTTTGAAGACTTCTCTTTGGATGCTCTGGCTTATTTTATTATTTTCATTCCAATTAATCTCCTACCTTTTTGGTGAATAGGAATGTTGGCCAATAACTTTATGTCTTGGACAACTTTATTTTATAAAGGCAAGGTAATGCAAGTTTACATCACCTTCCTGGGCAGTTACCATTTTTTCTCCATTTCCACAACACATGACAAAATATCCCTTTAATATTTGCCTCAGATCTTGGAAAATGGTTTAATTGCCCTTGTTGTTCTTGGCTGAAGCCATCATTAGCTGAGGGTTGCTTTTTCCTGCTAAAGGAAGGAGTTTCCCAAATGGATCAAGGTAGAAGGTTTATCCAAGATCAAGTGTAAGTTTGAAATAGATTTATGTTGCCCAAAGCAAAACACGGTTTAGAAGGATTCGTGAAGCTAGAGCTGCTTAGGACTTTTAAAGGAACACTTTCAAGTTTCCCATTAAATCACTATAGGCAGACCAGAATTATTTAAAAAGGATCATTTATTAAACATTTTTTCTTTACAAAGTACAATCAGTTTTTGTTAGATTTGATTTTTGGTGTTCGCCTGTATTTACACACAAGTCTGTAACAGAAAATGTGTCTTGAATTTACACTTGGGACATAGTATCAGAGTTATCATCATAATTTTGATTTCTACCAACATAAGCAGCCAACTCAACTTATCCGCTGGTTTTAAAATCAGAAGATGAAGAAACAATACTTCTGCTGAGTGCTTCCCAATGTACTCAACTAGGATGTAGAAGTAACATGTACATTTTTAGGGGTGGGGATGGTGGAAATAAATTCCTAACACGAGTGGAACATGATGTTATTTCTGGCAGGTCACCGGACTATCCTTATGATCCTAAAAATCATTCTGGCAGTTATAAGATAAGAAGAATTGAGGAGCAAGGTAAGTTTAATAATACCCTATTAGCAGCAGTTGAGAGTAAATGCAACATAAGGTTTGTTTTGTCTGTGGTACAAGGACGTGCCCTATCAGACACTACAGTATTGTTCTTTACTTGAACACAATTGTCTATATGTATTGTCTGTTTTGGGGACAACAAAACAAAAATAAAGAGACAAGAAGCCGTTTATCATCATGAGTGATTATTGCCATCAGCTAATATTAATGCATTACTAAAATTAGTGAAGACAGGAAAATGCTGTAAGATAAATATTTACAGAGTTAAAATACATTTCTTATCCACTAGACAGTGATTTTGTGGCACTGTGGTTTTTTCAGAATATAACCTCTGTTGAAAGCAATGTAATTTTCAGTGCAAGCTAAAGCAAAAATACCTGCCCGCTGTCCATAAACATGATAAACAAATCTGGAATGTTCAAAGCAAATTCATCTTCCTCTTCCCACTCTTGAGGCACCTCTAAGACATGGCACTTACTGTAAACCATCTAAAAATCAAGAAAAGCAGACACAATAAGCTTGAATTTTTAATAACCATTTTTTTTTTAAAAAATCACTGCCAGAGTCCCTTGCATACGTAAACGATGCCCGTGGAAGGCACGCCATCATAGCCTTTCTTTCCTGAGAACGGAGCTGGGATCCTCTTTGTGTATCATAAGTGTGCGTGCTCAGAGCTGTGATCACTATCGTGGCTGTCATCGTTCGCTAGTGAGTCCCCCGTGTGCTGGAGGCCAGCTGCACCAATTCCAGAAAGCTCTGAGGGAAGCAGTGTGCCCTTTTTCACATTCACCAGTTCCTTTTCCCGGGCTGCTGCCCCTTGCTGGCCCCCTTTTACCCGCTTCCATTTCATTCGTCTGTTCTGGAACCAAACTTTTACCTTAAAAATAAGAACAAAGACACGGTCACTGAGGGCTAATGATGTTATCTGTAACACTAATAAATAATAGCATCATGTGTTATTTGTGTAGCACCCAACAGGATGCTAGTTTCTTTACAGAACAAATACAAAGGCAACTTGCCTTCGCCAATGACCTGACAGTCTAATTTTAGACTGGAAGTAATACGTGAGGGTAAGGAACAATAGGGGAAGGAATAGGACAGCGGTTCTCAAACTGTGGGTCACGACCCCATTTTAATAGGGTCGCCAGGGCTTGCTTAGACTTGCTGTGGCTCGAAATGAAGCCCGAGCCCCGCCGCCTAGCCGAAGCCTGAGGGATTCAGCCCTGGGTGGCGGGGCTCAGGTTACAGGCCCCCTGGCTGGGGCTGAAGCCCTTGAGCTTCAGCTTTGACCCTTTCCCCACCCAGGGCAGTGGGGCTCGGGCTTTGGCTCCAGCTTCCCCCCCACCCAGGGCAGTGAGAATCAGGAGGACTCAGGCTTCAGTCCCCCCTCTTGGAGTCATGTAGTAAGTTTTGTTATCAGAAGGGGGTTGCAGTGCAATGAAGTTTGAGAACCCCTGGAATAAGATGATGAAATACAAGAGTTACAGTAATAAGTTAATATGGTTATATGAAATACTTAGCACTACTAAAATGCCTTCCAGTGGAGGATCTCAAAGCTCCTTAGAAACATTTATAAATTAACACTCTTAGGAGATAAGTATTATACCCATTTTGCAGATAAGGAAACTGAGGCATTTGGTCAGGGCAATGACATGCGCAAATTAATAGAGAGCTCAGAAAATAATCTTTTTCTTCTACCTAATTTACAGTCTTGTGCCTTAACACTGAACCATGCTTCGCCTCCTATTTTTTTTAGTCTTTTTCTAAGTATTTTTTCTGAATATGCTAAGTACTTGGAAAATGTACAATGAAACAAGAAATTTTCATTCAAAAACAAGAATGGAAGAATAAGAATAAGAAACAACTGTACATTTTTTTTTACAGGTCAATTCCAATTTAAATGCCCCCGCTCAACCCTTTTCCTGATATTTGCAAGGCCATTTTAGAAATTTTTTTTATAGTAAATATTTATAATGACTTCCCTTTTTGGCTCAAATATGTATTACTATAATTCCTGTTGTTGGTCTCCTTTTTGGTACAAGACAATTCTTGTCTCCTGTAAATTTGGTGTGCTACTAAGCTCTGCAAACTGCAGCAAGCTACTTTTGCAATTGCCCAAATACTAAAAGAGACATGGGAACTCTTATACATATACCAGATTCTCAGTTGATTCTAAATCAGCATATGCCATTGACATTGAAAGTAAATTTATTTTGTGAAAATGGAAGAAGAGAAAAAAATAGTTATTTTAACGCCCTTAGAGTTACTGCTGTAATGGAGTGTATCTTTGTGTCTCTTTTAACATGAAAGTTCTACAGAAAATTCTACAGCATGAGGTAACTTCTCACTTGGAAAGGAAATGAGAGCTTGGAATGCTGATGTGTCCTCTGCAGTGATAAGTGGAATATATTTTAGAGCTTTAAAAGAAATGCCAAGGAGTTGTCACAGCAGGACTCATTGTACAACATCAGTAATAGAGCCACAAATGGATGTTTTGAGGAATTTATGTTGTATGTCCAGGAAATCTTACAGTCTTTAGCCTTTAACATTATTTTGAATGATACATTAGAATTTTACAGCAACAGAATTGATGTTTAAAGTCACATTTTTTTGTATTTACTGTACTCACAGTGTTGCTGTTAAAACTAATCAGAGCTCTTAAAGCCAATCATTTGTGAATAGAGCAAAATGATTCTAGGTTGGTTAACAGCCTCAAATCCATGCACATCCTTTCCTTTAGACTACTCATCAAAGCCAAAAGAATCTGGCTAGTAAAGTCAAATGAGCGTAAAGGGAAGGTATTTATGACTGGCTGCTATGATGTTGGGAATTATCATACTGAGGCCATATATCAGAGACTTTCATGAAAGCAGTGTCTTCATAAAAACACAATATTTGTACTGTACTTACAGCTCTTTATGGGAAGTTACAGATGTCATTTTTTTACAGTGAAGTTCCCTTTTAAAAGACACTACAGCACTGGTGCCAAACACTGTAATAAACCTGTAGTGTTTGGAGCTATGGAGCTGATCCAAAGCTCATTGAAGTCAATGGGAATCTTCCCATTGAGATATAAAAAAGATGCTCTCAGGGTATTTTTGCAGCTCAGAGAGATCAAGGAATATGCTATAGTGTCAAAAGTGTATCACAGTAATCACTTGTCACCTTGTTTTGCAGAAACCACTCTTTGCATAATATCTTATCTGCTTTGGGCAAAATCATTTACTATCCTGCACAATTCAGGGTGTATGTGTGTAAAAAATTGTTGCAAGTATACCATTGCCCTTTCGAAAACCCTAGTGCTATTTGGGAGGCCCAAAGTTCTAGGAGGAAAATAATCAGTGAAGCTGAGGGTTCGACTAGACCCCCAGCTACTCTTGCAAGCATGCTGAGATCAGGAGCAGTCATTAAGTGAGTGGAGGGGGAAAATGTGTGTGGGCAGATTGTTCCTTTTCAATTGTTCCCCATTGAATTTGTGGAGCATATCGCCACTAACTTTCCACCACTCATGATGTTCCTCTGCATGTAGCAGTTTTAGTAGTATGCATGGAACCAGGATTTGGTCCTTAGGACTGATGAAGACATTGTAAACACAGCTAGTGATAAAGAGCAGGTAAAGGAATACTTAGAATGACTTGATCCATACCAGATCATATGCACTTACAAAATTAACCAACTTCTGGAGCCACCGATAATTCTTTTTAAATAAAGAGTGATTGAAAACTTGGAAAGAATCAGAAGACTGAAGAAAAGCAAGTGAAGAACTAAACCTATCTTCAGAAAAGAAATGAGAGTGATCTTGGCAGTTGCCACTCCACAAGTCTAACTTCCATTGCTAACATCCCAGGACATATATTAAGAGGAAAGAACACTTAGCATAGTCAACTTAGAAGAAAATATTCAAGAGAGATTTTGTATAATAAAATCAGTCTGTGAAAATTAATTCAAATAGATTTGGATATTAATACAGTCATGTGAACTTAAAATGAGCAGAAGCAGTATAAAATAAACTAAGGTACTAATAAACAGCAATATATCAAGCTGGGAGCAGGTGTCTAATAGGGTATCACAAACTGTTAGATCCTGTCTTCTTTAATATTCTCAATAATGTTCTTGCAGAGCAAGAGAACGCCACATTAACAAGAATCAAAGATGAGTGTGAGGTGTTGGGAAAACTACTACTAACAGAAAAATTCAAACAGATTTAGAGGTTGGAGAGAAGTGCAGGATATAAATAAATGAAACTGAATTTGGAAAAACTCAAGCTAAAACTTCTGGGGAAAAACACTTCACAACATAGAAACATGGGAAGAAGTAATGCTGAAAGAGACCTAGGAGTGATAGTAGACAGCAAATTAGAGATGAGGTTGTCATAAGATGTAGCAGTTAAGAAAAAAAAGCATAGATAGGCAACCATGTCACTAAGTAGAGAAATTATAGCTCTGTTCTGTCAAACTTTGGGATAATGCATTCATATTGGGACACTTTGTTTTCAGAAAAACAGAGAAATTTGAAGCTGTTTACAAACGTTCACCAATCAGCGATAAGGAAGGTGGCGAGACTGATTTATGAAAACAGATTAAAAAAGAGCCAAATAGCTACTGGTTGGCTAAACAATGACTTGGAGTAGGCAGAGAGGGGAGCACATACATATAAAATTCTACAAACGTTTGAAGCCTATTCACACCAAGATATGAGAAGAATTATTTAGGAGAGTATGAGAAAGTATAACTAGGAATAAGATGATGAAATTAAGAAAGGCTGAATAGCTGTGACATCTAAGCTAAGTGGTGGAAAGCCCTGTCTTGTGGGAAACAAAAACTTGATTGGACAAACCTTTAGTAAATGTACTGTAGGGAACAGTCAGGAAACAGACTGGGTAACCCTAATGGTTCTTTATTTTCTCTAATTTCTATGACTATGTTAGAATTTTATTCTGAAAGTGAAGGGCAAACAATGGAAAGACAAATACCTTCAAACATATTAGGACCAAATTCTGAGCTTGTGTTTAAGTTGAGGTGTAAATTGGTAAGTGGCTGTAAGACTAAGGAAATAAATATTTCTGAGGGAGTCTACATGGCGGTAACATACACATACAGAGGACTGGAAGAAAGTGCAAATTAAACCAATTGAGGCTGCCCTCTTCATCTGCATTAGGGCAAAATTCAGAGTTGATGTATAAAGTCGTGTAAATTACCCCTACGCCGTCTATTCAGTTAATTTCCCTTATACCTACTTTATATCTGTTCCAGCAGTGAAAAGAGGCTAAGAAGCTGCAATTTAACACCAAGCAGCTGGAAGAAAGTGGAAGTTAAAGTACAATTGAGCAATATAATTACACCTCTTCTTCAATCTTCTCAACTGAGTGAGATCTGGCCCAATTCTGATCTGGACTGTTGACTTCCATGGGAGAGCACTAGGCCCAATAACTAGTGAACACTAGCAAGTGGGACAGCAAAAAGTCTATTCACCACTTATATCCTATGTAAGCCCTCAAAATGCAGTTTAAGTGGTGCTGGCCCTCTTTACAGGGGTGAATTTAATCCCCAATGCTCCTGTGAGGTGAGTATGTATCACTTGCTCGATTTTACAGGCAGAGTTTAACATCTGGTGCCAAATCTCTACTATTTAAGGCAGTCAGCTTAAAAAAAACAGATTTGTAACTATTTAAAACTGCAGTTACTGTGTTAATGTTTCATTAATGATGATAATAAATAATCTGCGTCTCTGAGGCAAATTTACCTTGTTAAATGATTAACCCAGATAACTTCAAATGTAGAAATATTTTTCTTATTTGGTAAAAAATAGTAAAATATATATGCTAAAAACAAAGTGTATTGAGATACAGAACTAAAAAAAATTGCAATTCATTTTTATTTTAATTTTCTCAGTCTATTTACTACACGAAGTGCCATTAATCTCACTTGCTTTGCTAAACGAGAGAACACTTTATAACTGAAGACATTCAGCCACAGAAAATACATATACTATTGAAAGGCCTTTAGGACTTGCTCCAAACCCCAGTGAGGGCAATGAGAGTCTTTCCATTGACTTCAAAAAATCATAGAATATCAGATTTGGAAGGGACCTCAGGAGGTCATCTAGTCCAACTCCCTGCTCAAAGCAGGACCAATCCCCAACTAAATCATCCCAGCCAGGGCTTTGTCAAGCCTGACCTTAAAAACCTCTAAGGAAGGAGATTCCACCACCTCCCTAGGTAACCCATTCCAGTGCTTCACCACCCTCCTAGTGAAAAAGTTTTTCCTAATATCCAACCTAAACCTCCTTGTTCTGTCATCTGCTACCACTGAGAACAGTCTAGATCAATCCTCTTTGGAACCCCCTTCCAGGTCGTTGAAAGCAGCTATCAAATCCCCCTTCTTCTCTTCTGCAGACTAAACAATCCCAGTTCCCTCAGCCTCTCCTCATAAGTCATGTGCTCCAGCCCCCTAATCATTTTTGTTGCCCTCCGCTGGACTTTTTCCAATTTTTCCACATCCTTCTTGTAGTGTGGGGCCCAAAACTGGACACAGTACTCCAGATGAGACCTCGCCAATGTCGAATTGAGGGGAATGATCATGTCCCTCGATCACCCTAGGTCCTTTTCTACAGAACTGTTGCCTAGCCATTCGGTCCCTAGTCTGTAGCAGTGCATGGGATTCTTCCATCCTAAGTGCAGGACTCTGCACTTGGCCTTGTTGAACCTCATAAGATTTCTTTTGGCCCAATCCTCTAATTTGTCTAGGTCCCTCTGTATCCTATCCCTACCCTCCAGCGGATCTACCACTCCTCCCAGTTTTGTGTCATCTGCAAACTTGCTGAGGGTGCAGTCCACACCATCCTCCAGATCATTAATGAAGATATTGAACAAAACTGGCCCCAGGATCGACTCTTGGGGCATTCTGCTTGATACTGGCTGCCAACCAGACATGGAGCCATTGACCACTACCCATTGAGCCCGAGCCAGCTTTCTATCCACCTTATAGTCCATTTATCCAGCCCATACTTCAACTTGCCGGCAAGAATACCGTGGGAGACCGTATCAAAAGCTTTGCTAAAGTCATGGAATAACATGTCCACTTCTTTCGCCTCATCCACAAAGTCAGTTATCTCGTCATAGAAGGCAATTAGGTTAGTCAGGCATGACTTGCCCTTGGTAAATCCATGCTGACTGTTTCTGATCACTTTCCTCTCCTCTAAGTGCTTCAGAATTGATTCCTTGAGGACCTGCTCCATGATTTTTCCAGGGACTGAGGTGAGGCTGACTGGCCTGTAGTTCCCCAGATCCTCCTTCTTCCCTTTTTAAAAGATGGGCACTACATTAGCCTTTTTCCAGTCATCCGGGACCTCCCCTGTTCGCCATGAGTTTTCAAAGATAATGGCCAATGGCTCTGCAATCACATCCGCCAACTCCGCATCCGGCCCCATGGACTTGTGCTCATCCAGCTTTTCTAAATAGTCCTTCAACAGGTTATAGATCAGGCCTTTAATGCTCATGTGCTAATAATAATATGAGACGGGGTTTTCACATGCTAGTTCCTCTAGAGATCAAATTCAGATATCTGAAATCTGAACTTCCTTTGGATTTTGTGAACAATAAATAATGGGAGGGAAATAGGTACTGATATATGATCCAGCTACATTTTAGTACTAGGCAGGAAGTGAGAAGAATTTTGAGTGTCAATTCATCGTAATTCATGGAAGCCAATGCTTTTCAAACATACAGCACCTTTGAAAGTGTTAAGTGTCTTGCTTGAAATGTCATACTGGGTATACTGAAAAGGAAGAAGGGGGATGCGGGCAGTCAGAGCAACCTGAAGTAAACCTTGGCGGGGGGAGGGGAGGGGGAAACTGGATAGAACTACAGTAATTTAAAGCTACAGCATTCAGTCTGTATGTTTGAAATAGCCTATTAACTGCAGCGTGCCCAAATATAATTATTAATACCTACTACTGTGAAGCTTGATCCTATCGGTTGCTGAGTATTCCTGTGAGATGCCCTCAACTCCTGGTGACTTTAGAGGGAGTTGAGGGTAATTAGTACCACCCAGGAACATGTGCTTAAAAATATAAGAGAAGATATTCTATGTGTACTTCTTCCCTCTCTATCTTTCTCTATATACAATATAACTGAAAATAACATATATAATATACAACACACACATTGTATATAGTGTATATAGCACAATTTAATGTGTAGTGTGTATATATATATGGGGAATGAAGGGAAATGAAGTCTATGTTACAGCAGCCATTACAGCATTAGTAACTATTTCTAAATCAGCAATCATGGATCAGTCTATTAGGCACATCTGCTCATTGGCATGAAAGCCTTTCCATTAGTCGACAAGTTGTTTAGCATTTACGTCTCCCAGACTGATGATTAAGCTGTTGCTTAAATAGGTTGAGGACCATATGACCGCGTGTTGAGCATCTCCTTGGGAGCAGACACCAAAGAAAAATGTTTTGCTATGGCTGATTTATTTTAAGGAATACTCTACAGTAATCAGGAGGCAGGATGCAATATGAGGGGCTGGAAATTGATTTATTGTTTCAGTGGTGTAGGCACTATTTGTTAATAGCAAATACTTGTGACGGGCCAGAGTTTTACCTACTACCAAGGGCCAAATTCTCTGCTGTCTTCCACCCACACAACTTCAATAGGATCACGTGATGTGAAATTGGCATGGCTTTTAGGCCCCAGTTCAGCAAAGCATTTGAACATATGCTTAAGACCACCCCTATTCAGCAAAGCATTTCAGTATATGCTTAACTTTAAGCAGGTGCCTAAGTTCTATTGACATCAATAGGTCTTAAACACATGCTTAAAACTTTGCTTAATCAGGATGGATGGCTGAACTGGGACTTGAGCATTCTGTGTTGACACAGAAAAGTCTAACTGATGGTCTTTTCTTTAAAAAATGAACTTGGCAGAAAAATAATATTTTATCTTAGTTTCTGAAAAATAGTATGTGACTCTGCCTGTGATTAAACTGTATGACTGCCTTACCTGCACTCAGCCCATCCATATGTCTCCAGCAAATAGCAACTTTTTCTTTAAAAAAAAATGCTAGCTTCTCACTTGGATGCCCAACCCTGCTAGGTGCCACAATATTGGATTTTAAAGTTGGGGCATTTTTATGTATAGAAAAGCTATTCTGAATCTGTCTATAATATGTTAGTTAGGATTTTTCCTTTCCCTCAAAGTCTTGCACAGTTAGACTCATGGTAGCTAAGGCTTTACTGGTGCAGGGACATGGAAAGTAGTCACAATATAAAAAAGTTAAACATTTTAAAAACAGGTTTCTGCAAAATATGTGATGTATACACACTACATGATAAGTGAGCTAAAGGTTTTACTGGCATTTGATTGAGATGACCTGCATAACTTGTGAATGGCTTTGAGAGTCATGAATAACGCACCCATCCCAAACGCATACCAATAAAACCATTATGCCACACTGCCCCATCATTTCTTGTACACATACAACACAAATGCACATCTCTCAGAGCCCCAAATTCTGTGTGAAGAAGCATACCTAACGTACATAGCAAGAACCCCAGACTTACATAGTATAGTCCTTTCTCCTGTCGTTAGCCCTCTCTGTATCCCTTCAATTTATTTATTTTGATGGTTAATTCAGTTTATTTTACACTTTAGATTTTTGTACTGAATATTCAGAAGTGCATAGCAGCAACTGTTGAGAATAAGTTGGAGGTTTTGGCAGATGGATAATGGACAGGTGGGACTTTTGGCTCCCAGGAAAGTGTGGGAGTTGCTTTTGGTTTTTATTACTCAAAGGCAGCTTTGGGTACTGGAAAGGTGATGCATTCTGATCCTTCCCTCCTACGTTTGGGCAGGGGTGGAGGGGACTTAACATTTCAGAGGATGGCAGTGATTTGACTACTTCATTCCCAATGCCAGCAATCCTTGACAGCAACCATCTACCCCGCTGCACTCCACCCTGATAAGTGCCACTTCATCCAGCAATGATCTTCAACAATTAATTTCATAGCTTTGCTAAAATGATCATCAGTGAAATAGTTAATCTTGACTTTTTAAAATGTCCTAATTAGACTTCAGCATTACCCACACTGAACAGAATGGGGCAGTTCATGCGCTATTGTTTGCATTCACAGGCAGACATTGTGGTGTGGGTTTTACATTGAGTTCCTTTTTTGTTGTTTGCAATCTTGGAGATGTTGGCTGCGGGTGTTGCCTCAAGACAGCTCTCCCTGCTCTCCCTGCCATCATGCATTTTCATCATGGCCTGTCATAATGCAGTTCGTATACTGTACTTCTGTCTGTACAGTACAGTCACTACACTAAATCAGGATTTGTTACATTAGTTGAAGTTGCAAGTTTGGCTTTCTGAAGTTACAATTGTTCATACTAAGTCAAAATTGCTTACACATAATATGGAAAATCTGTTGGTGGGACAGAGTCATTTTAGACAACATGGCACTGATTTGTCTTGCGCAGACATTTACACCTGTATGGAGTAAGTGTACAATAAAGCGCTTCTACAGGTGTAAGTGGAGAATTCCGGTTTGCTAGTATTTCACAGCCAGTTAGCACTGGTGCAGATGACTCATAAATCCAAGGCAATGGGGAATCAGGACTCATGGTTCTTGGAGGAATATGCTCACTTTGCTCTATGACGACAGTTTAGTACTAAAGGAGGGAAGCTCCAAGAAACTTGACAACTTTGCAGACCTCTTAGGCTCCATAGCTTCGGAAGCCTTCGCGTAGGCCACGAAGGAAGAACTCTAATTTCCATTCAGTTTAACCATCTCCACAGCTCATTCCTTCAAAACTGGAGGAATTTTCTTGACTTCCAAAGCAGGCCAATCTTGTATCTTTGATAGTAAATTGTCCGCAGACCCAACATCCGGTCTTTTACAGCTGGCGTGGCTCAGAAAGCTGCAGCTATTTTCAACTGGACCAGGCCCAAAGAATACAAATGACCATCTAAATGGATGCTACATTTTATAAGTACGTAGCATAACAAATAGCCCTTTTCCTCCATATATAGCCACAAGAATCCATGAGTGAATCTCCAAAGATACTTAAAACAAAGTTTCAGAAATGTGTTGTTTCAGTTTTTGTTCTGTTTGATTTTTAGACTGACAAAATGTGACACTTTTCTTAGAACTCAACTGTGATGTTAAGTCATCACTTTCCAAAGGTGCAGTACAGAGCAATCACCTCTCCAGCTGGAATTCCTACGGAATGTAGCTTCTATGCCAACCTCAAAAAAAAAGTACAGTTTGTGCTTCCTTTTGGTCCTGGCCAACTCTACTGAGAGACATCGGATTAGGTGGGAGGACTCCCATGGTCCTACCTCTTCCCCAACATGTTTGCACGATTTTGTTAAAGCTAGCTTTAACAGAAACATTGGCTGAACAATCCTTGAACTTTGGGCCAAATCCCATCATAAGCTGATTGGCACAGGCAGATCACTCTGCCTTTCCAGAACCCCACTGAAGTCAATTGGTTGCCGCACATATGTAAGAATCTGTCCATGGCTAGCAGTTGGAACCTTTGAGCTCCACTGAAGCACTGGAATTTTTTAACATAAGGTCTCCCATTGTGAGTGAATTATAACCAGTAACTCCACTCCCAATTTATATAGCAAAAGTAAATTCATCATTTGAAGATTTACCATAAACTTTTGTTTAAAAGGTAAATAATTACTCAAGTCAAAATTATGTATTAAATTACCCATTAGATATATTTTAGGTTTCCAGGAGCATTTCTTTCTACAGAAAAAAGAAACTATGGAATTACTATAGCAATGGTCTTCTGTAATTATTTTACTCTAGACAAACATAAAAGTATCACTAGATTTTATTTTATTTTAAGGTATTATTTTAAATAAAATGAACAATCCAGAGGAATGCAGGCCAACCCCGTCCCTAAGCTTCAGAGCCCAGGCTCCATCCCAAGTCGTAATAAAGCTATTTGTAGTGCCGTAGCATGAGCCCCGCGAGCCCTGGACTCGGAGACTCGCTGACATGGGCTGCTGCTCACCACACAGACTTACCCATAGACTCAAATTTTATAGCATATGTGAACATTGCTAAATAAGTGGAAGTTTGGAATGAGCAGTTGACTTCCAGACAAGATTCGACAATACAGTATATCAGACTGATATTGATTAACTATGTTAAGGTGGTCCATACTCCAGCAAATCAACCACTGACTTTGTTTGGAAAGGTTGTTTGGCCTGAGTAAGGACTGCAGGATCCCTCACTCAGTCTTGAGATGCTGAAAACAATTTTAACCAAGTATAAATAGCCATTTGTGACTATGGAGTGAGGTGACCTTTGTTTGGAGGGCACCTCTGTAATGGGGATTTTCTATTATTGTTTATTATTTGTATTGCAGTAACACCAAAAAAAAAGCACGAATCAGGACGACAGCCCCACTGTGCTAGATACTGTGCATATACTGCCCCCATTTATATAATAATGCATTGTTCGCCTACCTTTCCTGTAGAATTAAACATTAAAAAGGCACCTCTTTTGACATTCCTATTTATCTACTCATGGAACTACTGGCACCACTTCATAAACTGACAGACTAGAGACTTTCATTATGTAGAACTCAGACAAGGGAACATAAAGCCCTTCTTTATTCAACAAACTGTTTTCCTCATCACCTACCAAGAAACACTGATTCTGGGTATTTTGTAAGTGATTGATGGATTTTGGGCAGATATTGGGACTTAAGGTTAACTAGCAAAAAATAAGCCCTCCTCAGTGGAATTTAATCTGACTAGGTGGGATTTTCCGTTTACATTGGCAAATAGAAGCATTACAGATTTGAACTGTTTATTCCGGTAACCTTAGCTAGCTTGAAGAATTGCAACGTTGCTCCTTTGATTAGCTCTGTGCAAAAAAGATCTTGTGAGGTGGAAAGATCTCCCACTCTTTCTATATTTGGCAGGATCGACCCTATAAAAATGTCCATTTTGCCACACCTCTTATACCCCACTGCAGCTGCTTCCTCTCCTCATCCCACAGTGAGATATTAAAAGTTTGGATGGCGCCTTCTCCAAGTTTATCTGGATGGACAAAAAAGCCAAGAATGCGCTTGTCAAGGTTACAAATATCTAGGGACCTAAGAGATTTTTATACTAACTGGCTCTTCAGAATACATAGAGGCCTGCCAGCTGAAAATTATTAACTGCTGGCTGAGTAAGGGTTGGGAGTGCACTCTATAGGCGATGGAGCAGGAATTATAGGCACCTATATTGTTGGAATTTTTACAGTGTGATGATAGAGCCACCATATGTATTTGAAATGCTCTTGAAGTGCACTCTTAATATCTGGGATTTTGAGATGTCTAAGTAATTTTCTTTGATACTCCTCTTGTAACCCTCAATGATATTTTTTTTTGTTAGGGTGCCATATAAATCATGCTCACTCCTGTTCCATGTTGACATTCTGAATAACGTAGCCTAACATGCAAACAACAAAAAATCAGGACTTGGCTCCTTCACACATTTTTTTTCTGAACATGTCCTTCCACCAGGAATTTATATTTGTGCTGACCTTAGAAGTTGTTTGGAAATTCAATTTGAGCCTTGCTTTGATGCTAGTAGGAAACTTGGCCACTCTTACATGGGCTCTTAAATACGGTAAAACATATGTTTTTCTATTGTTTGTTTTAAGTGCCAGAAAGGTAATTATGAAGTGTTGGGTGGTGATGTCCTGTTTAAGCTGTAACGTATGGTAGAAATTATCATCATGGTCAAGAGGAAGATTGAGCTTTCCTAAGATAATGGGTCCCATAATTTATCTCACATCTGCCACGATCTTGGGAACTAACTGAAAGAGGTAACTTTAGGCTGACTGACAATATCTTTCCGCTGTTTATTTTCGCCTCTCTGATGCTGTACAATAATTTGATGTTTGCTTTTTTACAGAATCTTAGTAAAAACAACATATGTAAAGTAATTAATTCCATCAGTGGTTAATTCTGTTCACAAACATAATTTCTTGGTGGAGATGTTTAATACAGCTAATACCCTCTGCTTTTTTTTCTTTGCTGCATTCTCCAACATTAACATTTGATTCTCTATTTGCACAAAGAATGTCATTCCTCCAAGGTCTGAAGACCTTTCAGATATAGATGGGTCTACAGCTGGGGTTGGCATAGGTATTATAACCCACATCTTAACCTAGTCAGAGAGAGTGACTACCACACATCGAACACCATTCTCGGTAAAACAGCCTTTGGCAGAAGTTTTGGGAAATGACAGTATGTGCTACAAATGCCAATGCTCCAGCATGGTCACATCATTCTCAGAAGTACTGCTCTATGCCAAGATTACTTCTGGAAACCAGGCCAAATGAGCTGGGCTACATGAGAATGTCTAGCTTTTTACTTAGATTGTATCCCTTTCTCTGAAGAGCTTATTTCCTAGTGTGTGTGTAAAGCACCCAGCACAATAGGCCCCGGATCTCAGTTGGGACTACTAGGTGCTACTGAGGTAATAATAATAACAATAATATGCTAGTGTGTGGATGCTAGTATGGTGTTAACATTCATTCAGTTAACAATGGAATGGAATGTATTTAAGAAATATTCTGATTCTGCACTGAAGAAATGAATATTGATCTCACAGCAGTGTAATCCTGGAGTACGTTCACTGAAGTCAGTATGAGGGGAAAATCAGGTCTGTTGACTCCCTGAATTCCACTCTTGGAGGCTTTCATACAATTTGGAAGTAGAAGGCCTGATTCTGGTCTTATTCACACCAGTTTTACACCAGGGTAATTCATCTGATTTCCATGAAGATGTTCCCAATTTACAACAGGGGCAGTGACAGCAAAATTTGCCCCAATATATGCAATTTTCAGAAAGCAAATGGATACTGGAGTGTGCTGCTAGGTTTTCATCCACTTGCCAATCATCTTTTTGTTGTGGACAACAGAGGACAACTTCAGTGCAGTATGTGGCCCCCTCTTTCTTTCTGACTGAAAGGCATAAAGCTATAAGTCACGGTGCTGCTGTGTATTTCCTTCGTGCTCCTTCGTGCAGAACCATTAAAAGCTTTCCCTTCCTGATTGAAACTATCCAGGCCTTTGTGCTAAAATGCTAGGGAAGCACCAGCATTCCCAGCAGCCCAGGTGCCACATGTGATTAACAAGAAGGGTTATGCTCAGATGTTATGTGGATGGGTTCATTATAATTACCTAGAGGTGATCACAAGTATCAATGCCTAACACTGACATTACACATCTGCTACAAAGTATCCCCTCACATTCCCCTCCATGCTTTGTGTAGCAAAGGAAGTCTGAGGTTTTTCTCTGACCTAACTGTCTCGGAAGACTGCTTTTTCTCCCAATGAACTTCCAAAGACATATGTTCAGATCTAGCTGTCCCTGTACAGTATGTTGAAATAAAAACTTAATTTCCTTTGGAAAACAGAATCATCTTATCATATGGTTGTGTCACACCACCCTATAATGCTGGGCTAATTCCGCTGCAGTCGTAGGCACAACTTAATTTAAGTCAGTTGGTTTACCCTGCCAGTGGTGAACCAGTTAAAGGTCATCATGAATTATTATTCAATATTTTATTTGTTGTTACTTACGAGGAAAAATCCACTGTAACTGCCTATACTAAAAAGTTAGGTCGACCCAACTATGTCACTCATGGGTGTGAAAAATCAAAGCCTGACCCTGAAAAAGAATAGGTGGAGGCTCCCAACCTCAGGACATTTACCCACACCTGTGTCCAGCACAGAGCAAGAGGGAGGGGAGTTGGCACAATATTTTATTCTGTAAACAAAATGGAACGTTGAGCTTATTGGAGCAATCTGACTTGCTAGTGTACAGGTGGCTAAATGTCTAGACATGCTCTGCACATACCACTTTAAACTGTATTAACCATTAAGAAAAACCATACACCTATTTTTGTATTTACTTGTTTCCATTTTCCAGCTGATAATAGCAATTATGAACTCAGCTCAGGCTACTTCCTGGGGATTAGTTACTAGCTGAGATTTCTCCCATCTGATATTAATCCTCAGGAAACACTCTGCATCTCCTTCATACAAACCTCCAAACTATGGTGTGAATACAAAAAAAGGATTAAATACAAAGGGAAGTGTCATGGGGAAGTAATAAACATGTACTTGGTATTGTATCAGTCTAACAAAAATAAATACACTGACATTTGTTTCATACTATTCTATGGAATCCAGCTATGATTTTTAATTTTAAGACATTCAAGTAGAATTCAGATTTAGATTCCACTGATTCTTTCTGTGCAATCAACTCAGTATTCCTAGTCTCAATTAGTTCAGTTTCTGGACGGATGAAAGGCAATTTCTTGTAAAGTATACTCTTTTAAATTCCTAAGAGATAAGGAATTAAGGAAAGTGGCTAATGCTGGATCTTTGGATGATCGCATTACATAAACACAAATTATGGATCTGTCAAAAGACAAATAGGGAACACTTTGCTACAGTTCTTACTAAAGAATATAATTGAAATCAAGTCTATTGAGTTCAATGGGTGTTTTGCTTGAGAAAGGATGGTAAGATTGAGCCTTTAGAGATCAATATTCCTATTTATTTTTCCCCACCATAATAAATCTCCCTTTGCGTTTGATACTAAAGGGCACAAGTTATAAATCTAACAAACATATTTAAATAACAGAAAGTAACTCCACTGGAATAACAAGGGTTTTTTAAGTGTATGCTATTATATTTAGCAAAATTAATGCTATGTGGCATTATCATCTTCATGTTATAAACAAATTACTGACTTCTAGCTGATGTGATGAAATAATAGGTATGCATAATAAAGACAGAGAGGTAAACTTAGAATGCCATTTTATGTACATGTCTTTGAAGTGCACAAAGAAAATCCTGTTTCACTTGCATGTGTGCACACGCATGTATAAAATGGGTGTAGTTTAAATGGAGAGGTACTATTTATAGAAAATGTAAATTAAGTTTTGAATAACTGACCAGTCTTTATTAGCCTCTCATGTTTAGAGTTTCATGAAGCATGGTCTTATTTCTGGGCAGACCACCAAAATTAGTTAGCATGAATGTTACTGCATATTGTAAAATGTCTCTCTCATATATATAACATCCCTGTACCCACTGTCTAATGCATTCCAGCTAGCGATCAGACATTTTGCATAGGATCGGGTCAGCCTGCTAATACCTTTAGGTTCTTATACTGCACACATCAGCATGCTATCTGAGTACCTATTGATTTTAATTTCAGATATAATTTAAGTTATTCCTCAGGGGAGGAAGGTTACAACAAACTCGGGTATGTAATCAGACCAGGACAAAAGGCTTTCAACTAACAATATTATTGTATGAAGATTAGATTTAGTTGTGTCAAGACTTCTGGATGTTTCTGAAAATGTACACATTTAAACATTAATGTGTTGGGCCTGGATTCTGCAAACACTTAAGTGCATGCTTAACTAAAACACATGACTAATTCCACTGAAGTCAATGTGACTACGGACAAAAAAAAGTTATGTATGTGCTTAGGTGTTTGCAGAATGAGGGCTTGGAGAGCAGGAAACTGAGAAGAGTGATGAGAAATTCTATACATCTGAAGAAGTGAGGTTTTTACCCACGAAAGCTTATGCCCAAATAAATCTGTTAGTCTTTAAGGTGCCACCAGACTCCTTGTTGTTTTTGGAGAAATTCCATTGTTTCCTCCTACTTCACAGAACAGGGTAAGATGACAGGATGGTAAAGGTTTGTACTCTGTCCATTCTGGTGCTCCCACGGGTGCTGTCACATTTGGAACTGCACTACTGGTAATGTGAGAATGGAAAATTTCCCCCCAAAAGATTAGCATAGATACAGCCAGAATATGGTGAATAGTTGGGTAAACTTCCAGTTGAGTTGATGGAGTTGAGCTTTTAAGCAAAAAGGGAATAACTAAATGAAGCTTTGTGTTTCAGGAGTATCAAATCACCTTTTCTGGGAGTTCAGATGCAATTCCCACTGATTCTGTTTCCTTCTCAACCCTCTCATCCCTGCCTCAAACTGACAATAAGGGGGTTTGCTCTCTTTTAAACCATTTTTTAAAGTTTTTTTTTTAAATGTCATTTTTTCTTTTCATGAATAACTGGGTTAAAAGCGTATAGCTTGAAGAGAACAGAGTTGTCATTAAAACATTGCAGGTGTGAAAAGTCACACACTGCTTACTATGCTTCAAATGGAAACGTTAGTTATGGTTTGGCCATTCTGTGATGTCTTCCTTCCCACTCTAGTAGATTGTTCTGTGATTTTTCATGATTCAGAGAGCAGATAGGTGGTAGACAGCTGTCACAAGGCCTGTAAATATTTAGCCACAAACCATTGCACAGAATAGAAGACTGGATGTATTTTAAGTAGAGATGCATTGGGCAACCTGAAAACCCATTTATTCCATTCTGGCAGATACACTCAGGGCCGGCTCCAGGCACCAGCCTGGCAAGCAGGTGCTTGGGGCGGCCACTCCGGAGAGGGGCAGCACGTCCAGCTATTCGGCGGCAATTCGGCGGATGGTCCCTCACTCCCGCTCAGATTTGCCGAATTGCCGCCGCAGATCGCGATCGCGGCTTTTTTTTTTTCTTTTTTTTGGCTGCTTGGGGCGGCCAAAACCCTGGAGCCGGCCCTGGATACACTTCTTGACTCATTGACGTTAAATGTCTGTTTCAATGGGTTAACTGAATTTATAAATATCTGTTCACAGCAACACTGTCATGCAGTATAAATGTGTGTCATTTTAACATTACCTGTAATTTTTTTCATTTTACACATTAGCATATCTATGGGCAAATCAGCTGGGGAGAGTGCCTGCTGCTGGTAGTTTTAAATATTAAACAAACACTTTAAAATCCATTACTTTCCATCAGTACCTGTCTTTCAGTGAGGTCCAGATTTACAGCTATCTCATATCTCCTCAGCCTGGTCAGGTAGTTATGATGGGCAAATTCTGCTTCTAGCTCTCTGATTTGCTCCTTGGTAAAGGCTGTCCTTTCCTTCCTAGGCTTACTGTTGACCTCTGATTTGTAATTTCCTTCCTGGGAATCTGAAACAAAGGAGAGATACAAGTGAAAGTTATGACAAGGGTGTGATTTATTAGGAACTAAACCTCACAGATTAAGGCTGTGCTCATCCTCTACATGAGCACCTCAAAAACTGCCCTGCCCTGGAATAGCAGAAGCACACTGGCTTTGGTACTAATGGACCCTCCACTGCCACAGAGCAGAGTAGCAGGTGTTTTCCCAAGAATCCTGAATGTAACTAAAGAACTAGCACTGAATAGGATGAATCTTCTGGCTAGTGACCTACTGGATGGCATGTCAAGGGTTGGCTCTATTCTGTTATTTCACTAACATGTCAAACAAAGCTATCCCTATCAGAGGGGACATTTTCAATTTTATCCAATTACAGCTTTACAGAAATAAAATAAATAAGAGAAGAACATGTGAAATCCAGTCAACAGCATGATGATGAAATGGATGCGCACTGACTGCAGAATCATAGGGTGCTGCCCCCTAGCATGCCCAGAAGTAGACATTCCATGAACCCCTAAACTTTTAGATATGCAATAGAAAGTAGTGCTGCCACCATAGCCCATACACTAAACTATTCTTCCTGCAGATGCAGGTAAATTATCATTTCTGCCATTATCACAACAGTGAAAATCCTCTCACAACCCTCATAGTTTCAGTTACTCTCACAGCAAAGTATCAGGGGTCTGATGCAAAGCTACTAAGTCAATGAGTCTTTCCATTCTCATCAATGGGCTTTGGACCAGGCCCCATTTGAATAAATCTATGATCTGATTGTCGAAGTTCCTAAAGTTTTGTCCCATAAAATGTCTTTTGCTCTATCTTTTTCAAATCTGGGCATGTCACAATACCTGCAAGTTCAATTTTAGTAGGCGTGCAGCATGAGAATCATTGGTCAACTCCTGGCCTCCTGAACCATCTCAAAAATGTCACAGATACATTCACACTTCAGCTGCTGATTTAAATAGAAACCTGCATCAATTTCCAAATGGACAGACGCATAAGCAGTCTCTCTATGACGTTCTATGTCAGATGACTCATCAGCATGCTTGAAATAGCCTACCGGACCACTGAGCCCAATAACAAAACTACTAACAATTATGCAGGTTTATAAGAGTAGAATGAGGTGAGTTTGGGGTCATTATTACCCTGTTGCTTGAAAAAACAATCAGTGGCTTTTATGCAAATTAGTAAGAAATTCATAGCTTCATAGCTTCATAGATTCATAGATTCTAGGACTGGAAGGGACCTCGAGAGGTCATCGAGTCCAGTCCCCTGCCCGCATGGCAGGACCAAATACTGTCTAGACCATCCCTGATAGACATTTATCTAACCTACTCTTAAATATCTCCAGAGATGGAGATTCCACAACCTCCCTAGGCAATTTATTCCAGTGTTTAACCACCCTGACAGTTAGGAACTTTTTCCTAATGTCCAACCTAGACCTCCTTAATGAATGATTCAATGCTACAGTCACAGGTTTATGCTGCCAAAGGTGATAGGTTCAAATCCCAATGGAGTAATTTAAAGAACAAAACAAAACCCAAAATCAGTGATACCATGGTGGTGGCCAGGATATAAGAATGTAAACTGAATAGGAGGAAATGTTTTTATTTGATGCAAAACATAAATTTCCAGTATGGATGAGACTGTGTCCTGTCCCTGTGCAGTTGAGAAGGTGAGAGTAGAGTGGAGAGAGGTAAAAAACAGCCTTCTCCCACGGCTTCACTGCAAGCAAAAGAGCTGGACAAAACTTAAGTCCCTGTTCTCAGAGGAGCACAGCTCCTTCCTAATAACCCAGGGTGCAAATTACCTCAAAGATGTCAGGAAGGAACCTGAGTCATGTTCCCCTCTTCCTTCTGTACTAGCCCGCAGAGTGTGTTGCATCAGCCAGTTGGGGGCATCACCAGGAAGCATAATTCTCTCCAAAATTTTCAGCATGCTGGCATGCACACTGCATTTCCTTCCTGAAGTTGCTCCTCAACTGCTGCAGCTCTGCCACACCCCAGTTCAGGTCCATGTGTAATTTACAAATCTCATTCCATGTGTTTGAATCCTTATACGAGTACTCTCCATGTATCAGTTTAGATGGAAGTCTAAACCATCTTTTTAGGATTATAAGTGATAGTTACACTTAGAATCATAGAAATGTAGGACTGGAAGGGATCTCGAGAGGTCATCTAGTACAGTCCCCTGCACTCATGGCAGGACTAAGTATTATCAAGACAATCCCTGACAGGTGTTTGCCGATCCTGCTCTTAAAGATCTCCAATAATGGAGATTCCACAACCTCCCTGGGCAATTTATTCCAGTGCTTAACCACCCTGACAGTTAGGAAGTTTTTCCTAATATCCAACCTAAACCGCTCTTGCTGCAATTTTAGCCCATTGTTTCTTGTCCTATCCTCAGAGGTTAAGGAGAACAATTTTTCTCCCTCCTCCTTGTAACTACCTTTTATGTACTTGAAAACTGTTATGTCCTTCTCAGTCTTCTCTTCTTCAGGCTAAACAAACCCAATTTTTTCAATCTTCCCTCATAGGTCATGTTTTCTAGACCTTTAATCATTTTTGTTGCTCTTCTCTTGACTTTCTCCAATTTTCTGAAATGTGGCACCCAGAACAGGACACAATACTCCAGTTGAGGTCTAATCAGCGCAGAGTAGAGCGGATACGTCTCATATCTTGCTTACAACACTTCTGCTAATACATCCCAGAATGATGTTTGCTTTTTTTTGCTACAGTGTTACACTGCTGACTAATATTTAGCTTGTGATCACTATGACCTCCAGATCCCTTTCTGCAGTACTCCTTCCTGGGCAGTCATTTCCCATTTTGTACATGTGCAGCTGATTGTTCCTTCCTAAGTGGAGTACTTTGCATTTGTCCTTATTGAATTTCAGACCATTTCTCCAGTTTTCCAGACCACTTTGAATTTTAATCCTATCCTCCAAAGCACTTGCAACCCCTCCCAGCTGGATATCGTTCACAAACTTTATAAGTGTATTCTCTTTGCCATTATCTAAATCATTGACGAAGATATTGAACAGAACCGGACCCAGAACTGATCCCTGAGGGACCCCACTTGATATGCCCTTCCAGCTTGATTCTGAACCAATGATAACTACTCTCTGGGAACAGTTTTACAACCAGTTATGCACCCACCTTATAGTAGCTCCTTCAAGGTTGTATTTCCCTAGTTTGTTTATGAGAAAGTCATGAGAGGCAGTATCAAAAGCCTTACTGAAGTTAAGATATGCAACATCTACCACTTCCCCTCTATCCAGAAGGCTTGTTACTCTGTCAAAGAAAGCTATCAGGTTGGTTTGACACGATTTGTTCTTGACAAATCCATGCTGATTGTTACTTATCACCTTATTATCTTCTAGGTATTTGCAAATTGATTGCTTAATTATTTGCTCCATTATCTTTGCAGGTACGGAAGTTAAGCTGACTGGTCTGTAATTCCCTGGGTTGTCCTTATTTCCCTTTTTATAGATTGGCTCTGTATTTGCTCTTTTCCAGTCCTCTGGAATCTCTCCCGTCTTCCATGACTTTTAGAAGATAATCGCTAATAGCTCAGATGCTTTCTCAGTCAGTTCCTTGAGTATTCTAGGGTGAATTTCATCAGGCCTTGGTGACTTGTTGCACAAGCATGAACTCTTTCCTTTTCTATCTCTGAACATACATTGATCCTACATGAACAGCAGCAATGTTGTTCATAAGGTTGATAACCACAATGGTAGTTTTATTGTGGAATATTTAAGCACTGCTTCATGCTTTAATATTAAACACTGAAGCTTGGTCTACACTAGAAAATGTATACTGATACAACTATATCAGTGGCGGGGTGTCATGTTTTTACTGATGCAGTTATAAGACACTTTTATATTCATATAACTGTGGTGATACTAGGACTTACACCACTGTAGCTTATTTCAGTCCTGAACCAGAATAAGTTATACTGGTATATGCACTTTTACACTGGTATGACTATGTCCACAGTAGGTGGGTTTTAGCACTTTAACTCTACCAGTATAGTTTAAACGGCAAAATTTCCAATGTAGAGAAGCCCTAATTCAAGGCAGTTAATAGTGACCTCCTGCAGAAGGGGTAATGCTCAGGATGTAAAGGCCATAAACGAGGTGTCTTTTCATCTTGATACATGCAGTATGTCTTCCAATTATGGTAAAAGGAATATTATGAGGAGAGAGAGAGAGGAGGCAACTCTAAGAGCACCCCCTAGTTTGCACACATATTAATCAGTAGGAAGAATCATTTTGATTAAAATCCTTTGAATAACACTGAGTTCCTGTGAAAAAATATCCCTCCCCTTTTGCAGGGCATGAGCTCTAAGACTGACAGAACGAAGAATGTGTCCAAAGACTTTTTTGATCTGAGAAGAATACTTCGTAGTACCACCTATAGTTAAGCAGAAAGTAACTCTTGGTGCCATGGCAATTGGGAAAGACACTGATGGCAATTGTTTACTGCAAGCATATGGATCATCACAGAGAACAGTAAATGAACTAAGAATGCAGAACAACCTTAATGATAAAAAATACATCTCAGTGAGACAAGTCATCCTTTGGATAATGGTATTTGTAGGTCAAAGTCAAAGCTTTATGTTTTAAACTTGTGAAAGTCAGGAATTCAGAATCTAAATCCCAAGCCCCTGGGATACTGGGGCACAAAGAGACAAATGTAACTGTCATACAAGCACGTAAGAAGTGTTTGTCCTAATCATGCTTGCTAGCATGCAGCCTGAATGGGTGGATTTAGGACAGCCAGTAACATTAGCCCACGCAGATCCTGTGTGAAACTAAAGTTGCTGGGGCAACTTGTTATTTAGACGTTCCTACCATTACTGGATACTAGTAAATGTCACACTGTACATTTTTGGCAGCAGTAGTTCTGTCAGCAGTATGTTTTCATTGGCAGATTGGCACACTGGTAAAGTCTGCATTTTTGTGAGGTTTTTTTGTTTTGTTTTTTGGCATCTCACTGAGTGCTGATGTCATTGAGGGTTCAGTGTTTGGCAAAGTCTGCTTTAACTGGCCTTCACACTGGAAGCATCCAACATGGCGTGCAAATCAATGAATATGTTTCACGGCTTGTCATGCACCCTTTCTTTGGCTGGGCCCAGCACTCTAGAGTCTGGACTGTCTTGTTTGGTGATCCTTCATGCACGCACTGATTGAAAGAGCACAGCCTAAGCCTGTTTACATTTCATATAATGACAGTTATAGTTATCTACCAATAGGGCACCTTAAATTAAATTTGTTTGGCTGCAGTACCAGCAGCAAAACCATTGCATCTTAAGGGAGAATTCAATCACTTTTGCCACAGCTACTACAGCTAATAAGGGTTTTGGCTGCTTGGGGTTTTCTATGGTGTTTATCACAGTAATCTTTAGGTGCTAGAGTCATACATTCTAGAGATGAGAGATTAATTAATTTTTCTTTGTACTCATTGCTAGTAGCCATAAGAATGTTCAGTGAACACAAGGAAGGACCCGATCATGAACTTCTAGTTGCTAGTCTTTTCACTGTGCCAACATTTACCCTCTTCATGTCACTGGAAATGCTGAGAGAACTCAGACTAAGTTATAATTTGTTATTAATAATCTGACTGAAGTAGTTCATCTTTTGTATATTTCCTGATTAATCTGATTTCATAAACATAGGCATGAGAAAAATGTTAAATTGTGTTTAATTTATTTTAAACATTTATATCTTCTATAGCACTATGTGATGTTCAAAGAACCTTGAGAAAAAACACATGATAAATACAAATACAACTAAATGCTAAAATTGGAAAAGTACATAGAAACGTTAGACACCAAGCATGCGCCTCTTAGTAACTACGTTTACACAACAGAATGATTAAACTTCTAGGAACTGTGTTGAAACAAAGGTTTGGATGTCACTCAAGTTTCAAACTGTATGGCTTGATTCTGAAATTTAGTTAGTTAAATGCCCACAAGGTGTATATCAGTGTGTTTATTTACGAGTAGTTTAAGATAATTACACAGCATAATAATTATGCTGGCAAGAGTCAGTCAATGGGGTTTTGCGTAGCATTTTAAAGCATCCAAAAAAATAAATACTCAAAAATTCAGGCATTGAAAATGTGGTGGATTTAGAAGGTGTCATGTCAATTATAAACTCGTACAGACATTTGATTTTCTCTCTGATTCAGTGCTTTTTATTGTGGTTTATGCACAAATCTCTCTTTTTCTCCCCATTAATTCCAGGCTACTCAGAATAATGTTTTTTGGACTTGTTACTAATATAAACTTTGGTTGTTTTAATTTCCATAGTAGTAAATCTAGGGGTGTTTTTTTTCTGGAATGCTTCTTTTTAACAGTCTCTAAAAAGGAAAGATTGGGAGATCCCACCTTTTCTGTTACCTTAAGGACTATGTTCATATCACCTGACTAGTTTCTCTTTGGTGGAAAATGGGTGGGAAACTTGGAAGAGATTTTTGGCAGATTTCATGTCAGCTTACATCTGTTTTGCAGCTGCTGCAATTGAGGAAAAAAAAAAAAAACAACAACAAAAAAACCACCCTCAATTTTCTTTTACTGGCTAGAGCCTATGCCAAATGGTAGGTATAGAGGCAGAGAACAAAGTCTAGTGGGAACCTAAATCCCCCCCCCAAAACACAAAATATTTACATCTGGTTCATAACACGTTACGTAAAATATAGTAATCTATATTGTGTGTCGACCCCACCCTCAAACTCAGGCATACTTTCAGAAAATGTAGGCCAGTATTCAGATACTGGTTGGTTGACAGTCTTTCTTTTGTAAACCTTTGTAAGCTCTTTGGGACTATGCTAATACAAATAGTCTGACCCTATTGTGAAACATATAAATCACCCTCTAAGGATTGTTCCTGTCTGGTTTTTAGAACACCAAGTCTATAATTTCACCCAGTACAGTAGGATGTGTTAGTTCACTGGTGGCAGAACGTGCTATCTGGAAAAATATCATTAAGGCATGACTGATTGTATGGTGGCTTGCTTGAGGGTAGGGACGTTACCATTGGTTAAATTATTGGTATATTGTTTAACAAAGACTAGGAAAAAAATTATGAAAGACCATCTCTATCTGTGCTACTCTGACACAAAAGTTAGCTTCCTATTTTACTCTAAAGAAACATTGTTGTCAATCTCATTCAAATTGTACTACCAAAATTCCGGTATCTCTTCCCAGCAGCATTACATCAGTGAAATAAATACTCATACCACATATGCTTTAGACCCTGGTAAAAATGGAGTAATGCAGTGGTAAATCTGCCCCACAGTATGTAGAAAGCATATGAATTCCCTGTTGGCAATTTCTTCTCCATGAATAGCACCCACCTTGATACCCTGGCTTTTGAGGCGTAACTGAAAGAAGGCTACTAACACAAGAACAAATATTTACTTTGTGCCACATTATTTATTTACTGCACTCCGCCAGCATGCTCAACCCAGCAGTAATGTAAAAAGATCCTGCTCTAAAGAGGACCAAGTCAAAATCATATGTAAAAACTTAAAAAGTGTGCACCCTTTGCTTAGCTTCTTTCAGCAACAGGCCAAACCCTGGCTTTATGGATGGAAGTGGACTTTCAGTTAGTATTTGCAATACAAAGAATTAAACTGCTGGTTTTTCATTAGAGGTTTCACAGATAGTTGCCTGGTTAGCTAGGGTCAGATTGTGATACCGATACTCATACTGAGTAGTATGTTATTTCACTGGGACAACTCAAGGAGAAGTGTACTTACTATTCAACAGGAAAAAGGCCCCTCAGAATTTGGCCCCTAAAATTTTCTTTTTAAGGGCTGGATTGTGTAACTCTTACTCATATTGATAAACATCTACTCCTCCAACTAGTCTCATTGAAATTTGTGGGCTCTCTAATGTGACAAAGCACTTGCCAACACAAAAATTGCACAATCTATTCCCACATGTATATTTCATTGTAACTTTACTGTGATGTTGTATAAACCAAATACTCTTAATTGCATACTTTCTTATAATGGTCTTCAAGTGCTTGTAGAGTGCAACTACTACACACTGTTTACTTTAAAATGGAGCAATCTATACAAATATCTTATCATGACAATCTTGTTACTTCATCGTGACTTAACATTGCATGAAGGAGTGTTCCTTTCTAGCTTAATTCCTCTACAGTCACTTAAACCACTATGTTGTAAACAAAAGCTTTATAGATTCTAAACATCAACAGGACTCTACAGTGGTATGTCGTTCAGTGCCAAATACCTATTACTTTTTTCTAAGATATTAACCGCATAAAACTTAATGAAAATGTAGTTTGTTTCCTGGATAAGTATCTTCAAAAATTATAAAATTGAAATACATTCTTCTTCCCCTAACAAATGTAAAGGACTGCACATTTTAGTGGCAAGTTTATTTTTACTCTGCATGGCCTGACCACTTCTGATATTTTAGCTTTGCATAGTCCCTGTCTACATGATAATATGAAATGCTCTATTTTTTCAGTGTACAAGCAAAATATTGGCATATAGTCCCAGTTTAGACCCTATTGTTTTGCCACTGGGCCCACAGTTTGAAACTGACTGTTGCTGGTTGCATTATTTACACCATATGGGATGCCACGCAAAAGGTTTATGGAAAGCGTAGGAGGCAGACTGAGTTCTTGTATGAGTTTTAAATAAAGGGCTAAACTATGCAAAAGCTGATGGGTAAACCATTAGTTGCCCAGCAAACTTTCCCACTTTCCTCTTGTAAGCAGGTTTACCAAACCCTGCTATATCTCTGAATCTTGAGATACTAATTTAAAAACGAGCAAGCAACTTGCATTCCTTTTGAATACATCCACTCTGTAGAAATAATAACTCATACTCTCACCTGGTGTAAATCAGGGTGGCTTCACTGAAGTTAATGGAGTTGCACTGATTTATATTGCTGTGTACAGGCAGTACAGACTAGCTGATCCGAGAGCATCATAAAAAGTATAAAGTCTCAAACTGGTCAATAATACTGAAGACGTTGCTGTAGCAGCAATTTACCACATTCACAGAATTCTTCTTTGAAATATTTGAATAAACAACTTCTCCTCCATTACCATAATTCACAACCCTGCATGTGAAAATGGGCAGATCTGCACAGTAGCATTTGTAGGATGTCAAAATTACAAGAAATCTTCTTTTCATACTAATTAAAGCAAACACTTATTGGCTTATTGAGCTAATGCATCTAAACCAGCCTGTGACAATTTACAATTTAAAAGACAGCCTCATATCCCCTCTCCATAAAACCATAAATCGACTCAGCAAAATGTGGATATTTGGAAACATACTATAAGCTTTCCTATGCCATTACCTACCTTCCAAGGCAGCCAACATTTTTCGTTATCACTGCCTCCTGAAAGTGGCAGTCCAGGAATTACATTACAGTGTTGGACACACTGATTCACTACCGTTGTGATGTCTAGGCTTTTAGGAGTACCTGCAGTACCTATGTGGAATGGGTGTATTTCTGTCAGTTCAAGTTATCATCCAACTACATCTGTATATCACATACATCAGGTGTGGCCAAACTGTGGCTTGGGAGCTACATGCGGCTCTTTTTCAGTTATAATGCGGCTCGTGGAGCCTCCCACGCCTCCCCCCATTCTCCACCTACCAGACTTGTTGGGGGAACTCGGGGTTTCTGCCCCACGACAGGATGGTGGAGTTAGAGGCTTCTGCCATGCAGGGAGGGGGGAAGTCTCGGGGTTTTAGCCCTGTGCCCCATCAGGGGCCACCCCACGGGGCAGATTGCGCGTGTCTTTTGGCTCTCAAACTTCTGAAGATTATCGTATGTGGCTCAGAGGGTTAGTAAATTTGGCCACCCCGACATATATGTTTTATCTATTGCTTCAATCCTGCAAACACTTAAGCCTGTGCCTGCTTGATGTGGCGCTCTGTCCCCCTCCAGGGGCATCTAGCCCAGCTAGTGATTGATGAGTCTGCTACAGCCTTGGCTAAGAGCCATGTGGCTCATGCATTTAGCTTCAGAGGTCCCAGATTCAATCCAGCCCTCTGAAGACCAGGGTCTGTCGGCATTACACATGACTTAACTCATGTGAGGAGCTCCACTGAAGTCAATTGGATTACTCACACGAGTGACGTTACACACAAGCTTAACTGTTTGCAGGCCTGGCGGCGCTGTTATTTGAAAAGTCTTGTAAATTAATGAAAACACATGTAGTTTGATTATAAAGGTTCTCTTTGCTCTCTCCCTCTCTTTTACACACAGTGTGGACTGCATCTTAATAGGGAGATTGTATAGTGGAACCTCTAACTGCCATTTGGGATTGTGGGGACAACCTTCCTCCCATTGACAATTATATAACGTCTGAGTCTCTGTGGAGATTGTTGATATTAAGATCATATTTATTTTTATTGTTAGTTGTCTTTAAAGTCATTTTGGCAGCTGGAAATAAGGAAAGCTAGTACTATGTGACCAACCATCTCTCCACCGACAACCAGCAAGTCCTAATGAGTAAAGATTGGTCTAGCAGTGTATGTGAAATAAGAAAGGTTTGCTTAGGTGCATATGAAAGGCTGCACATGGAAGACTTCCACAAGACAGACACATGACCTAACATAACCTAGTTCTACAAAACGTACAGTATGAAGTAGAAAGATTTAAAAATAATTCTAAGTATACAAACCTTTTACCGTTTTCTATTAGGAACAGCTTCCTACTTAAAAACAAAATTATGGTGTATTTTACTGATGCTTCTTCTGAATAAACAAAAAAAATTCTAAAGGGAGAAAATGGTAGTTAAAATAGTATTTTTGATTATTTAAAGAACCAAAACATAAGGGAATAAAGGAAGATGTAAACTGTACAAACACGATAACTGTATCCTGTTTTATACTTCTTTGTACCAACACTAGCATTTTTCGGTTATGTTTATAGAGAATCTAAGTTTACATTATGCCACGTATGAAGGTTAAAACTGATTTTCCCTTATGGTGAATTTCTGGAACCAGTTCAAATCTTGCATTTCTTATTGTTTTTATTTATTTTACATACACACACACACACACACACACCCTGCAAAAAGATCTGTGTGAGCAAATCCTTATGCCCCTCCATCAAGTCCCACTGAAATCAGTGAGACTCCTGGGGGGCATAAGGAAATTCACTATCTGCAGGATCAGAGGCATCTAGTGTGTGCATTGCTTTGACAGCTGGTATCTAGTAAATGGGCTTGAGGCAGGATACAGGTTACCCATGCAGCTACCCTACTGCTGCAGCTAATAGGTATAGCAGTGGCTGCAACCTGCTGCACCCATCTACTCAGGGTTTGTGGCCAGTTTATGGTCCTACTGACTAGTCTCCAGGCCTGTCCACACCCTAAGCTCCTGCAGAGTTTTGACGAGAAGCTAAACTTCATGGCATGCAGGAGGGTGTGGAGCATCCCTGAGTCCCATCACCAGACAGCAGAAACAGTGAGTACATGAGAGACTGGTTCCTATCCAAAGGGGATACTTCCACCTTGAAAGGAGATCGGAAATGAAGAGGGGTACAATGACCCCAAAGATTATCCATACCTCACTAGACAAATGCAGCAGGTGCAGAAATGGAGATGGATGAAAGAGTGTTCTCCTTTAGTCTTCAGAGCAAAAAAATCTGATGAGATCTCTTTTGCAAGAGCCATACCAGCACTTTAAGGATCCTGCCTCACTCTCTGTACATTGAGGGAGTCAGACTTTTCTCCAGCATGGCTCGTGGAGAATCTAGGGTACTATGACCCACAGGGAGAGGTCTGGTCCCAGTTTAGAAAGAGAACCAAGTGTACACTGCATAGAACTTGTTTACATGATCGCTCCTTCCTCTCAGCAATTCCACATCTCCCTGATGGAAAGCTGGGTTTTATTTATTTTTATTTATTTTTTTCCATTTTGGGCTCACACAGCAGAGAGACCTTTGTCCTGATAAAAATCCTACTGAGCAGCCAACATATGCTGTGGTCTGGGACTTGTGTTTGACAAAAGACCACGTATTTTTCTTTTCATAGGGAAGGGACCTAACTGTTCATATAATAGAAAGTATATTGTATAAATTTTATAACTTCAGTCAGTGAGCTATAGGATAATGTACTTTTTTTTCCACAAGAGTAGGTAGATTAGTCAAAAACACAGTTCAGATAATTTCATTTTATATAAACTTTAGCAATCTGAATGTCTCTTGTAGCTTCAATTAGTTAATATATTGCCAGCAACAATTACAGCGCTTAAGACAGGGAGTAGAAAAAAATGCTGCACAGACTTCCACCTGATGGAATGACATTAGGTATAGACAGCATACATAGCAGTGCAGTGAAAAGAAAAGATTTTAATCAGCATGCACTTTGGATGGGCATTTTATGCTCACAAATGGTGAAACCAGAAGTGAATTATGTAGGTCATTCAAAATGAGTGCCCGTAAAAATTTATACACTGCCATGCCATCGCTTATTCCATATATTTTACATTAAAAAATCTGACATTTTAAAAGTTTTATGGGAACTGTTTTTCATATTCTTTTATCTGTCAAGTCAGGTTGCCTTACTATTAAGAGTCCAAAGCATAGTTGGAAAAAGGGAGAAGTTATAACCAATCCATTTTAGAATCCTCTAACAATTACCTAACCTATCCTCTTGCTGTACATAAGTGGCCAAGAGTTTAAACTCCGGTATCTTGGAAAATAAAGGGGCTTTAAGCAAGTGTTGCGTAATTCATTGAAAATCCACTTTCCAATGGCGTAAAGCTCTCATGCTGAACCCTGTTAGTTGGGAAATATCAGATCTTATGGGTGGGATTTTCATGATGCAAAACACATGCATCTACAGTGCCATTGTGTGTGCAAATTGTGTAACTGTGCATGTAACCTATCCTTTATATATGCATTCACCCCAGTATTCAGTTTCCAAATGCCAAAGTGGCAAATTTACCCATAATTGCACTTTTCCACATACAATTGGACTTCTATCTTTTGGAAGTTGGGGGGAAGTTTGGTCTCTAACAACCTGATTCTAAGCTTACTAATGTCAATAGCTTTAGAACAAGACTGAAAGTGTTGTGTCCTCTCTTTCTTATTGTAAGATGCTGTATATAAATGCATGGTGTTGTTCTATAACAAGATATTAAGAAAGCAAATACCTATTGTAATAATTTTAGATCACATTCATACACCAGATTGTACTACACAATGCATATACACCATAATAAGCAGACATGAAACAATATCATTTTTGCTAATTCCAGCAAATGGACCAAATTCTGCCCTCAGTTGCACATTACAGTTAAAGGGAGGGAGGGAAGGATAGCTCAGCTGGTTTGAGCATTGGCCTGATAACCCAGGGTTGTAAGTTCAATCCTTGAGGGAGCCACTTGGGGATCTAGGGCAAAATCAGTACTTGATCCTGCTAGTGAAGGCAGGGGGCTGGACTTGATGACCTTTCAAGGTCCCTTCCAGTTCTTAGGAGATGGGGTATCTCCATTTAAAAAAATATATATATATAAATCTGGAGCAACTCCAATAACTTCAGTGAAACTATTCCTGAATTGCATCAGTGTAAGAGGTAAAATTTGGTCCTGTGTTTGTTATAAACCCTGGTTTGCTTTCTGTAGGACTATTAGTGTGGTCTTGAGTTGATTAAAATAGGTATTTTCTTAGACTCTTATTATACAGTGTTTTCCTCAAAAATGCATATTTCTAACAGGCGTAGATCTTGTTGACTTTCAAGTTTGCTTTTTTATTATTATTTTTTATTGTAAATGCATTAGCTCCCGTTTGATCAAAAAATAAATAACTTGTACGTAAGCCAAAGAATCCAGGCTTTAATTTTTCTACACTTAGCAATAAAATTTGAAACACTTACAAAGTTTAACATGGTTAGAGTTTCTTTAGGGCTCCGTATTGCCTAACTTGCTGTCTTGCAAAAGCTTGTCCTTGAGATATCATTACACAAAGGACAACAGAAATTTGTATCAACAATTCTACTTTGTTTAACTCTTTCCAAGAATTACTTTGCAGCCACAGGAAACTGGAAACCATTTCACGGTGACATTTTTAAATATAATTTTTCCCCATGTGTGAAACTGGCTAAAAAGAAATTTTCCACTTATCATGGAATAGATTTTTGTTGGAACTTCTTAATGATATAATGAAAATTTTATATATATCGAGCATATGACAGAATAAAATGGCTGTTGTAGTGAATCTAGAATCCAACTTTTCTACTTGACATGAGCCTGCCCATTCCCCTTTCTTGTTTGCCTGAAGTGAGTTTTTTTTAAAGCGTTTTTTTTAAAGGCTCATAACTTGCCTCAGAAGTGTATATGGTATCTAACTTAATCCTACATTCACAAATCATGTTCTGTTTTATCGTCTAGACTCGAGTCTCTTGTTTCTCCCTTTGTGAATAGCACACGTTAATCTTCTGCCTTGCTGATTTCATTTGTTAGATTTGGGCTACCTATTGGAATAGCATATTTTGGCATTAGACAAAAATGAACCCCCTTTCTGGTTTATCATGGAATGCCCTAGATTTGTATGCATATGTGTCTGTGCATGTATGTGTTTTATTCACGTGTTTTGTAAATCTTACTACCTCTCAGAAGGCATAAAATGTAGCCAAATAGGCCAGCTGTGCTCATAAATGTACTTCAGTAAATGCCCAGACGTTATCTGTTTTTCTTTTTCAAAATCAATGGGGGTTGCCCATATGTGTGTATTCTACTATTTCATTCACAGTTTACTTTTACAGCATCGTGCTGAAGTGTAACACTAACCATAAAAATAATTTAAAAAAAAAGGAACAGTGAAAAGTACTTTCCCACATGTAAATAAATGGAATTACCCATCTTTTAGGGGAACCCAAAATAAAAAGGGTTATAAAATATCAATAGTTTAAACATCTGAAAAATATTTTACTATTAAGTATTAAGGTATTTGTTTTTCACTTAAAACTACTAAAAATAGCTGTTAGTATTTGATGGATATCAAATGAATACTTCAGGGTGTCCTGATTATCAGTTGTTTGACGCTAAGTTGCATGTCTTGATACTTTAAGACTGGAAAAAAATGCTTATGACATTAAAAAAAATTGAGTTCTCTTAAAGAACTTTGGGTAAAAGAAATTCTGAAGAAGATAAGAACTCAAACTAATAGTCCTCATTCAAAAGAAACTTTAAATTTTCTATTTTCCTAAAATAAGCCTATTTTATTACCTTCACAATCAGAAGTTCATTTTTATGTGACTTTTTCTCCTTGATTAGTAATACAAGGAATGCTCATAATTTGTCATAACTGAAATCACCGGCAGCGTGCAATAAAAAAAACCTTTCAACTCTGATCTGAGTAAAAGCCACAGTTTAATTGTTCAGAGTACTTCCTATTGTTTTAAAAATATAACACAATAAATGTTCACAATACATCTCAAAGAGGGAAGGCTCATGCTAACTAAAAATTCAAGTATATCTAGTGATAATTTGATAATTATTTCACCTTCTCTGTGCAGTATTTATACCATATATATTTGCATTTACACAGTATCAGTCATCTAACAGATGAACTGACTCAGGGGTCGAGATTGGCTTCAGTGATCTAAAATAGGTCACTAGGCAGAAAGACCGACTTCCACCTTTATTACTATTTAATATGTGTTCCTAATTTTAAATATTTATAAAAGAGAAAGTACAATAATAAAGACCTGATTCTTTACACACAAAGGCACTTGTTTAACAGTTTTTCAGGATCAGTCCTCAAAATGACACTTCGATATCGAACATATTTGGGAACCAAAACCCTCAGAATGTGTAACAATTAGACTACATCTGAAATCTTAAAATCAAATAGAAAGGCTGTTTCATCCACAACTTTATTTCCAGCTTTTTTTCAGTAACAGAAAGTCTTTCCATGGTCTCAGTATTAATATGAAAGTAAAATCTAACTCTCTTTTCCCAAAGATATTTATTTATCCATTAGATTCCATTTGGCATGTGAATGTTAAGTAATATAGTCTGACACTTCCTCTGTACCCTTCTAACAGCATACAGTATCTAGGCTGCAGTAGGAAGGCCAATCTTCCTGGTAATGTAATGTGTTAGTGATGTATCCTGACAGCACATGTCAAATATAGTAAATCCTATATAATTTAACAATCCTGGACAGCATTTGCTATTCTTCCTTTAAATGTGTTCACTTTAAATTCAGAAGTCTAGTAGAAGTAAATTGTTAAGTTAGTATAAGAAAACTGTTCCTGCCTATAATGTTCTGTACATATCCTGCTACCACTGAAATGAAAGGTTTCATTATGTAAGACATGAGTTGTGAAGGCATTCTTTGATTTCTCTCCATATTAGACTTTAATATAATATTGGAAACAAAAGCACAAGGGGAATTTAATTCTTCACTAAAAACAATCCAGTTCAACCCCCAAAATTCTCATTTCTGAGGGGCTCCCTGCAGGGATGGCTGGCCAATTAGGAACAAGTCTGCATTCAAATTTGACTCTGAAGTTCAGCACCTCTTGTGACTTTCTGTGAGAGAAAATAATAACAGTATTTTATTTCTTTGCTCTTTCTTCCATATGGAAAAAAAATCTTATATTTATTTTTAAAAAAATCTGGGGCCCCCCTGCTTTGCAAAAAAGGAAGACTTTTTACCTTAGTACATAGAATCCCAGAAGTTAGAGACAAAAGACCTGTAAGTTCATCCAGCCCATCTGTTGACAATGTAGGATATTGTTCCCTAAAGGACATAAAACTGAGGGTGCTGTGAAAACTTACCAAATATTATCAGCAACTCTATGGCCCTTTAGCTTTTAAATTGCACCCTGCTTTGAAACAGAGTATACAGTTGTTCCAAAATGAAAGATTCAAAGTCAAAAGCATGAGGATTCAGCAGTATGGGAAAATACTACCACAGCATGGTAGTTGGTGAGGTAGGAGTATACAACTTACCATCTTGGAAACACAATGAATCATACATGTTAGAGATGAAAGATCTAATAGGATTGTTTCTTACAATATAGAGCTTTGTCCAGCCCACTTTTAAATCACCACAGCAAAGAAGCTTCCACCCAATTAAAACAGTTGATTATATAATATTTTCCTGTTTATGTATGTCTTATTTATTTTTAAGCTTTGATTTATCTTAGTGGTAATTTAGGAACTGTTTAAAATCTTCACCCCAAAATTTTCATCTACAGAAGAACAAAGCTAACATGAAAGAATAATGCAGTTCATTGGCCTAGTACTTTCTACTTCCTAATCTACAGTACCTTCATGCTGAAGTAAGAGATAAACCTGTGAATGGTGCACTCTCTCTCCTGGTCATCCAGCCTTCTGACATTTGCATATTGCACTGGTATAGGATGAAACAGTCATGAGTCCAAACCAAATCTGAGACTAGCTGGTGGTATCACATTAGGCTACTGCTAGAAATGGTCCTCATTAATGTTATTGGTGCACCTTGAGATGGACATAAAGATAAGTGGGGAACTGATGATGAATTACTGCTAGTGCCCAGTATTAATGATCAAAATTAGGAATGTTAGTTAAGAACAATATAGAATTCTCCTTAGATTCAGCTGCTTGATGCTAGAAGCTTGACATTATATTATTTGTACAACTAGCAAAACCTGTGTCTATTTCTTTCATTTGTTCAGTCCCCAGAGACACCCAAGGATGTAAAACAAAAGCAACTGGGGTTTAGGTTTCTTTTAGACCTTGGATTGAACATAGCTTGACTCTGATATAGCTTTCTCTTTCTACAAAAATGGTACTTGTTGAAAGATTGTACTGGATTGTTTTACATTGTTACAGTGTTTTTCACAGGAATTATAGGCCTCTGGGGGACTGAAAATATGTAGCAACATCTCTTTTTCAGTTATAAACATGCGTCTGAGTAAACAGTTAATCTATTCTGGTATTATAGCATTTATGACTGAGAACATCAGTTAAAGGAAGTGTTCCCCATTTTTTAAAAAAAGAACATTAGATTTTTCCATAGCCTCAAATCTCCAATTTAAAACAAATATTGAACTCACTTTATTTCTCATCATTAACAAAAAAAGTAAGAGAGAGAGAGAGAAAGTGAGTGAGTGAATGTGTGTTCAAACATTGCAATGATAACTGCAAATGTTCTAATCTTATTATGTTTTATATGAAAATAATAAAAAATTAAATTGATTCTTATTAACTTTGATGATGCAAGATCAAGTCCTTAAAAAGCTAAGTAGACAATTTGTGGGTGTAGTCAGTTATCTAAAGCTCTAAGCAACCTACATGTAACAACTGCAGGTGCAAAATTTGCAAAATAGGAAGGTGAGGCTGAAAAGTAGGCCCAGAGACTTGACTGGGCATTGTATCCTAGACATTAATATAACAGGACTATTTGTGTGAATAATTGCTCACCAACAAGAGCACACAGGTCAATCAGAATAGGTGACTGAGTAACTGAAAAGGTCCACATTTGTTATTGTACATTTAATTACCATATTTTACACAAAATGACTTTAAAATTAGTACATTTATTTGGGCATAAGCTTTCGTGGGTAAAAAACCTCACTTCTTCAGATACAGATACATCTGAAGAAGTGAGGTTTTTTACCCACGAAAGCTTATGCCCAAATAAATCTGTTAGTCTTTAAGGTGGCACCAGACTCCTTGTTGTTTTTGTGGATACAGACTAACACGGCTACCCCCTGATATTTACATTAGTATGGAGCTAATTCTGTCATATCTGGTTTTACGTCCAATACAGTTTGTTTCATCATGATGCAACTGGTGAACATAACATAAATTTTACATTGTAATTTTTTTTCTTAACAAACATGTCATATGAAGGTGAAACAAATCCTTCTCGTTCTGGAAGCTCCACCCAGTTTGTCACTATTCTTTATGTAGGATGCAGATTTCCCAACACCCCACATCCACTCATATCTGCAAAGATTTTTACTTCATGGTGTTTCACCACATTGCTTAGGGAAATAAAAAACTATCATGGATTTGGCAGTGTTTTTGTGTGAGGGAGCGGGTTTGTTTGTTTATTTTAAAGACATCTGGTGCTAACCCACTTCGGGACAGAATGGTTCATTTAGATTAGTGGACTAATGGTTGGACTTTATAGAGTGCCCTTTTACAAATGCTGGGATAAGCATTTGATTTGATAAAGATTAGAAGACACTATATCAAGGGATATGAAAGGACTGTGTCTAAAATATAAAATTATACAGCATACAATTTATAGCTCAAGTTCTGATCATCCTTCTCAGGCAAACAGGCCCATTAAACTCAATGGCAGTGCTCCTGTGAGTAAGGCAAGCAGGATTGGGCCTTATACTCTTTTTATCCTAAATAGGAATAATAATTATATTATGATATTAACTAGAGATAGGCTGGGACTAAAATATCTACATTGACTGAGTACTGACAAGCAGCCTTGCATAGCTAAGTAGCTTGACTTCTTGGGTATAAAAATATATAGTTAGGCAACATTTACCTAATACCCAATAATAAAAAATAAAAGCTTCCATTGAAATGCCTCAGCTATTCTTAAATGGAATGTGGCTGAGCTACTTAGTAATACATTATTATTTATTTGTATAGCAATATTGCCTAGAGGCCCCAGCTCATTATACTAGGCACATATACACATACAACAAAAGATGGTCCCTGCCTCAGAGAGCTTACACTCTAAGAATAAAATGAGAGGCAAGAGCTGGAGACAGACAGGGGTGCAAAAGATAACAATCAGAGGATTATAATAAGTGAAATGTGCTGGGTTCACTGCTTACCATTTGCCTTGTCACTGTTGTGTGCAGTATATGCCTCATAGCAGAAGTCGGTTTTAAGGAAAGATTTGAAGGAATGCAAAGTGTCCAGTCCTTCAAACCCTCACTCATGTGAGTAGTCATACTCTTGTAATTTATCCCATTGGAGACAATGGGAATTCTCACCTTAAGTAAGGGCTGCTCACGTGAGTAAGGTTTGCAGGAATGGGCCAAAGACTCTAAATACAACCCAATTGTATATGTTGTTTTTCATACAAACTGTATCTCAAAATGCTTTTCATATTTAAATAATGAAGTTACAGAAATAATGACTGAAGGCCACATTGTGCATAACCCATCTGTGGATGTCCAAAGAGGAGATGACAGGGGGTGCTAGGAACTTTCTTCACTTATACAAAGAAGGAAGTAGATGGGAGGCCAAAGTAGTGACATGACCGTCATCCCTGCTCTGCACTGGCCCATGGACTAGGCCTGCAGCAAGCTGCACATTACAAAGAATTGAAGCAGCAGCTGCAGTCATTCTATATGCTGGGGAAGCATTCTGTCTCTCTGAGGCAAAATGTTTCCGGGTGTTTCTCCTGGCGTGCTGAGACGCTGAAATCTCCTAGGCAGGGTTATGCCTTAGAAGTACAATTTAGACCACAACTCTTCTTTTAGAAGAAAAGAAGAGTGATAAGCAGGGGAGAGAAGATGTGTTTTCATTTGTAGGCTGGAACGAGATGGGGAAGAAAAAGGCAAGAAAGACCGGAAAAAAAAAGAACACACATTGGGCTAAATCCTCAACTGGTGTAAATCAGTGACACTACATTGATTTAGAAGTGCAACACCAATTTACACCAATTGAGCATCAGGCCCATTAAGCTTAAAAATCATCCAAAATTTCTTACATTTCTTTCAAAATCTGAAAACTGTGGTCCAGACTCTCAGTTGGCACAAATTAGCATAAATCTATTAAAGTCAATGGTGATGAACTGATTTATAGCAGCTCATTTTAATAAAGATAACTCAAAAATGGTGAAAAAAATGTTTCCTACTTCGAAATTTGATTCACCAAAAAAAGTGTATATACTGGGGGAAGGGACAGAAGTGCCAAGTCATCAAAAATTGGGGCTTGGACTGAAAACACTTTCTCAAATCATATAAGCATAATTGAAAGTGCAGGGCTATAACTGATCATTAATATAATTGCTATTATTAGGCATTTATTTTTAGACAAATAATGTTTCTTTTTTTACTAATACAATTGTTTATCAATGTTTAGGTTACTCTTTTTCTCGGAGCAGATACAAAAAATGGCCCTTTTTGAAGCCTCCAGTGTGGACAGGAGATATTTAGCAAGTAAACCATTTTAAAAACTGAGGCGGAAAAGAAACTGTAGTGAATATTTTCTAAAACATGTTCTTATTTTTCTGTTTTTGGTGGGATTTTGTATATTTTAACCATATTTCTAATTATTCTAGTTACAATGAATAATACTTTCCACGTATATAGGCTAGATTGTGTCTAGCCCTTGCACAGCCATGCAGAGCTCGCTCGCTCTGTGTAGGGGGAGGGGGAAGAGAACAGAGGGACAAGGAGAGCTCAGAGAACTCCCACACAGTGCATAACCTCCCTTTTCCAATAAGAAGCAATCTCCAGTCGCCTGTTATCTGCCAGTATTCTGGATCCTTCTCAGTCTGGATTCAGTTCTGGGCAAACTGAGCGTGCACTTGTTATTCTGATGAACGATCTCTTTTCCATTGACAAGGGAAAAAATATCCACATTCATCCTGCTGGACCTCTCTGTAACATTTGATACCCTTGATCAAATTTACCTGACCTGTCTCCAAGAAGCTGCTGGGTAAATGGAAACACTCTGAAATGGCTCAGGTCCTCCCCTGCTCAGACCAAACCTTGTTGGTCATTTAAAATAAGTGTTTTTCCACCTCCAAAGCCCTCAGTTGTTGATTCCCACAAGACCTACCCCATCCCCCACATATCATTTAACATTTCTGTGAAGCCATTGGGATAGCTGGTGAGACCACACAGGCTGGAGCTCCACAAATAATACTTAGCTCTTCATCTGCTTTCATCAACATGAAACAAGCAATGCCATCTTCCAGCTTTTTCTGCCAAGCAGAAATCAGCACCTGGAGAAAGAGCAGCTGGTGAAAGCTGAACCTAGGCACAAGTGAATGTTGCTGGCAGGAAGAAGGAAGCACTTTAAAAAACTTGCCTCCCCTATAACTTTCCCCACTATCAAAGGCATCTGCCCTCTGATAGTTAAGTCAGAGTACAGCCCTTGGGATCCTTTTAGACTCCTTGGTATTATTGGTTGCCCAAATACCCATGGTAGTAAACTCTCACTCTGATGTATGACTGGCCAGAATATTGTTCCCCATTTTATTGGGCACACACTTGGCATTGGTAGTCCACACATTCATGACATCTAGGTTTGACTTACTGCAACTCGTAGCTAGGAAAGAAGCCACAAAAAACTATCTAGAACAAAGCACAGAAGTAGTCAATCTAGCAACAAAGATCACAATGAACATATCACCATTCTGCTCTCTGTCCTGGTATCTTAAAACTCTCCACAGACCTAGCCCTATCTACCTGACAAATAGTCTCTCCCTCCAAGATCATACCCTCCCACAACAACACTGTTCCATTATAACAATTAAACTCTTGAATAACACCTGAGGCTCGTGAATGCAGAAGACAGAACTTTCACAAGCTGCATTTAGACCACCACAGAGTTCCCCAGTTTCCGAACTAAATGTAAAACTAATTTCTCCAACTTAACTTGCCCTCAGTAAGTTTTATACACACACCACAAACAAGAAAAAAAGAATTTATAAACTAGTCAAACCTTTTGACTTATTCCAAGTGTAATCCACACACCTCCTGGGTCCCATCTAATGGCACCGAGACCACTTAGAGAGACAGAGATTAATGAGTTTGCTCTAGAGCCTTAGCTAACGGGTATATGGCTTTTAGCTCATGCGGTAGAGGCTCATGCACTAAGCTCTAGACATGGCTGGTTCAATCCTGCCTGCTGACGACTGGGGTCTGTCAGTGGTTCAAACCCTACTTACACAAGATAACTTTGAAGTTACATTGTCACCACCATGTGCATGGCAGTTCAGTTCAGTTCTATTAATAGAAACAATGAATCAAACTCAAAAAAATCTGGATATCAGGTTTGCTTTAAACAGCATCTGAAAAGCTTTAGATGCTTACCTGAAGTTTATCTAACTCACCCAGGCCTGTTAAGTCTGCATTGCTGGTCTAGTCTTCACCCAAAAAACATCTTTCTTATAAGATTTCCGGCATTTATGCTGTTTGTTGGATATATGGTTAGATTAGTCTCTCTCTCTCACAGTATTTTCAGACTCCAGTTCCAGACCTGGCTGGACATTTTCAACCTGTGTAAACAGAATGGTTCTAAATACGGTTCAAGGTACAAGGATGGAAGTTCTCGTATTATTTGAACTGGTTTGCTGATCCCTCCTCAGCACTAGTCCACCACACTACATAGATAGATGTTTGATCTGAAAATTAAGTGAATTTTCCCCTGGTGCACTGTTTATAACTTCAGAAATTTTACAGAGACAAGGTGGGTGAGGTAATAGCTTTTATTGGACCAACTTTGGTTGGCGATAAAGACAAGCTTCCAAGCTTACAGAAAGCTCTCCTTCAGTGTAAGCTGGAAAGCTTGTCTCTCTCACCAACCAAAGTTGATCCAATAAAAGATAGTTCTTTACCCACCTTGTCTCTCTAATATCCTGGGACCAACACAACTACAACAACACCGCATACAACTTTAGAGCTACTCAGCTAAGTCGATCGGTGGTTAAAACGAACCCTTGGATGTTCAGTGTTATGCAAGATTTAAAATTGTGAAAGTTTCTTGATAGTCATTGTTAGAGGGCTTTCCCTTCACCTCCTCCTCTGGTTCTTGTCACGCAGACAGAAAGCAGAAGACCAGAAGTCCCAAGTGCAGGCAGTGCAATATTTATTGGGGTTAGTTCCAAACAAACATATCCATAGCTCTACACGCTGGCAGAGTCTGTTTCCCAGTGTTCCATTCCCAGCTCTGAAGCTGCGGAGTGTTTACCCCGTGTCTCCCTTCCCAGCTCTGAAGCCGCAGAGCCTTGCCTATGTCCCCCTTCCCCATTCCCCTATTCTCATTTCCCATTCCCCCCCTCCTCCTTCTTAGCAGACCCAGATATACCTGCAATGCATGCTCCTAATCACACACCTTATAACTTACAGTCATGTTCCATTTGGGAAGGTCATGAGTTGGGATCTTCATCCCACCTCTTTTATATTCCCTGGGAGGGGTAAGGAGTGAGGTTGTGCTGCAGTCAGGGACAGGCATTTCTTTAGTCTTTTAGTGTTTTATACCTTCCCCGCCCCCTTTGCCCCTCCCAACTGGTTGCTTGATCTTGCCTTGAGATAGGGGTTGAGGCAATCTTACCAAGTAACACTTTAACCGCTCTTATCTGTTCCCATTGTATTAACAAATCCATCTGACTAGGCAGAAGCAACATACATAGTCTTTGTCCTTTGTTTACACATATTAGTATAAGATATAAGAGTATCGAAAAGTCAAACCCAAAATTCTATCCCAGGCTAACAAACAGACCTATATACTAACAGTCATCATATGGCTAAAACCCCACAAAGTTCATAAAATGTAGGGCTAAGTGTTTAATAGCCCTCAAATTTTCTTCCTTCCTGTAATGAGGTGATTTAGCAGTTACACAAATAAATCATCTAAGAACATACCTCAAGATCCCTGAAGAGATTTTTTTCATACTTCCTGAAAGGTACACCTGTGCTTATTTAGATTTCTTTGTTCCTTCCACATTTATTTTTAGCACATTTAAAAGTAGTCAAAATAGCTTCTGAAAACCCTACTGATTGATTCGGAAGGCCACACAGATGCCAAGTAATGAGACGGTGGAAAAATTCACGAGTGAGCAAAGATATTTGCTCATAGGTATACTACTCAGCAATCATTTATTAATTGCTGGCTAAAGTTTTACATGGAAAAAGCTGGTTTAGGCAGTGGATAGTGCAAATATGATAGAAAAGAGCTGAATCATTTGACCTAAGGTAGGAAAAAAAGAAAAGATTAAAAAATAAATGTCAAACAGAAAGCAGCAAGAGAAAGGCATCATGTGTAGGGTGACCAGACATCCCGATTTTATCGGGACTGTCCCAATATTTACTTGTTTGTCCTGCATCCCAACCGATGTTCGGTCGGGACGTGAATTGTACTGATATTTTGCGCTCCGGCGCACAGGCAGGGGGGCTCGCGCCCCTCCGCCCCAACTCCGCCCCCTCACTGCCCCATTGGATCCCTCACCAAATCCCCGCCCTGGCCCCACCTCTTCCCCAAGCACGCCGCATTCCTCCTCCTCACCCCTCCCTCCCAGGCTTGCGCTAATCAGCTGTATGGCGGTGCAAGCGCTGGAGGAGGGGGGAGAAGCAGGATGCGGCAGCCAGCTCAGGGGAGGTGGAGGCGGAGCGGAGGTGAGCTGGTGTGGGGGGGCGGGGCTTGGAGCTGCCAGTGGGTGCCCACCAATTTTTCCTATGCTCCGGCTTTTCTTTCTTTTTTTTTTTCCCTCCGCCGCTGGTTCTTGGGTTTTTGGGGTTTTTTTGCTCTGCCGGCACCCCTCACCCGCCCCCGGCATCCCAATATTTCACATCTCTCATCTGGTCACCCTAATCATGTGTTACCAGATTTTCCCAGTTGTCATTCATTTCCTCAAGTCTTCCCACTTACATTCCAACCACCTGGATTTCAGCTTCGTATCTTCATCTCTTCTTCTCTCTCCTTACTCCCACCATTTCATTCTGTATAAACTGAATTATTAGTCCCTCTCGATGCCCCGGTTATGGCTCTGGATCCATTAGGGCCCACGCAAGCCTGAACCTCCATCCAAACGTCACTCCTCACTGTCCTTTTAAAAATATTTCAGCAAGTGGGCTTGGAGCCACTGCACTTCCAAAATTACCTCGACACCACTGAGAGCTTATTCAAAGCATATGAGTATTCATTTTGAGAAAGGATTCTTGGGTGAATATTACAACTGGGAAGTAGTCCAAATGTTCTGATTGGTCAGTGGGCAAATGGTATATTCTGTAGGTACTAAAATGCCATGCATCTGGGTAGAGGCATGTTTTGCTTTTTCTCATTTTTGTTCTCTTATTGAAAACACTATTAAAGATGGTTAAATGAAAGCCAAGCAATATATATTGTTGACTGGAGCCTCAAGTTATTTCAAGCTTTTACATAAGTTTTCCGAGCTTGGTCTGAGCACTGTAGAACATTCCTCAGCTTTTGCAGCACTCTTATGAGTTGGTTTTATATCATCTTACCCTGGATCTATTTTTACTTCTAATGTGTTTTTTCCCCTTCACTAGTACATCAATTTTATACCTAGAGAACATGGAATTCACTACTATGAAATGTGGTGCCACATTCTAGTTTATCCATAAAGAAGGAAAGAAAATCTAGTTTCTTTTTATTATAAAGCACAAAATTATTCTTTTATTTGCTGTCTGGAGAATCATCGGGGCCTTATTAACAGGTACATAAGGCCAACACCTAAAGGACAAACAATTTGGGGTGACATTTGGGGAGAAAATAGCCACACAGTCAAAGAATCCCTGAGTCACTGCTAGTCTGCCAGCACACGTTTAGCATCCATACCCATACCAACTGGCCCAGGGCACTAGCAGCAGATATGCATCACCTATGCACAGTTGAGGAGCACCGAACTGGTTACTAGGGATGGGAAATGGGCACATTTAATAGGCAAGTGTGTGTAGGGACTGAAGCATGGAAGTCCAACCTAATATTTAGAGTCAGGAGCCTGGAACCAGAGTCAGGTGCCAAGCCAGGGGTGAAAGGTGGAGTCAGCAGTGAGGCATAAGAACAGGGACCTGGAGTGAGGAAAGAAAACAGGAATTGGGAACAGACAGGAAGACAAGGCTCAGGAATCATGCAAGTAGGCAAGGTACATAGTAGCAAACAACCAAAAATTCCTCTAGCTCCTCAGACAACTTCCTGTGCTTCTTTCTGGTTTAAGAAGAAGCTTCCCAGCCAATAGGTGGGGGCTGGTCATCTCCCCCAGTGAGGAGCTTCATGGGAGAGGCCCTTTGCAAGCTAGAACTTCATTGGTCCTCATTGCGACTCATAAGTCATTTGCAATGAAAGTCATTTTCTTTTATTATTATTACTGATTTTTACGTGTAAGTGTTTTTTAAATTCTCCTTTACTAGGAGAAATTTCTAGTCATTTTTCATGGTCACAGATATTTGTACAAATCAAACATCAGCTTTCACTAATAAAAAACTCTAGCTATCATGTATGTAAAATCTTGTGAAACGTCAACACAGACGATCATTCGCTTTTATGCAAAACCAGGAAAAAGATGAAGTTCACTTAATCTGCAAAATGCATCACACAGTTCTAGCAATAAGAATCTTTCTGAGAACATTGTGAAAGGGTCTGATTAGCAAAAGGATATTATAAGAAATGGAGAAGGTACAGCAGAGAGAAACCAGACATAAGGACTTAAGGCATTCAAAAATCAATATTCTTTACTAGAGAAGAGATAAAGAGGAAATCTTAGTTAGTTGCACAAAAATTTTGATGAACAGAGAATGCAAATAAAATACAGCTATCTTAGTTAGTTTCAAAAAGCTTGTACAAACTTACATGTGAAAGTGCCTGCCACTAACGGAAATTATTATTACATAGAGAAGTACTATTTGGAAGGAAATACCAAGAGAAGAAATAGGAGCAACTATTTGGTTTAAAATGGGAATCATAGAAATATTTGGAAGACAGAAATACGGTGACTCAATAGATGAGACAGACCTAGATGAGCTCCCTGGATTCCTTCCGTTTTCAAATTTCCTATGTTCCTATGAAATTAGCTCTTTAAAGTAGTTTCCAAGAGCCCTGCAATTCATTTTTTTGGCTGGGCAAACTCACTTTCACTAAATGCAATGATCTGAGGTTTGTTTGAATTCCTGCTGTGTGGAAACCCACTGTACATTCTAGCAGGTGTGAGCACACTGAGGCTACTTCAGTTGCAGCTCATTTCCACTTACTAACTACTTTATCTCACTGGATGAAGCAAAAGTGACTTTTGGGTTTCCTGGTAGTCTACTACTTCAAAGAACCTAAAAGTGATTTGTTTATTTCAGAGGAAATGGAGACCAGTCAGTGATGACAGATTTATTGGTTAAATGGACATCACACAAAAAAATGTCATGCTATACAGGCTGGGCTCTAACCACAGTACAGGAGCTCACAGTACGAGGTGATGCTGTGCATTCCAGAAATGCAATCCCATTTAATCCACTCCCCTCTAATCTGTACATTTATACAGCCCAGGGGTGGCCACATACCGACCCTCCGAGCCGCATACGACAATCTCCAGAAGTTCCAGAGTTGGGGCACACCTCCCACCCCACAGGGCTGAAGCCAGAGGCGATGTGTGAGGGGGACACATGGGGTCACATGCCCCCCCCAGATTTTTGCCAGGGTTTGCTGGCCCCACTCAGTCACATGATGCTGTTGGGCCCCCTCCCTGCACATCAGCTGCTGGAGCCGGCAAGATGGGGGCTGTGCCTTGGGTAGAGGCAGCTACAAACAGCTGGGAGCTGCAGGGAGAGCTGCTACTTTTTATACTGCCTCTCCCTAAGGAGCTAAAGCTACCTCTCCATGCAGAGCTAACACCTGGGAGCTGAAGGGAGGGGCAGCTAAGGGAAAGAGGAGGGGTGTGATCAGGGAGGCATGACTCAAGCTATTGGGGAGGTGAACCTTTAAATTGTGCCCCCCCCAGCAGGCACCAGTCATTTCTTGCAAAAGCCCCAAGCTCCCCACCCCTCAGTCTGATAGGCTAAGAATGGGATTATGGGAGGGGCTTGGGGAGCCACACTTTAAATATATGGAGATACACCTATCTCATAGAGCTGGAAGGGACCCTGAAAGGTCATCAAATCCAGCCCCCTGCTTTCACTAGCAGACCCAAGTACTGATTTTTGCCCCAGATCCCTAGGTGGCCCCCTCAAGAATTGAACTCACAACCCTGGGTTTAGCAGGCCAATGCTCAAACCACTGAGCTATGCCCCCCTCTTTAACTATAAAAGAGCTCCATGCAGCTCATGAGCCATAGTTTGGCCACCCCTGATATAGCCTCTTCACACATTTTCCCAATGTGCTATGCAGAAATGCAGTAACCACTGTACCAAGCTACATTAATACATCTAGACTTGAAATCACAGCAAGAGAAATCAGTTGCTGAATATCTCCTGGCAAAGGGTCAGTCAGTGATAAAGACAAAAGACACCTAGGTCTCTGATCACTTCCAATTAAATCTCAGGATACAAGACAGGTTCTTAGTTCCTGGAGAGCAGGGCCGGCTCCAGGCACCAGCTTACCAAGCAGGTGCTTGGGGCGGCCACTTCGGAGAAGGGCGGCACGTCCAGCTGTTCGGTGGCAATTCGGCGGACGGTCCCTCACTCCTGCTCGGAGCGAAGGACCTCCCGCCGAATTGCCGCCACAGATCGCGATCGCGGCTTTTTTTTTGTTTGGTTTTGGTTTTTTTGTTTGGCTGCTTGGGGTGGTCAACGGAGAGGGGTGGCACCTGCGGCAATTCGGGGGTGGCAGGTCCCTCACTCCATCTAGGAGTGAAGGACCTGCCGCTGAACTGTTGCTGCCAATCGCGGCTTTTTTTTTTTTGCTTGGGGCGGCAGAAATGCTGGAGCCGGCCCTGCTTGGAGCCGGTCCTGCTGGAGAGAGATTTCACAATATGGCATAAGCATCAATAGTTCCCATAGCTAGGAAACTAGACAGTGGAGAATTTTACATAGGAGCAATAAAACATGAATATTAATATTAAACTTCAGTGGGAGCCAATGTAAATTGTACAATATGGCTGATCAAACTTAGTCCAATGAGAAGGCAAGCAGCAGAGTTTTCAACAGTTGGAAGGCTCAGAATGTACTAAGACCCATTGAAACAGAACTGCACATTCTAAATCGGAAAAAAAAAATCAGACAAAGAAAGTCCACAGTTCTAAATCCAGATACTACTGATATCATTTTGCTATAATCTTCTAATGACCATAGATCAATCTTGTTTACATCACTTGAAAAAGGCAATGAAGAGCTAAGGATAACATCAGCGATTTTCAAAACAGGCTCCTGTGCGAACTGGCAACTTCCCACTTTCAACAGGAGTGAAGAATGTTGATCAAGCCAGGCAATGAGATCCAATCAATGGGGAATGCTACTTGATCTGGATTCAATTTTAGAAAAAAATGTGTGGCTGGGACTGTACACCAGCCAAACAAACTGATCATTTGGAAAGAAACTGTAATATTTGTAGAGGCAGAGAAATATAGCTCTGCATCACCTCTATACATATGGTTGGTTAGACCAAGCCTGCCAATAATGGGCTCAAAATTATCAAAAGGATAATATGTAGTTAATTATAGGCCTATTTTATAATAAATGGAAAGAGTTTATTTCTTACAGTCACACCCCCACTACTAGGGCTAACAATTCAAAGATTGAAACTATTTATCTTTCATTATTACCATCATTTATATTATGGCCTCACCTACCTGACCAAACCCAGATCGGGGCCTTATTGTGCTTGGTGCTATATCTACATACAGTAAGAGATGTAAGTGAGTATTATCCCCTTGTACAGACAGGGAAGGCACAGAGTGACTAAATACCTCAGCTAAGGTCACACAAGAAGTCTGTGTCAGAGCTGGGAATTGAACTCACATTTTCTGAATCCTAGGCCCCAGCCTTAAACTCGGGAGCATCTAATTTTGTCTTTAATACCAATATGGCTTATTCATTTAAGTATTTCTCTTTTCAATCCACCTATTAAACCTTTGATTAACTTGACTTGAAAATTTGCCCATACTATTAGAATTTCTTTTAAAAAGTGGTTTAACAATGAAGCCCTAAGGAAAATACAATCTTATAAGCAAGCTTTTTGGCCCAAGCACCATGTTTTCCTATGTGTTTGTACAACATTTTAGCACAATGGAACACCAATCGCAATTGGGCCTCTAGCGCTACTGTCACATAAATGTTTGCAATGCTAACACATCTAACAGTATATGTGAAAACTAAGAGTCAGATGTCATCTGAGTGTGTACTATATTTTTATGTGATCTTGATTTAACCCCAATCTTACAAACACTAACACATGCTAAGGTTTATGCACTATGTGTAGTCCCATTGAGTTCAATGTATTGACTTCAGTAAGAACAGAACGTAAAGTTAAGCATGTGCTTAGTCTTTGGAGGACAGGGGCCTTAGTATAACCATTAATGACATTTGATTTATAAATCAAAGAAGAAAAAAAATCAGCAACACCAGAGATCACATAAATAGGCATGGTTTTCTTTAATGTGTTTTGGTCTGGTACTTAGTGCAAAATATGTTCTATGTCAAATCTTTTGACCACACTGCACTCTTAAGGGAACTTCTTGAAGGCACATTAGAGGATGGAATTGTTGATCCTCATTAACCAGGACTGGCATTAAACTGGAGTGTTTTTAAACTGCCTAAGGGGTGTTCTTGCTTTACCTTCAAAGGCAAGCTGGTGGGATTGCACTGAATGTCTATTAAAAATTTCAGGCCATTACAAGAGCAAATGCATAAAGGATATAGGAGTGAGGCAACCAGGAAAGAAGTCTGTGACAATGAGAAAGTACTTATGGATCATAAACCTATAATCATGAAGATAAAGGTTGGAGTCTGAAAGCTGCCTTAACACAAGAGAACTCAACACCCAGAAGTGCCCATTTAGGCACCTGCGATGAAGAACAACTGTAGCTGCAAAGTCGTGTTTTTTTTGATCATCTGCCCAAATTCTTTCCTTCCATATGAATCTAAATGATATTTCAGCTACCAACTTTCCATTGCTCTTTCAGTTTACTGCCAGCTCTTTCTAGCTTTTCAAATCCTTAATAAAAATACTAATAACAATACTACTACTACTACTACTAAGGTGAATAAAGTACTAATTAAAGAAAATGTCCATTCAGGGACTATTTACAACATTTTCTATAACTTGATTATTAGCAGACATAAAGACAAATTAGTCATTATAAAAAGAAAAACAATAACTAATTTTTCAGATCATGTTGGGCTAACGTATAAAGAAGTATGAATCCACCTTATTTGGCACTGAAGAAGTCATATACTCACAGATTAGAGGATCAAGAGAGTAGACTGAAAACCAACATGCAGGGAAAATGCAGAGAAACCAGAAGACTGCATATCAAATGAATAAATGAAACCAAGAACATGCAAACCTTTAGGACCAGATCTTGCCATTAGGACACAAACCAGTGTTGAGTGTGGTGTGAAGCCACACCACCCTAACAGGAGTTTTTTGAGGCATTGTGCCCAAGAGAAACACAGCACTGTCCAGAGTTCCCTGGTGCATAGAATAGCACTGTGCGTTTACTTCTCCTGGAAGGCTGCAGAAGGTCCCTTCTGGCTGGGTCTGGTTGCAGGACTATGACACCTGTGAGCAGTAACAGGGCTCAGTTCCTGAGCTCAAGAGAACACATGGACTGTAACTGTGCCTAGACCCTGCATGGGGCTGCAAAGAAGAATAGAGGTTTCTTGTGCTATCCACCCCTTTGTGTAGTTATGCAAGGGTCATGCACAATTTGTCCTAAAGTGGGTAGAGGACAAGTAGTGAAAGAGAAACAAGTTCAAAATTGTTAAGAATTCCTGCAGGGAAAATATGCAAGATTACCATAGTGAATATTAAAGTCTCCTAGGATAAGCACCTTCTAGCAGGTTAGCGACAAATCAAACTAATTTGGAGAAACCTGTAAGAAAACAACTTAACTTTCATTTCAGAAAGCCTAAAGACCAATAAAGCTGCAGATGATTTATAGTTCAGTAATCAGTGAAAATCAAGAACCTAGACAACTGGTGGAAGTCTGATTTTCAGACTGGAATGAAAGAAAGCTGCTTTGAGAAATGTATAAATATTACTGGCAGAAAATTCTTTAACTAATTCACATATGGTAATTTAGCAACATTTTGGGGATGGAAAGAGGCAGATAGCCAACCTAGAGCTCTTCATATATCCTTTTAGCATTTGTACCATACAGTACTTTTCCCTTCTAGTTGCAGGTCTATTTTTTTTTAAATAGTCACAGTTTCAGCTTCTATTGGTCTTTGTGCCACATATAAATTAACCTATTTAAAGGATTTTTTTTTCTGAATTGCCGTCCTTTCTTAGCTTCATCCTCAGATAAATTGGATAGTGTTAGGTTAAAAAGGAACAAAAATTATTAGACAGCTGAATGACTGATGCAGTAGGAAAAACTAAAAAGGTAGAAATCAATAGCCCATCGCTTAACTAAGTGAGGTTAGGGGAGGGAGCACATATCAACTGTCTGCAAATATCTAGAGGGTGCACACAGAGAAGTAATTATTTAGGATAGTCCTAGAGCATAAAACTAGCAGCAATGGGATAAAATCAGGAACACTTTAAGATTAACATGAGGAAAAAATTCCTGAAGGCGAGATCTATTACACTGTGGAACAGTTTCCAATGGATATTCATCAATGCAAGCTATTTTTAAAAATCAAAACGAATATTTCATAATCACAACCATACTGCTTAACCTGATACATTAGCCTTTCTGTACTACTGTACTGAAAACCACCCTGAACTGTCCTTTAAAACTACTGCTTTGTTCCTGCCTGTCACTTATTTAAATGAATTATTCAAGTTTGTTAAGTATTACAATCCTTGTGTAAATGGGTGCCATGGCTTTTCCAAACCATTTTGTACTCATGAAAATGTTTTCTGTTTTCCTTGATCAGTGACACTTGAATCAAGCCCACTACGAAAACCAGACCTTCATATTTATACAGTAGCTAGAGTTCTTCTCCTGTTCTATTTTCACTTAGCTATCTTAGGTTTTGTCCTGTTGCCCGCTATCACTATAATATCTGAGTACCTTCCATGTTAATTAGACTGGAAATAATGAAATCCCTAGTGGACCTCATGGAGGCTCTGGCTCTTCTCCCTTTTTGGTTTATAGAAAGCTTTGCTTGGACTACAGTGGGGTTTTTTTTTTCGTTAAAGAATGGGGAAGAAGGTTGGTGTTCCGATGTCATTCTGGTATGGCCAGATGGGGGAGAGGATGCTGATTGGCTAGCATTCCTCAGCTCCCAGAATTTAGCCCAACTCAGGGGCTGTGTGGAGCCTCATTTGGCTCCATTCTAGCAGCCCACACTACCCACCTGAACTAGGAATAAAAACCTGACCTAGCAGATGCTACAGGTCTAGCCAATCACCTGTTTAGGGAGTCAGGAAGGATTTTTTTTCCCCCATAAGCCAATTAGCAGAGGATCAGGGAGTTTTTTGCCTTCCTCACAGAACCTTCAGGTTGGTTAAGTAGGAATGCACTTAGTACCCAACAGAGGTACTGGGGTTGAGTTGTTTATTTGTTGCAACTTGTGGATGGTTTGCAATGTGGTTAAGAGAATAAAATGAACAGTTCCAGAGGTAAAAGACCTGGGATTTTGGTATCGGGCCTTAAGCATATAGGATTGTGGCCTTCATGGGCTGAGGTCAGACCTTGTGGCCCTCGCAGGCTAAGATCCCCACCCTGCTGCACCCTCTGTTCCCCCCCCTCACAGTGGGGAGGGTGCTAGGACTCAGAGAGAGCTGAGTCCAGGGGGGTAACTGAGGAGATCATACCCTACCTGATGAGTTATATGGTAAGGAGCCCTGTAACTGCCATACTGGAACCAATTAAATGCCTGGTATGAGTGATGGGCAGGTAGCGCCCCTCCCTTGTGTTAAGGTTTAATTAATCTTGCAACCTGCTGCTTAATTCCATCCTAATTTTGCAGCTGTGACTACATCATATTAGGCAATGATGTTCGTTACTATGTTTTTTAAATGGATGAAATTACTACTCATCAAAATTAAGAGAGCATCATTAGCCAGAGGCAGGTAAAGTTCAGACAAAAGCTGTAAATGTGTCTTCACACTGCTCTGCAAATGCACCTCAATCCTGGCATGCAGCACACTGGCTATTTCAGTCCTGGAACAGAATCCTCTTGACTGAGCTGGAAAGTTGTGCTAAATTGTGTGGTGGTTTTGTGACTTGGAAAAAAGCCCGCTGGGGACTAGCTGGACCACAGCCAATTTTGTGTTCTTGTGATCTACTCCCCTGTGAATTTAGGTCTCCAGAGTTTCAAGTCTAATACATTTTTTCTATAATCCCACTTTACAGCCAGTTCAGTGATATTGCAATGAAACTTTCTGAACATTTAATGCAATTGCTGAATTGCCAACCCTAAGCATTCAAATATCATGAGGAAGTTTCCCCAAAACTGAATTGCTCTGCATGCATACGAAAATGGAATACTATAGTGGAACCTGATTATTGCCCAATTAGATACAGTGGACAGACGGATCAAAATTGTCCGTGCATTTGTAATGTGCCTATCCCCACAGTACATAAGTGGAGCTGTGAAATTATTTACTTTATTCAAGTTGTGAAACTCCACCTACAGAGTAATGGAGTAGAAGACCATTAATTAAATAAATTCTCATTCCACCTATAGTGAAGCTTCATTCTTCTCCATGCAGGTTCCCCCTTCCTACTCCTAGAATGCAGGAATTATCACCTAACAGGCTGGAGTTAAAGGCTGAATTTCAGGGAGATTATAACTCCCACGTTTGCACCACTGGCTCCATAAAGAATGAAAAAAGAAGCTGCAAACACTTTTCTTCTGCACATTGTAGATCTCTAAGCACATTAACAGCAGTAAATATTAATCATCATCATCGTCTCTGGCTCATAGTCCTACTGTAGCTACTTCCACAAACACCACCTTGCTTAGTGCTATACAAGATAAACTGTCTCTACCCTGAAGAGCTTGAAACATAGAAGAGAGACAAGACAACACAAATGGCAGATGTACACGTGTTGACTCTTTTTTTTGTTACTTTCTCTTTCTTATATAATGTTGAAGTGCAGGAGGCATTTGACTAACCTGGGATTGTAAGATCCCATGAAAGATATGAGGATTTAGGAAGGACTGAATGAGAGAGGATGGTATACTGGAATTGGGAGTTCATTTCAGGCATATGGACAGTACAGAAGAAGGCATAAGAATGGGAGTGGGAAAAGGAAGTGAGCATACAAGATGGAGCAAAGAAGGTGAGGTAGGATTAGATGAGAAACAATATCAGAGATGTAGGCTGAGGTGCCGTTGTGCAGAGTCCTACAGGTGAGGATGTGACATTTACCATTGATTAGATAAGCAAGTGGGAGACAGTAGAAGAATTCTAAAGGGGGAAGTAATCTGGTCTGATCAATGGATAGGATAATTTTAGCAGGAACAAAATGGAATTCAGTGCTGTGTTGACAACTTAGCGATTTTGTTGCTAGATTTAGTGACTTTTTGGTTCACCTAGTGAGCAAATAAGCATCAAAGCGACCAGCGACTTTCACTGACAATTATAGTGATATTCAGAGAAAGAAGTCACCAATTTGTATGGTCACAAAATCATTCACGAGCAGCTCAATAGTGTTAATAAAATCCATTCAACGCTCTTCTTACCACATTCTGTTGTACACCAAGTCAATGTCATTACGTCTACGCAACCTTAACCAGACCCGATGTGAGCGGCACCCGTCTGATGATGACAGTGTACTGTTGTAGTTGCTTGTAGGCAGCAGTGGCAATTATGGAAAGTTATGTGCAAAAAGCAAAGGGAGGCTTGGAGGGGCAGCCAAATGCCAGGTTAAGAAGTAGGGGGGACCCCAGCCCTGCCCCATGTAACCAGGACAGCCATGAAACCCCTTGCCAGCCCCCTACCAACTGAGAAACACCAATGGAGCTGGTAAATGATAACAAAATAAACTCAGCTGCCAAGACTATCCAGCTGGAGAGAGAGCACCCAGCATTGCTGCTGCTGCTTTCTGTTCAGCAGCTGGGAGTGTCCTCTCACCCGGGCAGGGTGAGCGCAGAAGCTAGTCATGGGGGCAGGTTCAGCAGAGTCACAAGGAATCGCCCAGATAGACAAGCCGGCTCCCTACTTCTTGGAGGAGATTTTAATCAGTTAACATTTCAGTGGCCAAAGGTTCAAAGATCTGTTGTCAACATTTTTTTTCCTGCATCACCCTCGCCCAGGGAGTGGTGCCCACCCTGGTCACTAACTGTTTTTACTAAGCAGAAAATCATAACTTTTCCCCTTAGGGGCAGTTGTATCCTCCCCTCTTCCATCTCCCCTCCCCATTAGATCTGGCTTTTTTACCCCCTCCCCACCAGCAAGGAATTGAAGCTGACCCCCAGTTACTTGCTAAGCATTTATTCTGCCACCAGGAGATTGAGTCAAACCATTCACAGCCTCTCAGCCCAAGCCCTGGAATGCGCTTCCTTCCGAGGACATGCCCAATTATGCACTTAAAAACTCTATGACAAACTCCTATTAGAATACGACTTACAGTCTAAAAACATTTTCAGGGATTAGTGTGTATAGAAATTCTATAATGCATTATTTCAGTATTGTGTTTGTAATTAAAATTTACCATCCCGTGTATATACCTATAATTTGCTGTTGAATTTTGTGGAAATTGGTTAGTGACATTTTTGACACATTTTGAAAGCTTAAATAGCAACTTTTCAGGGTTTCTCGGATGACTTCCTACTATGTGGAGTTGGCAACACTGGAGTCAGGGAGGAAATTACAGTAATCAAGACAGAGATGCCCGGAGCATGGACATGGGGACAGAAAAGAAGGGTTGGGTTTTTGATATCACATGAAGGAAGCAGCAGCAAAACAGCCTGGATGTGTGTGAGAGAAGGAGAGGAGAAGTCAAAGACGACCCCACATTGCACACTTGAGTGGCAGATAATATCTTCCAATCCACAGCTTCAACCACCCTCAAAGTTAGAGGTGTTACATAGCCTTGGACTAGGGAACCAATGGTATTGGTCTGCGGTATCGGCATAGATCCTCTAACCATGAAGTCATGCCCTCGCCATACAGTTAATTCCTCCTTCCCCTGTAAGGAGAATGCTTTAGGTTTCCCCACACATCCATTTTGTATTGTTTTGTGAGTACTTCTTCCTCCTTTTGTAAGTTTTTCCACAGGAAGGGATGAAATGCTGTATTCATTTCATATTCAACTCTACCCACATAAAGCCTGACTATTTGAGCTCTGTAGAGGATGGAAAAATTGGGCAGGTTAAATTCAACACTCTCCTACTCAAGGCCAAAGGCAGACTAGTGGCAGCATTCCCCCATGACAGTTACACAAGATACTGCAGCTTCTCCCCTGGCCTGTCCCAGTGTGGTCATCCAGGCGGGCCTATGCAGATTTTGCACAGAGATCTTTCCTGTAGAACATAGGAAATGCACAAGTGCCCCAGGACGCTACTCATCCAACAGACTCCCATACAGTCCTGCATAGGGTCTGTGCCTTTTGGACCCAGATGAATTTCACCTCAATCCAATTTAGGTGCTTATTGGTATATAAACAAGGTGCTATTGTCAGATATGGGCACAGGGCAGGCATGATGGGCAGCATTGCTACATCCCATTACATGTTTAGCTGCATGCTTTTCACTTCTCTGTATATAATAAAGTCAATCATGTTTCAGTGGTAACATGAATGCAGCTTCCATATTTATATATTTTGTGAATTAAGACTACAAATTAGTTTTTGAGGCAGACTTGAAAAACACAAAATGAAATAAGGTCCTGCATAAAGAATATTTTTATCTGAGATCCACCCATAGGCAGTATAATTGGAAAAGTTTCTTAGCCAAAAAGTTAAAGTCAACAACAGAACAGCCATACAGGATCAAATCCTGCAATCGCTTACGCATTTGCTTAACTTTATTACTGTGAGTAGTCCCATTGGGACTATGTGTAACCCCCTGATCTCTTTTTTTCTCCACCCTTTTTCTGGTGTTCAGTCAAAAGCCTTATTGCTGTAATTACAGCTGCTGTTTCTACTTGCTCTGAGTGGAGATGGAAACATTCCCAGGCAAGATGGCAGTATAGAGGCTTGAGTCATTTCAAACAAAAAGTTGCTATTTCAGCACACTAGAGGGAGTGCAGGAAGCTAATCATGCTCTGAAACTGGCGTGGAAGTTTTCAATAAGGGCAGATGTTCCAGTACACACGTTAAACCCTTAGTTAGAAGCCGGAAGCTCCTGTCCAGTCAGAAGTGAGTTCTGTCAGGGGTACATAACTGGCAGCCATTTTGATTTGCGCACCAGTCAGATACAGCCCAGCCCTGCATGGAAAAGATAGAGCTGCGGGGGTAACCCAGACTGAATCTGTAGGTTGGATCTCAATATAGTTTCCAGTAATTTTACAGAAGTCATTGGGATTGAGACTGGGAAAACACCACAAAATAGAAATCATAGACTGGAGGCTTAATGTCTTTGAGAGTCATATCACACCACTGAACCTAACAGCTGCAGCAATTGTCAGGTGTGTGTGTGTGTGCGGATATCTGACGTTGTGTTTGTGCTCAGTATCATGCATGCTGAAAAAATTGGTTCTGTGATACAAGTGAATGTCTATACCTAGTTGTCATGACCTACGTGAAAGCAGAAGATCTCCGATTGGCAAAAGTCCTAATCCATTTACTTATTTTGTGAGGTTTAAATATATATATTTTAGGGTTTAGCTCTAATTCAGATTCTTCATTTTAAAGGAAAATAGCAAATCTCTAGTTAATGCTAGTCAGTCTAGCAGTCTGCGAGTAATGATTTATCTTTGGAGAGTCATTCAATTAAAAAAAAGGAAAAATGTTGACTGCTAATTGTGTGTGTGTGTGTGTGTGTGTGTGTGTGTGTGTGTGTGTGTGTGTGAGAGAGAGAGGGAGAGAGAGAGAGAGAGAGAGACTGTCTTATGATAAAGACTGGTATTGGATTCCTAAGAAGAAGAAAAAAGTGAATCCTATTATAATTTCCACTTTTTAGATTGTTCCTATAGAAAAAGAACTGTAGTCTCTCGCAAGGATATGAATTCATGGTCTCTGCAAGTCAGAGAGAGGATTTCTGTAGCACAGAATTGGTAAGTAAATCGCATCCAATACAAGCTTAGACTTACCTCCCTTCTATGTAGGTTACATATGCATAACATTAAAGCTAAGTGCAATGTTAAACGTTTTCAGGATTAGGGCTTTACAGGAACAGGTATGTAGCTCAGTTTACAAAAGGCCCAAACCAGCAAGGGGCTGAGTGATTTCAATAGGACTTGAAGGCCCCACCATCTCCGAATGTAGGATCAGGCCCCTGTCTATAAATGCTATTTCACTAAACACAGTCAAGCTGTTGAACACATTTAGCCACTGTACTTGAAACATATTAGCTCCATCCAAAAAGACGTGTTTGTTTGGGTGTCATGTCTGGCAAAGCTCTGGTGATATGTTTGCAAAAAACAAAAATGTTAAATTCCTGCAAAGTCTGTTGGCATGGAAAATATCCATCTCAAATGAGACCTTCCTTACGTCTAAATTTCAGTTTGGAACCCATGAAATATGAGGTTTCATAGTATTAGATTTCTCTGCATTCCCTCATATTAAAGCAATAAAGATGTTTGTTCTTATAAAACTGTAGTAACATATTAAAATATAAAAAGAGTTGGGGGTGGGGGAACAAGGGAAGTAAAATTCAAAACACAAAACATACAGGGAAGTTTGGCAGATTAGTCCTTCATAATTTAAACCAAATCTGAACATTTAGGGATTGATCTCCAGCTTTTCTTCTGTGTTTTTTTCACACCAATATTTTAATTACATTTAAAGATATTTGATCTACTAACATTTTAAAATAATAATTCCATAAATGTGGATGACTTAATATAGTCTTTTTAAAGACCAATTATAGAAGTGATTACTAAATTCCACGTTACCAATAGCATACAAAATGCTAACTTTAAGAAGAGATAATACTTTGTATTTATAGAGTTCAAGGAACTTTGCGTGCACTAATTAATCCTCCTATTTTCCTCACTTATGCTGTCTATACATAGCTAATTTTGTTTCATCTTGCATTCATTGACACACATTTACATAGTCCTACATAGTCTTTGGTCTCTCCATTTCTTTATTTATTTTAGGTCAGTATCACATAAACATTACCCTTTAAGACAAACTGTAATGTAAAGTCACTGTTCCCTCTCTGAGTGGATGAAAAAGGTGCTAAGTTCTCTAAGGCATAAAAACCAAACAAGCTCCCCCAAACATTAAAAAAACAAAAAAACAAAAACAAAAACACAGTAAGGGCCTGAGTCCTGAAGTCCTTGAGAAGGCTAAATTAACTTCCTGCAGGATTAGGCCTTAGCTGCAGCACAATTCCAAACTTTTTCTGAAACAAGAATACAGTCAATAATATAACTGCATCAGCATGTTACTTTAAACTTTGTAATAGTAGCAAGACATTACTACTAATTATAGACTAGAGCTTGCAGTGCTCTTGGTTCCCACTAACTTCAGCAAGAGGGGAGTGCTCGGAGCACCTTGCAGAATTTCAATTGGATTTTTTTGAAGATTGATTTTCAAAGACATATGTTTCAGTGGATTAAGAGCTAAGGACCCTTTGCTCATATTAACATATTTTAATTATAAGTTGCAGTACTGCTATTTTCTTTCAATGGAAAACATTTTGTACAGTTCATCACTAAGAAATTGTCACACAGCCAGGGTAAGTCAGTGTAGCAATACTGAGTCCAATGGAGGTGTGCCAATTTACACCAGCTGAGAATCTAGCCCAGTATAGTTGTTCTCAAACTCTTATTTAACAGTCACTTTGAGCTTTATATATTTTACCTAAAGAAATATAATCAGCTTGTCCTAAATTTTATTTTTTAAAAGTCTGTTCATTAGGAAGGCAAAAGACAAGAGAAAAAATTCTTTATTTGTAATTTGATTTTAGTAGTATGCACTATATGTTAGCTGAGAAAGAAAAAAATGTATATATGTTTAATACGTGTGTAAGGAATGATGTGTACATTCTCAGTCACTAGCATCATGGGGCCAAATAGTTACGTAGACAGACAGGAGAAATGCTCAAAGCTTACTGAAGAATTAGGAATCAACACAAGGAGTTATTCAGACTGGATCAGGCCAAAACACATCTAAATATCTGCTTAAGGGTTTTGCTGGGTCAGAACCATAGATAATTATTTATCCATCTTGGATATTTTGCCTGCACAAAATGGGCCCAATAATTCCCCCGATCTGTATGAAAAGGGGGTACCACCATGACTGAAACTCTCCTAGCCCACAGGGAAGTGGCCGGAGCAGTGACGTCGGCCACCTCCTCAACAGTGTCCCCTCTCCCAACACCTTATGCAGAGATCTCTGAGAGATCTGGGATCCACGTGTGGGCAGGGCATGGGATTGGAACTTGTGAGGGTGGGGAATATGCTTCATTCCATACAAACACCCCAAAGAATGCATGAAAAAGTTGTAGAGCCCCAAGCTAGGTTATCTTCCGCATGGAGCCCGGCTGTGCTAGGGAACTGGAATCCCCTTTAAGGGCAGAGACAACTGGTTGTACAGGATTCCCTGAGGGCATCCATTAGAGTTCCCATCCTCAAAAGAAACATTTGTGGGAATCTACATTAAGGGAACCTCATGGAATTTTCCTGTCTATAGAGATCCTTTCCAGAGTTGTTGTTTTGGATTGGTTTGGTTTTGGTTCCCACTTGAAAGGCAGGACAAAAATCCCACCACTTTTTCTTCAACTTTCTTTAAGTTTTCAGCTGTATAGTCAGATGACATGTCCAACTTTATTTTCAGGGCCAAAGAATAAAACAGTTTCTTTTTGGAAATTTATGACAGAGACTAAAGCCCCAATTCACCAAAACATTTAAGCACGTGCTTAATTCCAGGCACGTAAGTAGAGCTATCAAAGTCAGTGCAGCTGCTAACAGGAAGAAACCCTGGTCCCATTGAAGTCAATAGCTAAACTTCCATTTAATTCAATGGGGCCAGGATTTCACTTGCAATGTGTGAAGTTAAGCATCTACTTAAATCTTTGTAGGATGAAGGCCTTCAGCACTAAAAATATTAGATACAGTGGTGATGGATTAATTTCCAAGTGTGTGTTACCGAGATGCTGTGTGGCAGTATTTATTAAAGCTCAGTTGCTAAACTTAAAAATAGCTATTGTAGATCAGAGAGAGTGGGGACAGAAAAAAGGAACACCGCACCTAGATTGCAGCACAACCTGCAGTGATCTGTTTCAAATCTAATTTTTCATACTTTACTTGCCATAAATAATATTAGTGAACCAATTTTTAATCCAGTCCAAGAAGCAGCTTTTCAAAAAAAAGTTTCTTTGGCTGTCCTTTGGAGTTTCATAATCCACTGGATTTTATTGGTTTAGTAAAATGATGCTCTTCCATAGTAATTGAATGATTTGAATCATTCCTCTGAGACTTATTTCGTCCTCTGTTGGGCCAACTATTTTGTTTCATCAGTTAAAGAGAAATGTAAACGGTAATGTAGGTTCAATCTACAAAAGAACTTTTCTTTCAACTGAGTTTAAATATCCTTAGCGTCTTGTTATTTTTCATATACTTAAGGGTCCCGTTTTCCAATACCCCAGGGCTTATGTATAAGTAGTTATCAATAAGATATCGAAGCTGGACTTACTCCCAGTGAATTGAAGTGCAAGTCCCACTGACTTCAATGCATATAGGATTGGATCATTAAGTTTACTCAGTTGCTAAGAACTAAAACATTTAGCTTCTGATTTTCAGAAGCAGCCTGTTTTTTGCACCTGCACATAATTGCAGGCATATTATATAACACTTGCACCTTTAAATCAGGTTGTATAAGTGCTATAAAATGCATCCAAAATTATTTTCTGGCAGAAAGTCTAAGGCCCTTCCAAAACTCAGAGCAAAATCCTGACTATTAAAGTCAATGAGGGTTTTGCTGTTGACTGTAATGAGGCCAACATTTTACCCTCAGGTCCTATTCTTTGATCTATAATGAGTATTATGTTAATGTACTGGCTTTAAAATTAAGAGGACTTTGACATTTGTACATTGACATAATGGTCAAAGTTATTTAGAAACAATCTATATTCATAAAAGTAAAGGATAAACAGCACGGTAATTTACACCATTATTATAAAGTATGTATTATGAATTGTTTTTCACTCTACTGCATCACTCTGTGAATCTTAATATACTATTATGCAGCTGTCTACACAATACCAGTGACATTTTAGATAAATTTTGTAAAAAAAAAAAACCCAGCAATGAATGAAAAGTATCTATATGATTGACATCTTGGCCATGAAAGCCATATTTTTAAAGGGATATGATCATGTCAAATTTATCCCAAAATGTAGATTATGTAATATGGATTTATAAATTCTAAGTATATAAATGTTTCTACAAAATTAAAACAGTCCAGTTTTTCTTTTGTGAAATAAACATTCCTCTGTAACATTTGTCAAAGGTGTCTAGTGCTAGCACGCAAGAATCAGAAAATGACCATAGCTATAACCGTAAGAGAGAATAATCAGTCTATTTTCCTTGCCTGACCTGAGTCATGTGTATAAAGTAAACACATAGGGTGAAATCTTGCCCCTACTGAAGTCAATGAGAGTTTTGTCATTGACTTTAGTGGAGACAGGATTTCACCCACAATATATAAAGAGACACATAAATTAGATTTTTAAAATTCATTCACTTTGAATAATCAAAGATGTTGGTCCCCAATACTACAAACATGCACAACAATAACTTTATGGTAAAGAGCAGTCCCACTGATTTCCGTAAATAGAGGAGTAGAACAAAGATGCAAGCCTGTGGAGAACGCTTCCCGCAAAAAAAACCCTCATTGATGAATTTTTAGCTTTGCTCACTCTAGAAAACTAAGGCATACTGTTAATGCGCCACATTTGGACATGGAAAATTGCTTGTACAGGACATCTTACCAAAGGAGAAAAAACGATATAGGAAACACTCACACTGCACACAAAACCAGTGATTCTCAAGTGAGACCATCGTGAACTTTATGTCTGGCCACCATGACTTTTGAGCCACAGCAAAAATTTGTTTGAGACCCACTGCTAAGTTTATAAGAGATATAATGGAGGAATGCTCCATGATTCTTAAAGGGCAGTATAAAATGCATGATTCTTAAGGGCCGGATTAAAGTGAATGTAATCACCTTGCCTTGAATTTCAAGATGAAGGGCCTGATCCCACTCCCATTGATTTCAAAAAGGCATAATCAAGTGCATGAAGACCAATGAATTATAAAAATGTAAAAAATGAAGATTCCAAAATGGCTAATTGAATTCAGATGAACGAGTGAACTTAAAACACTCTGGAGATTACAAACTAGTTGCTATTTTATGTCTAATAAGGATAACTATATGAAAGAAAAAATTCTAAGGCATATGTTCGCTTCTCAGTTGCTATTGTAAGTACTATGAACATTAGAATTACACTCTAAATAGGATCTGTTAGTTTGGGTCTTATTCTCTAGTGCTAAAAACCACAACATTAAATACAATTTTAGGTAATTTCAGATTAGCATCTGTTCAAACCATTAGGTGATACCTAAATTGATATCTACTCTATTGCTATTGCTGGAATTTGTGTTTCAGTTATGCAACTGGCACTCTTCCCTTCCCCCCCTTCCCCACTTTTCAATAAATTTAAAATCCTAAAAATAATGTATTGTTGTGATTTTTAAATGGAATTTTCGGTGGTTTGGTTTTTGTAAAATTTCCAGTTCTTTATATATTTTCACACTTCCTGTATCTCTTTGTGTGTAAGTGTATCTCTCTCTGCCTCTACAATGGATCCTAATATTGTACTCCTTATGTAGACAAAATTTTCAGTGACTTTAGTTGTAAGTCTGGGTACTGGCTAATATAAAGTAAGACAAAATTGCATAGTTATGTTGGTGTATTATAGAAAAACTGGGCCTGATCCAGCAATGCATTTAAGTATGTGCTTAATTATAAGCAATGGAACAACTCAAAAAGTTAAGCACATGCTTAAATGTTTTTCTGGACTGAGGCCTTGATATCTTTGTTTTTTTAATAGGGGAATGAGGAGGGCTTAAATGTTTGTAGCTACAAATGAATCTCATTACATCTAAACAGATAGCAATTCAAATTAGATGGTATGACTATGCTATTTTCCATCCATAGTTAATGCAAAGAGATGTGATAAAATATATTAAACCTGTCATTTTGCTAAGAGCAAGGAGTTTTAGATTGTACAAATTAAAATATAATTTAGTATCTATGAAAGATACAGTTCTGTTTTTGTTAATTATACTTGCTGTGAGCAAAGTGAACATATTACTGTAAATTTTGTCCAATAAAACAATCCACTAAGTAATGCAATATGCAACACTAGTCTCTGATAAGGAATCATCTGTCTTGTATTTCTCTTTAAAATAGCATGATCATTCAATTTGACTTCAACACATTTGGTACATACCTCTCTGATTTGTATAACCTACATATTTTGACATTTTCCGTTCATGATAAGTGATGTTTTGATATTACATCCCAAACATAATTAACAAATTAACTCTTTCCAGAGAAAGGTTTTAGCCAATAGCATGTATTTCTCTTGCTTCCGTTACAGCCACGCTGAAAAGTATAGACATATTGATGAATCAGTTACACAGTCCTTTTGATTATGCGGGTGCAGCTCATTTTTCTTACTGAAATGTTTTAGAGAGCAATCAGAAGTCATTGAAACCAATGAATTCACACTATTTATAGTCATTTATCAAAATGACTTGCTTTGAAGTGATCATTTTAGACACTACATTTATAGTATTTAGGTTTTAAAAGCAGTTTCTTTGAAGGCACATCATAGACTACATTTGTATGATGGCATTTTATGTTCATTTAAAAAAATATAAATGGACATATAGCTATATTTACATACATCAATCTCTCTGTATATCTCTGCACTCTATACAGTCTTTATGTGTCAGATGTAAAAATATTTTTCATACTTAATAGTATTTTTAAATGGCATTGGGATTCAATACACAGTAGCATATCTTCATGTATTCATTCTTAATGTTGGGGGGAGGGATAGCTCAGTGGTTTGCGCATTGGCCTACTAAACCCAGAGTTATGAGTTCAATCCTTAAGGGGGCCATTTAGGGATCAGGGGCAAAAATCAGTACTTGGTCCTGCTAGTGAAGGCAGGGGGCTGGACTCAATGACCTTTCCAGCTCTATGAGCTAGGTATATCTCCATATATTTTAATATATATTCATCTAGCCTAATAGATATCCCAATCCATTTAGATTGTTGCATATCTAATAGTTATGCTGTGAAGTTCTCCCCCAAATAGTAGGAGCTTTTCAGATTTTTCCCATTGAAATTCAGACTTCCTAAAATACTCAGAAAGTTAATTGCTTTCACATGAAATCCAGATTACACTTTGTGTCTCCAAGGTGTGTCTGGGCTCACATCTTTCCTAAAATCATGGATGTTTTAAGAAAATTTAGACACAAATAAGCTGACTTAGCCAACCACTATAATAGTTTTGCATTTGTTACTTGTTTTATATCCTCTGTAAACAACACCTGTTATTTTACAATGGTGAAATTAAATGGCTTCAGAAGTCACAGGCAATTTATGAGAGGGAAAAAATCCAAATTATACCTCATGAAAGAACTCATACCATATAAAGCAACAACACATTTTAGGGATATTTTTCTTATTCATTGAATATTGTTTCATCTACCTCTCATTAGCACACAAATAGCTGTTACTGCATTTTAAAATAAATAAATTTGTTTGCAGCATACATCATAATGTTGTGGCATCTTATTTTTTTTTTTTTTTTACTGTTGTTGACATTAGAAATGTTTATTTGAAAGAAATGAACTCACAATGTTTAAAGGGCTGTGTGTATATCCCTGCATGCTGGTTTACGGTCCCACATTTGGGCCCAGGCAGGTTGGCCTGCTGCATCCAGGAAGAGATGACTAAGAGGTATTTCCCACTCATCATATAATTTACAAATCTTGTATACAGAGTTGACAGTTTCTCCATGTTTATGCAGCAGTTTATTGAACATTATCTTCAGAAGTTATTTTCCAGCCTGCTCAGGCCCCAGTATGGGATCCAAAATCAGTCATTCTACCTAAATAATTTCTAAGGCACATTTAACCTTGTTTTCTAAGCAAGGAACAAAATTATGACAAAGTATACCAAAAAAAAGTTATTCCCCCTCTCCATTCACCTGTGTACAGGAGTATGAAACTTTAAAGAGTAATTTTTTGATGGACAAATAAAATAGCATTAGTGTTCTTTTCCCCATTATCATCATGGTAAAGATAAACATGAAAAAATGCATGTCTTCACTGGGAAATTTTCATGACAATTTTAAGGGGTGAATAAATATAGCATTTTTGGGAAATAAAAATAATGCATGTAGCTTTAATTGATGTTGTGTTGTGATATTTCTTTAGAATAGACAACTGTCAAAACTCAACTTTATGAGTTAACATTTCTGATGTCAACAGTTTATATTAATGAAAGCCGGAGACCGCAAAACTGGGATGGCCCCAAGGCTAATTTAGTTCAAAAACCGGGGACATGTTCAGAGCATAGGAATATCCTCAAAATATTCTGTTGTCTTTAGTGGTAAATAGAGGTAAGAAAGTATATCTCTAAATATGCACTAGTGCTTAATTAGCTAGTTTCTGAAACTGCTGATGCTATACCTGAACAGCCTCTTTGTTTACCTATTAGCTATTTACTCTAAATTTATAATTAATTGTAAACATTTACTAAAGAAGTTTAAAAGTGGGGAAGGTGGCTAAAAGTTCTCTAAATGATCAGCATTAAATAAAAAAGTCAGTTATGTTTTAAAAACATATGGCAATTTGATTCAGGAAACAAAAAGAATGATCCATCACATACATTCCTTGTTAAATATAGTAAAACGAACAGCAATTGCCGCCGGTAACTGCAGAAATACACTGACTGCCCTAAAAAATGAGATTTGCTGCCATAAATTACACTGATATCAAATATTCAGCACAGAAGTTCAGATTAAAACAAAAGAATGGGGTGGTAAAATATTGTGGTCTAAAAACAATATTCTTCGAAAATATGAAATATTGTGACTATTGCATCATTGTCTAAAGAGACTTGTTAGATCAAGCCATTCAGAATACATGAACATAGTTGATATTTTTTCGAGGGCGGGAAGGGGGAGTTGTATGCTGTACTATGATTTTGGGGCTGTATACAGACATTGTCTTAGAAAGTTAACTCCAGACTATGTTGTTATATCAGCACGATCATTATTAAGGGCTCAATCTACTGCCCATTAAAGTCAATGGAAAGATTCCATTGATTTCAACAGAGTCCCACCTAATGCCCATGGATTTGTGTGTTTGCATTGCAAAATACGGAAAGCAACATCAACATTTCCTAGTATTGTGAAGCACAGATGTGCTTTCTTCTAATTTTCTACATTTGTAAATGACTGACAAATTTACTGATCCCCCCGACAACCCAGCATAAAATTACTTCCCTTCAAAAACTCAGGTTAAAAAAAATCTAATATTCCTCAGACCTCACATGATCAATGATGCAAGTTTGCTTAAAAACACAGTGAAGATATAATTGCAAATAAAACTGCAAGTGTCTGTGAATGACAGATTTTTATATTTTGGAGAACTTTTTTCAGCCTATATAGTAACAGTAAGTAAAATGCTACAAACCTATCCTGATTTATTGTAAAACTTTCCTAGTGTAACTGACATGGAGAATTGCAAAGAAGAAAATATAATGTAACTGCAAAAAGCAGTTTAAAAATGAGCAAACTTTCCATAACTTTTAAAAACCTGATTAATGACATTTCAAGTGAATCAAGGTCATGGTTCCAATTGTGAACTTTAGTAAATATCAGGAAAATCCTTTCATTTTCTCTTCACTATTAGAAAACAGCTTTGTTGGTATGTCTGCTCTTTCATTTTCAATATTTTGAATGTACAATAAAAATGTCATCAATTGCAACTATTGTATTGCCCCTTGATCATTGTCTTTTGTTAGTATGGGATTTTGTGAGTTTCTTTCCCCACTTTGAGAACCCAAATCTGTTCAGTTGTGGGATATAAAACTCAAAGTATAATAAAGCTTCACCTTTCTGTATAGGCTGCATATACGCATATCCCAGGTCACCTTCTTAAAAAAACAAAAACAGTGTATCGAAAGTCCAGCAAAATCTTCCTGAAAGCCCAAGCACATGAAATGAAATACTAAGCGTTGTAAAAATGGGATTCACTGCATGGTGATTTATAAATTCCAACTCATGCCCCGTAATGAATTATATTCTATATTATACACATGCTCTATACAGACACGCACCCTAGAATGCAACACATACTTAGCATTCATGAGAAAAGTTCCAGTTCTAAGAAAAAGTTTCCAAGGATTGTGCAAGCGTTCAGAAATATGTTTCACTGGCGCAAAAGGGGAATGGGGGTGGGAAAGAGCAGAGCTATCTTGAAACAGAGGGGAAGGAGGGAGGAACCACAATACCAGATGCTAAATACTAATCAAACCTACAAACATTTCCCCTCCTGACCGTAGGCAACTGCTCACAATTGATTTCACGGTCTATCACGTGCTCACTCTTTTCCATGCTCCCGATAAACTTGCTTTATGATGGAGACATCGAGCGCGGCTTTAGTGACTCTCTGAAGCCTGCTGTCCTCAGAGAAAGGCTTGGAAGAAAGGGAGCCTTAAGGCTGGGAAGTGCAGTCCCTCTATCAAGCCCATGGTTTCTCTCTAGATCCCCTCTCCCCAGGAGGATCCACACACACGCGCGCGCCCAGCACCCGCAAGAATAGCAAAGGACGAGCCTTTACCTGAGCTGTCGCTTTTCCTTTTGCCGGACCTCTTCTCTGTTTCCACTGGGGACAGCGCCTGCCTGCCATAGTCCCCGGGAGCACATGCAGCCCCCGTCGGGGTATTCGTGCCCAGGCTGGAGGAGTTTGAACACAGGACTGGGGGGCTACTCCCCAGCTCCGGGGGACCTCCTGAGTCGGGCTGCAGGCAGAGGCTGTGCCTGGCAGCGGCGGGGGGAGAAGACATCTGAGGAATGTGCCAGTTCGTCTGCAAAGCCTGGTGGTGCTGCTGCTGCTGCTGGTGGTGATGGTGGTGGTGGTGGTGGTGATGGTGGTGCCCTCTGTGATGCTGGCTGGCAAACATGCCCTCTTCATTGGGGTATCCCGCTATGATGCACGAGGAGGAAGAAGTAGACAGCTCGGGGTAGGACATGTGGTCAGATCTTCCATGCAGGGCGAGAGAAGACTGTGAGAACGGGTGCAAGCCCTGTGCGGTGGCATGAGGGCTGCGCAGGCAGCCAAAGAGTGTGTGATCCATGGCATGCAAGTCTCAGGTTCCAGGCAGGAGAGTTTAGGAAGGATCCAACTCCACCACCCTTTGTCAACTTGCACTGTAAACAGATAGGGCTTGGTTGGGGATTTTTTTTTTTTTCCAAAACGGCAACGACACACTTTTCAGCAGCAGAGCTCAGATAATCCAGGTCTTTAGCCCTAGTGGCCAGTCTCCGTTGCATTAAAACACACAAACACACACACACTCACACACACACACACTCGACCTCGATGAGCTTTGTCAGAGCTACTCAGATGTCAAGAAGTGGGAGAGGTTAACGCCAATAGAAGGTGGTCCCAGAGAACTGCTTGCAGGGGGAAGCGGCTCGGAGAGGTTATAAATACAGTAGTGTGTAATGTGAGCTGGGGGCTGGCTTAGCAACACAGCGACTGACCACATGCAAAAACTCCCTCCAAAACTCCAGCACAGTCAGCGAGCCGAGCCCTTTGCATCAACACGCCACAGCCCTGACAGGCAGCTCATCCTGTCTGACACAGGCGGCGGGATCAGATTTTCCCCGGGGGGCCCAGGGGCGTGCAGCACATGAAAAGCTGCAACTCCGGAGAAGTAAAAGTGACACTTTATTGCACGGCACAGTCCCCACCCCCACTGTTTTCTACATACATCTGTGAACACGCGGCCCAGTTTCAAACGGGCAGGGGGTCGCCCTCTGATGTCGGCTCCAGGCAGGTCTGGCGCTCCGATGCTTTCTCAGCTCCTCCTCCCCATCAATTGCACTTCGCAGCCGGATTTGGCCCCCTCTGGTCCCGATCACGGACAGTCGCTCTGTTTAATAAGTACAGGAGTACTTGTGGCACCTTAGAGACTAACAAATTTATTAGAGCATAAGCTTTCGTGGGCTACAACCCACTTCTTCGGATAATAAATGTTTCCCGACGAGCTGTGGTGTTTATGGGGAAGGACAGGTGGAGTTCAGGACCTGCAGGGGATTGTCCTCCAGAATAAAGCGGCCCCTTTCCCCAGGGGGAAGTGGATGTTTGAGGGGAGAGGGGCAGGGCAAGGGGTGTAGGAGGAGGCAGCTTCAAATCCAAACCTCCAGGCATCCTCACCTGCAGTCCCAGGTGTATTGTCAACAAAGTCCCCCTTGATTTCCTTTGGCCGTTCATCTGGAAACAGGAATATTTTTCCCTAAAACGATCAGAAAGAATCTTGTCTCGGCACTAGAGCAACGATCAGTCCCCCGCAAGGAACTAAGCGCAGATGGGAATAGCAGCCGGGTTATCATTGATAAACTGAAACTGCTGCCAATAACCACACTGGCTCCTGCCACTTCAATTCCCTCTGGTTAATAAATTACGGCAAGAGACGTGTCACTCACTTGTTCCGCTCACATGGCGCGTCTTCAGCTGCAAAGATGATGTCTTAAAATATTAAAAGTATTAAGCACAGATACTTCTGCACTTGCGCTTGATGCAACTAGAGCTGAGATGTTAGGGCGTTTGTTTTAAAATGAAATGACCGGCAGTTAATGAGCTGCAGAAACAGGTCAATGAAAGACAACAGTTCCCTGCTTTCTGCCATTTCAAAACAGGATCTCAAACCACTTTCTAGTCTCTGCATCTGGAAGTTTGTTTTGATTCACTTGGTTGTTGTTTTCATTGTCTCAGGTGTCTGGAAAATTTTAAATATGCTTTTGAAATGGCTCATGGAATTAATGGTGACAGCGAACATGACAGGCAGTTGGTTTAAATTAAAGTGCTATTGATCAACAATCAAGTGATGATCAGTACCATAAATATTTTCCCTTTCTTAAACCCTCGTTCTTCCCCCCCTAAATTCCGAGACCATTTGGTTCCTGCAATTTAAGTCTAAATTCTTAGGTCCATGTGTGAAAGATAAAATGAATGTCAATTGCTATTGGAAAAAATCAGGAATTGAATGAGATTTGCAAGACCTAGTTTCTTAAGCGGAAATTGAGCCCTATTTTGTGGGAAATTAGTTTTGCAGACTTTCTAAAAAAAAAAAAAAATCTAAAACTTTTGTTCAGCAGCTGCTCCACTTTTCCCTGCAGTTTCAGAGTGAGCTGGAACCTGCAGCAGTCTTTAAACGGTAAGATTTCTCCCCCTCCCCCTTTTTTTAAATCTGATGTTTTAAAAAATTCTTCTTAAGTCAGTTTTCTCTGTAACAAAGCTGTTTTAAACGTATGGTGTCCAGAACGTGAGCGTTGCTGCGGCTGTGACCATCCAAAACTTGATATTTCTTCAGGAAAAAAAAGGAAATATACAGTTACCACACCGATGAAGCATTTTGTGCTCTTCATTGTGCTTATCGTTTCAATGTGTGCTCTAATATTAAAGGAAGAGTACAAAGAAAATGCAATGGCTGCACTATTATTTGTTTTGTTAGCTCCCAGTGCTGGGAAAACAGACGCGTTGTCCATAAGGAATATCCTCAGATAGACTCATTAAACAATAACTGAGATATTTACAAAGTATTGTGCTTTGAGTTTTAGATTGTTTTGCGAGATAAATCCCAGTTACGCTAGAATAGTCACGTTATTGATAAAAGCAAAAAACCGCAGAGTCAGTTTTTGTTGAAATAAACAGCTGAGGATGGATGAGTTTTGGTTCAGGTAACTTGTAAATAACGATTAAGCACAGTTCCTTTCATCTCTAATAGGTGCAACTTCCCTTTACGTGCCCAGTGATTGGGCTGAGTTCTCTTCCACAGTGTCAGATGTTAACAACATGTCCTGAAGTTTCTTACCAACCTGTTCCTGTCAATCAGTCTGGAAATGTGGAACAGGGAGTCTTGAAGGGGAAAAAATAGAAATGCAGAGAGGGAGACCGACACAGTTTGAGCCATAAAATATCTAAGCAGTTGAAAAGGGGTTAGAAAAATGATTGTTCCAGATCAAATACAATATGAAAAATGGGTTTTTAATTCTAGACGTTTGAGGGACACTGGTACAATTTCTCTACAATAAAAAGCAAATAAGTGAAGCACAATGAGAGGAAGTGGAAAAAAGGAAGATTAAATTTCCAAAAGAAACAGAAGTCAGAGCCAAATAGCATTTTGGGGGGGGGGGGGGAAAAGAGGAGGAGGATCCAAAAGGTGAAAAGAAGAGAGGGAATAACTGAAAACTCTTTAGTTGTCATACAATTACTCCTGCTGTATTTCAGAATCAATTATGATTACTGGTGACTACATTTTAGTTGGTTCTACCTCTCCTAATAAAAACATGAGTTCTAAAACAAAGCGTTATAATTTTTCAAGTTCTTAATGGAAGCAAACAAGAATGTGCTTGCTCCATATAAAAATATAAAATATTTTCGAGGCCATTATGCTTCACTTTTAAACAATGAAAGCAAACACAAATATATGTAATCAACTTTAACACAAATTAGTAATTGACAACATTTACTGAAATTTACCAGAAGTAAGGCATTACCAGATATGATAAATAATGTATAGATTTATTACAGTCACTCGCACAATCTTCCAGTTTCAGTTAATTAAGAAAAAATAGTTTTAAATCAAGAGAATTCTAATACAAAACTTTTTATTGAAGTAATTTTGCGAAGAAAAATGTGCATGGTCATTGGACTTCGACATTATTGGTTGGATCCATGTTATAGTTTCTATAATACCTAGCTGATCTACATATCTGAGAAAATCATGAGTTAAGTCAGTGCCACCAAATTTGCTCAAAGCTTCTAATGCCAAGGGAAACAAATAGAATGTTTTAGATGTATGAAAACTGCAAACCATCTAGCTCATAAAACAGTTGGACCCAACACCGTTTTAGATGTCATTTATGCTCTTCTAAAGTAGGTTAATGCTTGCATCTGGTTTTTTAATTTTAGTTTGATTTATTGTAAAAAAAAAAATAGAGATGATCTGAAAAATGACCCAAATGAGTAAATGTAAAATTTCTTTTGCATCAACTTCTGAACTGCAGTTCAGTCTCTCATATCCGAGGTTATATCCATTATCTCCCTGAATATTTAGGCTACACTGGTCACTTTTTTAATGATGATAGCTCTGTGGTTAAATGGGAAAGTTTCACATTTGTGTGGGGCTGCAGTCTATTCATACATCTGTATTACAGTAAAATCAGATAAATGGAAACATTATAGGGCCAGATCCTCACTTGGTGTAACTTGTCCTGGCTTCATTAAAGTCAGTAGAGCTATGACAATTTTCACCAGCTGAGGATCTGACCCTTAATGTCTAAATGTAAAGCTTAACAATTATTTGTTTATTTTAGTAATAGATTTCATTGTACCCAAGGGTTATCAAAGTGAAATGACTTTTTATTGTGCTATATATGTTTAATTATCATCAATGTAATTTTTCACAGCAGCTTGGTCAAACCAGGCACCATTATTTTAACATTTCAGCTAATACAGATGTTTCACAACAGATGTTTATTTTCGGGGGAGGGGGTTCTGCCTAACTCCCCCAGAAGCAACATTTATTTGCTTATATTGATCCCTGTCCTGCAACAAAGAGCAACAGATATAATGGATGAAGTAATATTGCCATTGATTAATACATAAAGATGCTGTGTTGCCTATAACTAAATCTTTGCCCATAAAATGAATAATTTGTTGACTTGAGAACCAATGAATCCCTGTGTAGAGTTAATAGGGGATAAAGATCACATTTAGCTTTCATAAATCTAGAATATGCTTTAAAATTTTCATTGTATCTAATTGTAAAAGCAATTTTTGGTAAGAAAATGCCATCTCCATAAACCATAGCACACAACCTGAACGTTGTATTTTTGGGGGAGTAGTATTGGGATGTATTACCATTAATATTTGCATGTGCCATAGTATAATGCTTGTCAGACATAATTTTTTGGGGGGAAAGCAAACAAAAACTCCCTACAGAATATCTATAAAACCATGGAGCATGGATCTGTATTTACTGCTCCAACTCCCAGATAAACTTGAATTTTGTTCTAATTTTCATGATCTCCAAGAATTAAAATTGTTAAGCTATGACAGTACTTTAGTATTTTTCATAAAAGCTGTGCTAAACTGTAAGGCCCTCACTGAAAGTGATTTACAAGTTTGTATTAAATCATTAAAGTTTATTACCAGTACAATCCATTCAGTAAAGCAAAATGTCTTATTTTTTATTTAAAATAAATTTCCTATTTTTTAAAAAAATGTTCATGATATATGAGGCTTCACATCTTCACTTTGAAGTTTGTAATTTCTTTGGTGTTTAAATTGTCACCTTTTGTCACATATAGGATGCTCAAAAACCTCAAAACTAGTTCTTTTAAAAAACAGGGATGGGGAGTTTTATTTTATTTTTATTTTTTTGCTTTTTAAGTGAATAATTTATTGGTGCCAACATTATTGTCTTGTACAATATCCTCTTATTTCCAGATCTATACATTATATTGCAATTTACTGCTTCATTTTCTCTTTAACATCATCTCAGGTCTGTAAATTTTGCATATTTTAGTTTGTATACTACTATACAGCCCTTGTTAATATTTAGACATATATTCAATATGCATGTATAGGCAAGTGAATGATTCATTAAAACAATATTTTTGATAACTGCATAGTTTGACACAATATATACACATTTAATGCTTTTGCTGAAACTATATTTTTGAGGAACTCAAAGTAATTTTGCATATTATGCAGGTTTTTTATTTGTCTGCTTGGGTTTTGGATTTCAGTTTTTACAGCTTTTGAAAAAGACATTTTATTGCAGCCCTCATTTAAAAAAAATTATTGAATCATGGTGGCTAACTCAATGTATTTTGAACACATTGTATGTGAAACAGTACTTATTGCAATGTGCATTTAGTGTATATTTTGTATCATGAGAAATTATCAACAAAAATCTAAATTACAGATGGCTGTTATGATAAATAATCTAAATTACAGATGGCTGTTATGATAAATATTTGTATGTCAAATATTTTGACATAAGATGTATATCTCTTTAATGGATAAAATATGTAGTTTACCCAAGTTACATATATAAGCTTAACTACAGAGGAACATTATCAGTACCTAAAATTTTCTGGTGCTGTTGTTCAGCTGATTTTTTTCAGGCGTTGTGGGACCAAGGACGGGGTACATTTCATAATTTGCTTCTCTCAGTTAGGGGAATTTAGCAGGGCAATGTGTGAGTGACCTTATGCCACTAATCTCATACATTGTTTACAGGCTAAAGACAAGTACTATAGCCCCTGCTTTGTGTCTTCCTGCCCATTCACACTGTTAATTGCAGGAGTTTGAGAAAGGAGAAATACGGACCAAGAATAAATAAGTAAAACACCTAAATGTTACCGGCTATTGGTTAGATTGTGTACTCTTCAAATACAATTATCACTAGCTCCACAGCGGTATTTTATTATTCGTATCACTGTAGCATTTAAGAGCCCTAGTCATGGACCAGTACCCCACTGTGCGAGGTGCTGTACAAGCACAGGACAAAGACTGTTTTTGCCCATAAGAGCTTAGGCTCTGATCCTGCAATCTGCTCTGAATGGGCAGATCCCTGGGGCCTCCTGGAGCTCCACTTATGTCCACTGGAGTTTTTACTAAGTGGAGTCAATTGTGGGACTGGAACCTAATTAATAATCACTACAGGGAATAAAGTCCTAACAAGGGTATGTGTGTTTTTACACATACCTGTCTCATCTATTCCAAACACCAATGTCTCTATGTTAGCAGCAGACATTGGATGGGGGAATCACATTATGAAGGAATAGTTTGTTTAAACATATAGCATATACATTAACTTTTGAAGAAGATGCAGCCTATGCCCAAGTGCGTGCAAGATTCTTATTGCCTTGAGCACTAATTGTTCATCGTCTCATTGGGAGCCAGTAACACGAGCTTAATTACATTAGATTACTATTTTTGAATGTTATTTTTAGATGCTCTAGTAGTGGTTTGCTAAGGTAAAAAGGTAGAGCTGGATGCCATTTCCCTAAGAAATGCATGGCAGAACTTTCTTCTGTTTCTAGGACATCTAGTATGGGGTGTGCAAAAAGAGCTCAATCTACAAATGCCAGAATACTAAATCATCTCTGCATTTTGGAGGTTCTGATTCAGCAAAGCTCTTTAAGCACATGAGGTGTCCCATTGGAACCAAAGAGACTACTACTGTGTTTAAGTTCTGACTTCAGTACTGGGCAAACTGGTTGAAACTATAGTAAAGAACAAAATTGTCAGACACATGGATGAACGTAATTTGTTGGAGAAGAGTCGACATGGTTTTTGTAAAGGGAAATCATGCCCCACCAATCTACTAGAATTCTTTGAGGGGGTTGACAAGCATGTGGACACGAGGGATCCAGTGGATATAGCGTATTTAGATTTTCAGAAAGCCTTTGACAAGGTCCCTCACCAAAGGCTCTTATGCAAAGTAAGCTGTCATGGGATAAGAGGGAAGGTCTTCTCATGGATTGGTAACTGGTTAAAAGATAGGAAACAAAGGGTAGGAATAAATGGTCTGTTTTCAGAATGGAGAGAGGTATATAGTGGTGTCCCCCGGGGTCTGTACTGGAACCAGTACTGTTAAACATATTCATAAATGATCTGGAAAAAGGGGTAAAGAGTGAGGTGGCAAAATTTGCAAAGGATACAAAACTACTCAAGATAGTTAAGTCCCAGGCAGACTGCAAAGATCTACAAAAGGATGTCTCAAAACTGGGTGACTGGGCAACAAAATGGCAGATGAAATTCAGTGTTGATAAATGTAAAGGAATGCGCATTGGAAAACATAATCCCAACTATACATATAAAATGATGGGGTCTAAATTAGCTATTACCACTCAAGAAAGAGATCTTGGAGTCATTGTGGATAGTTCTCTGAAAACATCCACTCCATGTGCAGCGACAGTCAAAAAAGCAAACAGAATGCTGGGAATCATTAAGAAAGAAATAGATAAAAAGATAGAAAATATCATATTGCCTCTGTATAAATCCATGGTATGCCCACATCTTGAACATTGTGTGCAGATGTGGTTGCTCCATCTCAAAAAAGATATATTGGAATTGGAAAAGGTTCAGAAAAGGGCAACAAAAATGATTAGTGGTATGGAACGGCTGCCATATTAGGAGAGATTAATAAGACTGGGACTTTTGAGCTTGGAAAAGAGATGACTAAGGGAGGATATGATTGAGGTCTAAAAAATCATGACTGGTGTGGAAAAAGTAAATAAGGAAGTGTTATTTACTCTTTCTCATAACACAAGAACTAGGGGTCACCAAATGAAATTAATAGGCAACAGTTTTAAAACAAACAAAAGGAAGTATTTTTTCACACAACACACAGTCAACCTGTGGAACTCCTTGCCAGAGGATATTGTGAAGGCCAAGACTATAAAATGGTTCAAAAAAGAACCAGATAAATTAGTGCCCAGGATGGGCAGGGATGGTGTCCCTAGCCTCTGTTTGCCAGAAGCTGGGAATGGGCAACAAGGAATGGATCACTTGATGATTACCTGTTCTGTTCATTTCCTCTGGGGCACCTGGCATTGGCCACAGTCAGAAGACAGGATACTGGGCTAGATGGACCTTTGGTGTGACCCAGTATGGCTGTTCTTATGTTCAAGTTAGGCATGTGCTTTTGTGTCTTGACTTGAGTCCTAAAATTGTTGATCCTTTTGAGGAGTACCTATATCCTCCAGAAATGTATCTTTTAGATTATTCCCACGTGGTCCCTAATAGACTATTGTTCACTCAAAACTTTGAATAGATAGTTATGCATATACTCTACTAGCACCTGAAATGGACACACTATGATATCTGTGTCACTTCTTTTGCTTTCATAGGCAATGCACTTTGACATCCTCAGAGGGAACATCAACAGGCATGACTCTGGTTTATGTAAGCTATTTTGGTTAGGCACTGTTTATTACTATATATATGTACAGTGCCAGCACCAGGGCATAATGATCCTATCTGGGGCCTTTAGGCATAACTGTAATACAAATAACATGTTTCTACACAAATTTCAGATACTTTGGGACTCAAATGCAAAACCCAACACTTAGGGACATTGTCCAGATTTGTGCAATTCCCTCGAGCGCTGTGTGTCCATGGGATCATTCATACATTTTGTTGTTGCACATATATAACAGATTTAATTTTTCATTAATAAGTAATCCGAGGATATTTCAATACAAGCTACTAAAATACAGCAAACTAAAAATATTTTCCATGTATTTAACTGTTTCAAAATTCCATGTGCAAGAGAGAACAACAAAAAGGAATTAACTCATAACATATGCAACTCCTGTTTGTGCAAGATTAGTATATGCCCCTAAATCTAGATTGCAGCATCTGGTGGTGCAGAACATGCCTCTAATGAAAGGAAAAGGCATGAGAAACACCACTGTTTGGGCTATGTTATACTGAATGCTGTGGCATTTGCTTCATGTCACCAAATACTGCAGCTCTTTCTAAAGTAATATAGCACACTGGTCAAATAAATTGCTTTGGGGGCATTTGGGATTTCCCCACCACCAAACTTGTTATAGGCAGCAGGAACTGACTGCAATTTGGTGGTAAATTATTATTTACAGTAAAATCTTGTTTATCTAACCTCTTTTAATTTGAAACAAAAATTTGGATTAAAATGTCCAATAAGAAGAATGCATCCAATTATTCAAACTCCCAGGTGTACAAATAATTTTTGCTGTCACCAAAACTTTTCAGATAAAATTTGCACTATATATTTGCTAATCCTTCATTGGGTTAAGTTCTTTGGATCCTACAGAGTCCTAGAATTACTTATTCTCAAAATTCTACTAAATCTCCATTACCAGCCTACTGTATATTATGAATAAAATCTAAAATAATTCATCCCCCAAATGTCTTCTATTATAAAATGTCTTAAACTTGACCCTGCAAAGTGCTGAGCCCTTTCTACTCACATTCACTTCACAGGAGACCCTCAGCCCTTTACAGGGTCAGCCCCATAGTTAAAGTGTAATAGAAATTAAAAAAAAATCAATTAAACATAATTACTATTTCAGAGTGATTTGAAGAGACACACTGAAAACTGCATTTTAACATAAAAATGTTAATAAAAAGTCCAGCAGCTAAGCTGATTTATTAATACATTAAAAAAGTGATCCTGAATTTCCTGCACACCTCAAAATCCCAGTGACGTCTTATTGCTGATATCAGATTTGTGGACGTGCAAAGGTTTGCAGGATCAAACCTCTAATTTTGGCATTTTCTTTAAATTTATCTTTATAAATCAACTCAAATCTATGAGCCTATAGAGCAAAGCATTATGGAAAGGGAGTATCCATGTATGCTACTGATTTCTATTTATAGAAAATGCAAATGCCTAATTAATCTTTGAAAATCACATTGTTAAATTGTATATATAAAATCACACACACACACATGTTCACACATGCAAAAAATATGCCAGCATCTCACTCTCTTCAAAACCTATTGTATGATTAAAACAAACTATGTTGGGTCTATTCTCTTCTTAATAGTAATGAGAGTTGTTACATAGGCACACTGTGCAGAAGAAAACAAACCCTCTGAAATTAAAACTGTTACTCTGTACCTTTATGTACCCATATGTACTCACTTACTCTGCGAAGCATTATCCAAAGTATCTAATGTAACATATCCTGTAAAACTGTACACTTGTCCCTAGCATAGCATTGAACTGTCGAAGATAAAAGATTATAGATAAGGTGCAACAAACTCCCAACATTCCAAACTGTAACAAAGAAGTCCAAAACTTTTGACATTTTAACCTGCTAAATGTGAAGTTTTGCACTTGTTTTCGGGGGTTTATATCTAGCCTTCTCTTATGCATGTAGAGTTCTTCATTGTATATGACACACTGCGGCTATGGTAACAAGATTCTTTTTTTAAAATATACCTTGATGATGAGAGTATTTGGCTCTAAAAATAAAGTCATACATCTCATTTCTGATATGTCAGGCATGGCATGGATCCAGAGGTGAGTGCAATAAATTTACCCTGTACAATCTGTAGTCAACCCAACCTTTCCAAACTAGGTCCCATAAATATGAACATGCATTGTTTGTTTGTTTTATATTTTTTAAAAAGTTTCCTTTATTGGTATTCATAATACTTTGTACCAAATGTAAGGAAATAGCCATATCACATTAAACTCAGGGATATGCTTTCACAGTCATTTATTGTGTAAAGCTAGTAAACATTTCCTGGCAAACAATTTAGAGTCCATAAATTCCACCCTAACACTACTTCCGTAGCTAGATGCAATGCACCATACACGAGGGTATTAGCTCAGTCTCTCTCATCCGGAATGGGTGGATTAGAATTGAAAAGTCCTCATCCCCCATTATAGCACCACGTATCTTGAAAGTCTATCCTCTCTTAGAGCAATATACTTCTCTCAGATCTGTTTGGTGGATCACAACTCAAATTCTGCTGTCCCTGGCTATTTAATCTAGCAACATTTCTGAAGTGTCTACCAAGAGAGCATGATGTGCCAATATCTCTTTGGTATCAAAGGGAGTTCCACACACATACAGAAGGGAGAATAGAATATCAGAAACAAGGTCTACCATGCAAGGCAGATTTGTGGGGGAAATTTTACTTTTATGTTAAGGGTGGGGAAGAAAGGAAAAGGTAAAATTTCAACTTTAGAGGAACTAACTCTATTCATGATTCCCAGGTTTCCTATATAACCAGTTAACCATTGTTATTAAACCAGCTCAGCAACATCTTCAAAGGTATTGAGTCTGTTACTATTTCCAGTAATTTTTCTCTAGTTCTCTTGTTTAGGTGTTTATAGAATGAGGGATTATTAAGGGAACAGTTGACCTATAAAGATTATTGGAGAGTTGAATTTTCTCTCTAGTTCTCGCAATGTGTGTATGTTGATGGATATTGGGGGGGGGAAATCTTAGACTAAATAAAAATCATATAAACTATATGAGTTTGAAGAATTCTCATCAAATGGCCACATTCAGAAGGAAGGGAGGGATAGCTCAGTGGTTTGAGCATTGGCCTGATAAACCCAGGGTTGTGAGTTCAGTCCTTGAGGGGGCCACTTAGGGATCTGGGGCAAAATCAGTACTTGGTCCTGCTAGTGAAGGCAGGGGGCTGGACTCAATGACCTTTAAGGTCCCTTCCAGCTCTAGGAGATAGGCTATCTCCATTAATTAGAACACAAATAGCTTCCATGAAAGGGTTAGTATATCATATGGTGAGCTAGTAGTATCCCCATTACAGGTACTGTAAATATTAATATTATTCACATTACAGCAACATTTTCCAGACATTCTGATTGAAAACAAAGGGTTAGCAAAAAGCGTGGATTGTTGCCAAGGTTTCAAAGAGTGACTTGAAAGGGTTCAGTCACCATTAGCTTTACCGTTTTCAGAGATTTGGGGTTTTTAACTTGTTTGTTTCCACCATTCCCTAAGAATGCCCTGTCCTAGAAGCTATCTTCTGGTGCAGGATCTTTACTTTTTTTCTGGTTAGATACTGCAGCTTTGGTGAGAATTATCAAAATATTTTTTTTCGGAAACACTAGATCTCTTTTCTTGGCTTGCATGAGCAGGGAGAGGCTCGAAAAAAGGATTTTATTCTCCTGATACTGAATATCTTGCTTTTTCCTTGCTGCTTTTAGAAATCTGTCGCCCCTCTTATATCAGACATGGCTTCTATAAATGTGCACTAGCTTTGTTCACTGCTCTCCATATAGACATTCCACAGCCTCTTTCCATAAATAAACAAAGCTCCTTTTTTTTTTTTAGGTTGATTATTAGATGATCAGCAAGGGTTCTAGTAACAAAAGCAACTATGTCCACCTTTCAGTGCTAGGAGATGATCAGGTTAGTTTTTAGGATTGCATCTGATTTTTCTCTCCAAATTCTCCATTGTCATAGTGCTTATCAACACACATCACAAGAGATCTTCATCTCGTATACCTAGAGACGCCACTCCACAACCTCATTCTGCACCGCTCCTGCATCTGTCAGCCATTGAACCTGGCCAAGAGTCTTTCTATATTATTCTCAAGAGAGGTAATTTGTGGCCTGCGATTTGTTCTACTTAATGTGCAGTGATAAAGGCCTAGAGCCAGAAAAAGACTTAAGCACATTTTTAACTGATGTGCTTCAGTCCTCTGGGTCCTAGTCAGCTTCCCTTCAGTTTGCTCATGAGGAAAGAAAGAACTAAGATTTACACCTAAATTGTTCAGCACAGATCCAATATGTCTCAGTCAATGTCTCAAGGACCGTCTTCACTGGTGAGAGGGTATTTTACTATCCATGGCCCTGAACCACAAAGGGACTTAGGCATGGTAGTGCTAAATTTTAGGCCCCTAGAAAATCATTGGAACAATATTGGAATCCACAAATCCTGAATTAGGCACCTAGGTTCCCTATACAATGGAGAGAGATAGATGCCTGTGAATAGGCTCCACAAAAGACAGCATGCTAGGTGGCTGCCTGCCTATGCTAACCAATGGCAGATAACAAGAGGGATGGGTCCTAAGCCCTGCCCCTCTCATGGAGTTAGGCACCTCTTTCCTGGAGTCAGGCAGCTTAGACGCTTAAGCCGTTTCTTGCAATAATGTGTTATGTGCCTGCCTCATCTCATCTCACATCACAAAAAATGGGGGGTGGGCTGGTGGTGGTGCCTACCTTATAAGGGTTAAGATCAGTGGCTAGAGCACTTGGATAGGGGAGACCTGGGTTCAGTTCCCGACGCTGCCTGATAGGAGACCTCTGTTCAAATCCCTTCTTCCCATCTCTCAGGAGATATTGGGATATTCTGATATGGGTTTCCCTCAGTCTTTCTTGTTTAAGCTGTTTCACTCTGTATAAATACTTAATTAAATCATTGAGCAAGAGAGAGAATGATTCTACAGCATGGGAGTTAGGGCCCACACCTGGGAGGTAGGAGACCACTGTTCAAATCTTTTCTCCCCATCATGCAGTCTCCTACCTCCCAGATTGCACAGGCTATTAACACTACCTCACACCTGCACACTAACCTAACAACCCAAATGAGACCAAAGCATTCCCATCTACAGGAGACTAGCCTATTATGTGCCACAGGCACAGAAGAGGAGGGACCGAGGTGTACCAGTGCCCCAGGTCCCTGCAATGGCAGGGAATTGATTAAGTGGGATACACCCAGATAATCCTGGCAAGTGACTCAAACCCACACCCTATAAAGGAAAGCAAAAAACCCTCCCAAGATTACTGCCAATCTGACCTGGGGGGAAAAGTCCTGCCTGACTCCACATAGGGCGATCAGTTAGACACTAAACATGTTGGCAAGAACTAGACAGCCAAGAGAATACTCAATGCCACTTCAGAGCTGTGGCCCACTCCACCCCCAATGTCCCATCTCCAACCGTGGTCATCTCCTGATGCGTCAGAGGAAAGAGATATAAAACCCTCCCTGAATACATTGGGTGAAAAAAATCCCTCCTGGTGCCTGGCTGAAACTCTGACGCATGAGCTTTAGGAACACAGGATGTAGGCCAGAAATGAGTCCCATGGCTGCTGAGCCCTCCCATCACAAACAACCGTTATACAATTGCACTCCAAATTTTTTCCAGCTCTCTCTCAAAACTAATTAAGTTGTTTACCCCCACAGCTCCCACTGGGAGGTTATTCCAGAACCTCACCCCTCAGATGATTAGAAACCTTCTAATTTCCAGCCTGTATTTGTTCATGGCCAGTTGAAATTCATTTGTTCTTGGGTCAACATTATTCTTTAGCTTAAATAACTCTTCACCATCCCTGGTATTCATCCCCCGAATGTATTTATAGAGAGCAATCATATCCCCTCTCAGCTAGGCTAAACAGACCAAGCTCTTCCAGTCTCCTCTCATAAGACCCTCCATTCCCCATATCATCCCAGAGAGGCACCAGTGCACATGCCCAGAGGCAGCAAGTTAGGCGCTTTGGGAACCTTTACCGTCAAAATTTGAACACTGAGTGAGTTTAGGCACCTACAGGGTTACGTGGTAGCTTAGTGGGGGTTTTGTGGATCACAGTGGTTCCTAAAACTGGAATATAGGCACCTAAATTTCAGATTTAGGTGCTTAAATCCCTCTGGATGTGGGCCCGTGTCCATTCAATCCTGGGTTTCTCAGTGTTCTAGTAGTATGAATGTTCTCTGTAAGTGTTTTTGCTGTTTACATTTAGGCATCATTATGCTGATTTTTCCATCTCTCTTTTAGTTTGAGTAATCCCAGGACCGGATAAGAAATGCAACCTATGTGTTTCATGCACGTTAAATGGTAGGAAACGTGTCTGCTTACAAAATGCAACTAGTTCCTGTCCACTCAGGCTCCCTCTCACTTTATCATTTCAAAGCAAAATATATTGTTAATTCATTAATGTTGATTGGAGTGTCCCAACATGTCTTTACTCCCTTTCAAAAGTGTCACGCATACCTATGCCTTTATACACAATTGATTATTATTAAAAAAATAATAAGGTACTTGGCATAGGATCTGTATAAGTGGGCAATATACCATACACTGGCAGATTAACACCTGTATTCTTATTAATTTATTTTATTGTTAGAGATTTAATATTTATTATTTGTAGTATTTCAGTCAAATTGAAATTGTGCTATATGTGTGTACAGTAAGACAGTTCCCACCACAATGAGCTTTCAGTCAAAATATATTTTTACCCTCTGTCCTGTAAAGTCCTTTCTCTTTCATTATGCATTTTATATTGTGACTGTATATAAAGATGATAAACATACTCACGTACCCCAAAACGTTCAATTCAGATTATATTAAGAATAGGGCTGTCGATTAATCGCAGTTAACTCAAGCGATTAACTGAAAAAAATTAATAGTGATTAAAAATTTAATCGCAATTAATCACAGTTTTAATCACAATGTTAAACAATATAATACCAATTGAAATTTAGTAAATATTTTGAATGTATTTCTACATTTTCTAATATATTGTTTCAATTACAACACAGAATACAAAGTGTACAGTGCTCACTTTATATTATTATTTTTATTACAAATATTTGCACTGTAAAAATGATAAACAAAAGAAATCGTATTTTTCAATTCACCTCATACAAGTACCGTAATGCAATCTCTTTATTGTGAAAATGCAACTTACAAATGTAGATTTACATTGTTTTGTTTTTGAGTGTAGTTATGTAACAAAAAATATTTAGAGCCAACAAGTCCACTAAGTCCTACTTCTTATTCAGCCAATCGCTCAGACAAACAAGTTTAACATTTGCAGAAGATAATGCTGCCTGCTTCTTATTTACAACGTCACCTGAAAGTGAGAACAGGCATTCGCATGGCACTTTTGTAGCAGGCACTGCAAGGTATTTATGTGCCAGATATGCTAATCATTCGTATGCCCCTTCATACTTCGGTCACAATTCCAGAGGACATGCTTCCATGCTGATGACGCTCGTTAAAAAAACTAACGCGTTAATTAAATTTTGACTGAACTCCTTGGTGGAGAATTGTATGTCCCCTGCTCTATTTTACCCACATTCTGCCATGTATTTCATATTATACCAGTCTCGGATGATGACCCAGCACATGTTTTTCATTTTAAGAACACTTTCACTGCAGATTTGACAAAACACAAAGAAGGTACCAATGTGAGATTTCTAAAGATAGCTACAGCACTCGTCCCAAGGTTTAAGAATCTGAAATGTCTTCCAAAATCTGAGAGGAATGAGGTGTGGAGCATGCTTTCAGAAGTCTTAAAAAAGCAACACTCTGATGCGGAAACTACAGAACCCGAACCACCGGAAAAGAAAACCAAACTTCTACTGGTGGCATGTGACTCAGATGATGAAAGTGAACATGCATTGGTCTGCACTGCTTTGGATCATTATCGAGCAGACCCCATCATGAGCATGGATGTGTGTCCTCTGGAATGGTGGTTGACGCATGAAGGGACATATGACTCCTTAGCGCATCTGTCACGTAAATATATTGCAACACCGGCTACAAGAGTGCCATGTGAATGTCTGTTCTCACGTTCAGGTGACATTGTAAACAAGAAGCAGGCAACATTATCTCCTGCAAATGTAAACAAACTTGTTTGTCTAAGTGACTGGCTGAACAAGAAGTAGGACTGAATGGACTTGTAGGCTGTAAAGTTTTACATTTTTATTTTTGAATGCAGTTATTTTTTGTACATACTTCTACATTTGTAAGTTTAACTTTCATGATAAAGAAATTGCATTACAGTACTTGTATGAGTTGAATTGAAAAATACTATTTTGTTTTTTACAGCACAAATATTTGTAATAAAACAAATGTGAGCACTGTACACTTTGTGTTCTGTGTTGTAATTGAAATCAATATATTTGAAAAGGTATAAAACATCCAAAAATATTTAAATGGTATTCTATTATTAACAGTGCGATTAATTGCGATTAATTTTTTTAATCATGTGATTAATCATGATTATTTTTTTTAATTGCTTGACAATCCTAATTAGGAATGATTTGGTATGCAAATAAAAATATTTGTTCAATATTTTTCTGTTTCAAACCATATTTAGGGATTATTTTCGGTCAAGTATTGTAACAAAAGTTGATAGAAAAATAATACACTAAGTGAAATACCTCTGTTCAAGTCAGTTTTTTCAGTTGTTCACTATCTCTCCAAAGACATGATTAAATGCAGGGGGAGAAAACTTGGAGTCATGGCCCAGGAACTGAATTTTGTAATGAGTCTGGTGTGGAGTAAAGTCACTATATTGGACTAGCCTTTGTCAAAGAAGCTGCTGGATGGCTGAAGATTTGAACATACTTGAGGTCAAATCCTGGCTCTAATGATTTTACTGGGAGTTTTGCTGTGAAATATTTTACTACTGTAAATGCAAATGCATTAATGTATTACAGTAAATCTGAATACTGTTTATATATTTCATATTCTCATGCTGTACACATGATTCCAAGGATCTATACATTTTACTTTCAAGGTCAATAGGAAGACGTACTTGCGTGTCTAGGGCCTAATCTAGCTCCTATTAAAATCAAGAGAAAGATGCCAGGGCTGATCCTGAGCTGATGTAAATTGTCCAAGCTTCACTGACTTAAAACCAACAAAAAATGTGAGGATGAAAGGGGGAACAAATGAGAGTAAAAAAAGGGCAGAAGAGCACCAGAAAATAAAGACAGATTTTGTTCTCAGTTACACTGTTCATAAACCCAGAGTAACTCCTATAGAATCAGTGGAATTAAACTTGTGAATAGTTGATATGACAGTAGAATGAAACCCAACAAATAACTGAGAATAATTTGACTTGTAGAGGAAGTCTCACTTCTAGTCCTACAGTCCTCCACAAATAGATATTTCATTACAAAAATTCTAAATACTATGGCTACCACATCAGCTGCTAAGGATCACTAGAAATTTATCATATGGTAATACAGCACTCTGAGCTAAGCAAAGCACATGAATCTAACTATGGTACAAGCTAGGTAGTTTCACTACAACACTAAGGCACCTTTGCGTCAATATTGTTGAAAGACAGAGAAGAGAGAGAAGGAAACTCTGCATCTTAAATATAGGGTCTTTAATGCTGACATATATCAAAATGCTGTGAATACTTCTGGAACCCTTCTGTAAAAATGTCTCTAACTCTAGGGACTCATTGTATAAGTTAGTTATGCACCATTTAAATGTGAAAAATGCACACTTTACTTGGAAAAAGATGTGTGATGTGAAGTGTTTTTAAGAATAATTGAATGATTTTGTGATTCATTAAATGCTTTTTCCTCCACACACAAGTAATGATTTTTCCACTGTGTACCCAAAGGGGGAAAAGTCAAAAGAGTGAGAGGGGGGTGAAGAGTCCATAGGAAAAGGATCATTTTCAGAGTTTTTTTCTTTCATTCTTTATCTCTTTCTCATCCGAGAGTAACAGAACAATGAGCAAAAACGTAAGTGGCAGCATTTAGAAAATAAAATAAAAACAACATTCCTCAACACCAGAAACAGAAGTATTAGGTTACAAGTTGTCTATTTTTTGTTTTAAGGTGGAATACAAAAAATTGTGGCACCTAAAGTTGATTGAATATGGCTTCTCCCGCATATCCCTGCTGTGACCAAGGGATCATATACCCAATATGTCTTTATGCCAAAGTGTAAATCTTCAGTTTCCTCCTCTCTCTCTCTTTTTTAAACTAGGGAAACAATACACACCTTGACTCCTGCAAAAAAGATCTCTGGCAAAATCACAAAACGCCTGCTTAAATAATACCCAAAAGGTAACTCTGTACATTCCACTGGCCAGAAATAACTCTCAGCTAGGCGAATCCATGAGAAAGTTAAAAGGATATTGTAACACTCTTAGGGGAGCTGTAGCACTATAAGAGCAATATGAGGCAATGTCCTAACATGAGCTATCACTTTATGTATGTGCTATATACACTAGCATGAATTATATTACAACATTTGGCACACTATAGCTTTTGATCTGTTTTGACTTATGACCTATGTCCTATTGTGACCTTTATGGCTGAACCTGTAGAGAATAGTTCAAACAATAGATATACATGATAGATGACAGATAGGATAAAAAGATATAAGGGGTATAAACACATAGTGCATTAGCCAGCCAAAAAACTGCATGAAACTAAGATGAAACTTCCCCTACCAGCAGGATATTATGAGTTTTCTTACACCTTCCTCTGAAGTATCTGGAGCCAGGATACCCAGCCTAGATGGACTACTGGTCTGATCAGGTATGGCAGTTCTCATATTCCTGGGAATATGGCAAGGAAGCTTCTAACAAAGTTAAAATCACTGCAGACCATTCCAGCTGCAAAGGTGGCTGAACTAGATGGAATTACTGTAAATTCATCTCTCTTAGAGCTATCATATCTGGCTTTCTGCAAACTCAGGCAGACATTCCTGCATTGATTTGAACTCAGGTCACATTTTCAAGGTTATTTTCACAACCATAAAAGCTAGAAACATTTTTTTCTAAATGAAAACTGTGGGCTTGTTTACAAAACAAGCAAAATATCTCTGATGCAAAAGGCTGTCTGGACACACTTATTTGGGTTCAAACTAGGCTTATTCCAGTATAAGCCACGTCAAACAGCAATAGATTAAGCTAAACCAAAATAAGCCACTGAAACTGAAATAACTGTCTACCAAGACAAGGGGGTTTATATTGGTTTAACCAAAAGCAGTTTAAAAACCGATTATTGCTAAACCAGTGCAACTCCTGCACGTAGACAAGGCCTAAGATTCTGGAGCACAATCCCTGTTTTCTTTTAAATTGTAAAATTATTCTACATCAGCAGAATACACAGAACCCCATCCACAGTTGGGAATTAACATGATGCAAGTAGGGTCTGAGTCTTCTTTTATTTACATTGCTGTAAATCAGGAGGTGCTCCATTGAATTTAATGGAGTTACACTGGTGAAAAAGTGGTGTACGAGAGAAGGGAATCAACAGTCTTCAAACAGGTGTCAGCAAAATGGGTGCTTTAATACCTGATGGTGAGTTTACACACACTCAAATTATTAGTTTAGTCCATATTTGCAGCAAGACACCTGACACCAGCCCAAAGGGGGTGGTCTCCAACTTCAGTTGACCCCTACAATACATGGACATATAGAAATTCTTAATGTGCTGGGAACATGGTTAAATTCTGGATTGTTGCAGCAATAGCTCAACTGACTTTTGCCATATTCCAGGTGTGCTGGCTCCCATTTGTGGATGCACAGATCCAAAGTGTGCTGGGTTTGCTCTGTATTATCATGTTCAAATGTATATTTTGCAGAAACTGTACATAATGTGAATAAAGGTTGCCTGGGATCATCGATTAAATTGTTTGATTAACCATTTTTCTTGTAAAGAATAAATAGGGGCCAAAACTTTCTTCTTGACTTAGTAGTAGTGCCATTAAAACCAACATAAATGGAAAGAGGGTTAAGAATCTTTCTATCTGACTACATTCCTGACTTTTATGTATTTATCTTCTTTAAATGGAGTTTGTATCCTTACCACCTGTTTGTCAACCCCACCCTTTCTTGTTGATCCAAAATCCCTCTACACAGGTGCCATTCTTCTGTCCCAGGGCTCTATGTTGTCCCAATCTGCCCCCGGTTCCCTGGAGTCCCGTTATTGGCTTAGTCTTTCTCTTACTGCATCACTTTGAAGTTTCTTCTTCTCACCTTTGAAACACTACAATAATTCATCCTCCCTTACCTCTCTGCTCTCATTTCTTACTATGTGAGTTGCTCTGCAACTCATTCTCCCAGACCTGACTTTACATCTTTGGGGAAAAACAAAGGGTTTAGGGTGTTACAAAAAGTGGAAGAGAGGAAATGAGATGGATTCCACAGTACAGTAAGCCTCCACATCCTAATGCCATGCCATGCCAAATGACAATTGGCTTCAGATGCAACCGATGGCCCAGGCGGTGCCAAGTTAAATCCAATTCACTATTTAATATGCAGTCAGGGTTAAGGGCCACATGATGGTCATAAAAGTTGGATCAAAATAGTATCCAACTCAGTGAAAATTGTGCCTCTGCATTCTAAACAAGCTGCAAGCAAGAGACCCTATTAAAAGCTATTGGAGGGCATTGCAATAATTTTAACTTAAATGGTTAGTTTAGATTGTGAAAAATGTGATAATTTAACTGAAAAGTAAGTGTCACATGCAACCTGTTTAGGATGCTAAGAGACATAGTCTTGACTGTCCCAACTAGTGCCAAGGGACAGAAAAGTGGTTGAAGAGGGAGTTCCCATCCACCCTGCTCTAGGAGCCCCACTTTCATTAGGGACTCCCAGAAAACAAAATCCCGTCTCTCCCTGTAACAAGTGTGTAAAATACTCAGACCACAAGTTAATACTTAAATGCCCCTTACTCTCTTCTACCTCCTTCCTCGGCAATGGAAATAGACCCTTTCTACTACTATACAACCATATGCAATACTAGAACATCTGCAGGACATGCCAGTCTATTTGAGGTAGTGTGGGAGGGTACTCTATTGTCTATAGAAAGTTGACACCAGTACAATTTGTACTTCATGTTGGGTGAATCTAACCCCATGGCTTTATCTTTTTTTCTTGCAACTTCTTTCACATTGCCCTTCTATCTGTGTTTCAAACATCCCTATCCTTTTCCAAATTCCTCCTCAAAATCCTAGCTTTTTGGATTGGGAAATAACACTACTCTAACCCGTTATTTTTTATCACTGTTTTCCTCCTTTCCTACACAGGAATGCAGATGGTAAGTTCCTCAACAATTGGACCTGACTTCTCACATGTTTCTTCTGATTCCTTCTCACTGCTCTCCTTTTCTTTTCTCCACATCTGAGTTTCCATGCCAATGGCTCTGGACAGGGGCAGCTCTATGTTTTTTGCCGCCCCAAGCACGGCAGTCAGGCAGCCTTCGGCGGCATGCCTGCGGGCAGTCCGCTGGTCACACAGATTCGGCGGCATTTCTGTGAGTGATCTGCCGGTCCCGCGCCTTCGGCGTACCTGCTGCCGAATTGCCGCCGAAGCCGTGGGACCGGCAGGCCTCCCGCAGGCATGCCGCCGAAGGCTGCCTGAATGCCGCCCTCACAGCGACTGGCGCACCACCCCCCGCGGCTTGCCGCCCCAGGCACGTGCTTGCTGCGCTGGTGCCTGGACCGCCCCTGGCTCTGGCTGCTGCTAAGTCAGTACTTGATACAACATCATTTTATGTATGGAAAGGACAGCGCAAAGGTTTTGAGGTAAACTTTTTGGATAGCTGTTGAGTCAAGTTTCCTAAATAACTGTGTGACATTACCCAGCATACAATCTGGACTGTTGAACAGCTTTGTCCTCTGAATTCTCCAATCTGGATTGCCTTTTACACTGCTTTGCTGTGAGATCAACCACTCCTAGTCTGCTCACACAACCTCCAGCATGTAAATCACTCCCAGCTATACTGTCTGAGTGCTAGAGCTAGCCACTCATGAAATACACTGAAGAACATCACCAGCAAATTCCCACTCCCAGACTTTCCTCAAAATATGCCCTTTCCTGGACAACACAACTTCATATAAAGTCTGACATTTTATTAATAGAAAATGATATGCACAAATCCTGTTATCTTAAATGTAGTTTCCCAAACAGTTCAATCCAAGCACACTGGTTTAGGTAAAGCAATAAAACAAGTTGATTAACTACAGAAAGATAGATTTTAAGTGATTACAGGTAATGAGGCATAAAAGTCAGAATTGGTTACAACGAAATAAAAGGTGAAATGCAAACTAATACCTAACTTAACAAACTAAGTGAATTCAAAGTGAATTCTCTCTCACCACATGTTCTAGAAGTCTAACTGGCTGAATTTCTTTCTTCCGGGATCAAGTGTTGTTGATGCAGTGAGTAGAGTTGAGGGGAGAGATCTTTGGGGGCATCTGTTTCCCTTTCTTATAGTTCTCTTTTTATTTGAAAATCATCTCCAGCTAATTTTCAGGAGACAACAAGTCTGTGGGGATGGGACCCTCCTGCTGTTTCTTTGCCAAAATGTAGCTCTTGTTCACACCCTTTTTCCTGCCAAAGAATGGCCACTTCACCAGGAGATAGTCCATTTTATTTCGTTGACACCTGACTGAGGTGTCAGTTTGCCTTTTGTCTCTGAGGAAGTGGTTTGTGGCTGCTTCCCAGTCTTTGGAATATGTTTTAGTAACATCATATAGTATAATCTTTTAACTTTGCATACAATGTTGCCACACATATTTTACCAGGACAATAAAGATCTGCAAATCATGAGTTTTCAAATGATACCTCACAAGGCATACTTTGTACAAAGTTTATCATAGTCTTGTAAAAAGGAATACAGATTGTCACAAACTGTAAATGTTTTTCTAATGCCCAGCAATGCTCCATTCTTAACTCACACCACTGTACCCATTTTGAGTATAGCAGGAACATACCAGCATGATATTTTAAATTTTATGCTCTATAGTACCCAGGTACGGTAGCCTTCGTAATTAATAGAGTGGGAAGATTTAACAATGTGTTTTCTGGGTTTTGACGATTAAAGTTGGGCTAAATTATGTCTCTTGAGAGTCAGATGCATGCTGGAGAGGGAGAGAGGAGTTGCACTGGGAGGTGCTTTTAAAAGATGCAGCATGCCCGTCCCTGAGTTTTGCTCTGCTCACTCCACTGAGATACACCCCCTTGGGTTATTTCCCTTATGCAGCAGCAGCCCAACAATCACAGAAATGTGGAGCTGGAAGGGACCTTGAGAAGTCATCAAGTCCAGCCCCCGGTGCTGCAGCAGGACCAAATAAACTGTGGCTGCCCTTGCAGTTGGGTTTTGGAGCAGGGTAAAAAGACTCCTATTCCACCCTTTCCAACTACCCTATCTTCACTGGAGTGGGCATATTTTGGCCCTGAAAGTATTGTAGTGTACTCTGAGGGGCTTGCAGTTGATATACTTGGATTTATAGCATCGTAATATACTAAACTACCATGCATGCTAGGTTGTTTTTTGAATTCCAGTGATATGTTTTAAAGCATTGCACAAATAGAAAAAGTATAGACCTTTCTAGAAATTCAACAAGCTGGTGTTTGCTGAAAATGGCCTTCAAATGATTTACCTTTTTTTTTTTTTTTTTTTTTTACAAAGAAATGTGAAGGGTGGGAGGAGAACAGATTTTTTAAATTATATTAACACTCACTACCGGCAAAAGCATTTGCAGAGTTATCTAAATCTCTTGTGGGCATTTTAGCAAAAGTCCAATACAGAAATACACCGGAAAGAAATGACTAGTTGATTGGGCTACAAGCCAATCTTAGCTGCAACTGCATGGTATCATGAAACACCTTGGCCCCTTCCACAAGAAGAAATAATCAAGTCTCTGTGGCACTGTGTTCCTGAGGCATTTGCTTTAGTCTTATGTGTATATGTCACTCTGGTTACTCACAAAGGATAAAAGAGCTGGAAGGTCAGGAAGAGAGAGAAGTGGAATCTTAAAAACAATCATTTTCTGAAAAAGATCTCATGGTGCATTAAAATTTACAATTGCTCAGCTGTTCTTAAGCATAAAGAGCTAAAGCCAACCCACTAGCTCAGGAGATGCCAAGTTCTATGTTTCCACACCACACTCTTCTGTGGTTCCTCTTCAGGAGGGATGCTTTGGCTTCCACTGAGATCTCAAGAGCAGTTAATTGGCAGGCAGTACAGCGAGCATAATAATAAATAAATATATCCTATCTCCTAGAACTGGAGGGGAAAGGTCATCAAGTCCAGCCCCCTGCCTTCACTAGCAGGCCCAAGTACTGATTTTGCCCCAGATCCTTAAGTGGCCCCCCTCAAGGATTGAACTCACAACCTTGGGTTTAGCAGGCCAATGCTCAAACCACTGAGCTATGCTTCTCTCTGAATCAATGCATCCCTTGGCCTCCCTTTGGGGGCAGTGCTTGTTGCTTAGGCCTGGTCTACACTACGAGTTTAGGTCGACTTTAGCCGCGTTAAATCGACTTAAGCCTGGACACGTTTACACTACGAAGCCCTTTCTGTCGACTTAAAGGGCCCTTTAAACCGGTTTCCTAACACCACCTCGACAAGGGGATTAGCGATAAAATCGGCCTTAGGGGGTCGGAATTGGGTTAGTGTGGACGGAATTCGACATTACTGGCCTCCGGGAGCTATCCCACAGTGCTTCATTGTGACCGCTCTGGACAGCACTCTCATCTCAGATGCACTGGCCAGGTAGACAGGAAAAGCCCCGCGAACGTTTGAATTTCATTTCCTGTTTGCTCAGCGTGGAGAGCACAGGTGACCATGCAGAGCCCATCAGCACAGGTAACCATGATGGAGTCCCAGTCCCAGTCCCAGGATCGCAGAAGAGCTCCAGCCTGGACCGAACGGGAGGTACAGGATCTGATCGCCATCTGGGGAGATGAAGCAGTGCTCGCCGAACTCCGAAACAGTAAAAGAAACGGCAAAACATTAGAAAAGATCTCCAAGGCCATGAAGGACAGAGGCCATAACAGGGACGCGCGGCAGTGCCGCGTGAAAATTAAGGAGCTAAGGCAAGCCTACCACAAAGTCAGAGACGCAAACGGAAGGTCCGGGGCAGAGCCGCAAACATGCCGCTACTACGCGGAGCTGCATGCCATTCTAGGGCGTGCAGCCACCACTAGCCCAAGCGTGTTCTATGAGTCCCTCTCTGCAAACGGGGAAGCGGGTTCGGCGGACGAGGAAGATGAGGATGGAGAGAACATAGATAGCTCACAGCAGCAAGGAAGCGGAGAAACCAGTTACCCCAACAGCCAGGATATGTTTGTCACCCTGGACCTGGAAACAGTAACCCCCGAACTGACCCAAGACCCTGAGGGCACACAGGGGACCTCTGGTGAGTGTACATTTGCAAAAATTACACATGGTTTAAAAACAAGCGTGTTTAATGATTAATGATTAATTTGCCCTGGCAATCGCGGCCAGTACAGCTACTGGAAAAGTCTGTTAACGTGTATGGGGATGGAGCGGAAATCCTCCAGGGACATCTCCAGAAAGCTCTCCTTCATGTACTCCCAAAGCCTTTGCAAAAGGTTTCTGGGGAGGGCTGCCTTATCCCGTCCGCCATGGTAGGACACTTTACCACGCCAGGCCAGTAGCACGTAGTCTGGAATCATTGCATAACAAAGCATGGCAGCGTATGGTCCCGGTGTTTGCTGGCATGCAGACAACATCCATTCCTTATCTCTCTTTGTTATCCTCAGGAGAGTGATATCATTCACGGTCACCTGGTTAAAATGGGGCAATTTTATTAAGGGGACATTCAGAGGTGCCCCTTCCTGGTCTGCTGAACAGAAATATTCCCCGCTGTTAACCACGCGGTGGGGGGGAGGGGTGAAGTGACCATCCCAGAGAATTGGGTGTGAGGGGGAGGGGAGTTAGTTGGGTTTGTGCTGCATGTTAAACCTGAAATCGCAGCCCCTCCTTTTACATTGCAAACCCATTTTAAATGGCACGGGTGCTTGGTATGGGAAATGAGGGCAGAACTGTTTGAAACCATCCCCACATGTTAAGAAGGTTAAAAAAGCCCAAAGACTATATGTCTTACCATGGCTGCCTGCAAGCTGAAATCTGTGTCCTGGCACTGCGTGAGTGATCTCTCACACCAAACCAGGAGACTCTCAATATAAGAGGAAAAATGCGACCTTGTAACGAAAGCACATGTGCTGTGTGATGTTGTGAACAGCAAAATCTAACGTGAAAGAGTCTACCCATTGTTCTCTAAAATGTATCTTTTTTAACAACCTCTCCCTTCTCCACCAGCTGCAAATCTTACTCCTTCGCAGAGGCTAGTGAATATTCGAAGAAGGAAGCGAAGGACGCGTGACGAAATGTTTACTGAACTTCAGACTGCCTCCCACGCTGACAGAGCACAGCTGAATGCGTGGAGGCAGTCAATGACTGATTTTAAAAAAGCCCAATATGAGCGAGAGGAGAGGTGGCGTGCTGAATCGCGGGCTGAAGAGGAGAAGTTGCGTGCTGAAACGCGGGCTGAAGAGGAGAGGTGGCGTCAACTTGTAATCAGAAAGCAAGAGTCGATGCTCCGGCTGCTGGAGCATCAAAGTGATATGCTCCTGCGTATGGTTGAGCTGCAGGAAAGGCAGCAGGAGCAGAGAACGCCGCTACAGCCCCTCTGTAACCAGCAGCCCTCCTCCCCAAGTCCCATTGCCTCCTCACCCAGACGCCCAAGAACACGGTGGGGGGGCCTTCGGCCACCCACTCACTCCACCCTAGATGATTTCCATAGCAATAAGTTTTAAAGTTTTAAATTGGAGTGTGTCCTTTTCCTTCCCTCCTCCCCCACCCATCCCGGGCTACCTTTCCAATTATCCCCCTAGTTGTGTGCTGAATTAATAAAGAATGCATGAATGTGAAGCAACAATGACTTTATTGCCTCTGCAAGTGGTGCTCGAAGGGGGGAGGGTAGTAGGGGAGGGTGGGGTGGTTGGTTTGCAGGGAAGTAGAGTTAACAGGGTGGTGGGGGAGGGGCAGAGGGTTCATCAAGGAGCAACAAACAGAAGTTTCACTCCGTAGCCTGGCCAGTCACAAAACTGGTTTTCAACGCTTCTCTGATGCGCACCGCGCCCTGCTGTGCTCCTCTAACCGCCCTGGTGTCTGGCTGCGCGTAATCAGCGGCCAGGCGATTTGCCTCAACCTCCCACCCCGCCATAAATGTCTCCCCCTTACTTTCACAGATATTGTGGAGCGCACAGCAAGCAGCAATAACAATGGGGAGATTCTTTTCGCTAAGGTCTGAGCGAGTCAGTAAGCTGCGCCAGCGCGCTTTTAAACGGCCAAATGCACATTCCACCACCATTCGGCACTTGCTCAGCCTGTAGTTGAACAGGTCCTGACTACTGTCCAGGCTGCCTGTGTACGGCTTCATGAGCCATGGCATTAAGGGGTAGGCTGGGTCCCCAAGGATCACGATAGGCATTTCAACATCCCCAATGGTTATTTTCTGGTCCGGGAAGAAAGTCCCTTCCTCCAGCTTTCGAAACAGAAGAGACTGCCTGAAGACGCGAGCATCATGTACCCTTCCCGGCCAGCCCACGTTGATGTCGGTGAAACGTCCCTTGTGATCCACCAGGGCTTGCAGCAGCATTGAAAAGTACCCCTTGCGGTTTATGTAGTCGGCGGCTTGGTGCGCCGGTGCCAAGATAGGGATATGGGTTCCGTCTATGGCCCCACCACAGTTTGGGAATCCCATTGCAGCAAAGCCATCCACTATGGTCTGCACGTTTCCCAGAGTCACTACCCTTGATATCACCAGGTCTCTCATTGCCCTGGCAACTTGGATCACAGCAGCCCCCACAGTAGATTTGCCCACTCCAAATTGATTCCCGACTGACCGGTAGCTGTCTGGCGTTGCAAGCTTCCACAGGGCTATCGCCACTCACTTCTCCACTGTGAGGGCTGCTCTCATCCTGGTATTCTGGCGCTTCAGGGCAGGGGAAAGCAAGTCACAAAGTTCCATGAAAGTGCCCTTACGCATGCGAAAGTTTCGCAGCCACTGGGCATCGTCCCAGACCTGCAACACGATGCGGTCCCACCACTCTGTGCTTGTTTCCCAGGCCCAGAATCGGCGGTCCACGGCATGAACCTGCCCCAGTAACACCAAGATTTCCACATTGCTGGGGCCTGTGCCTTGTGAGAGGTCCATGTCAATTTCCTCATCACTATCGTCGCCGCGCTGCAATCGCCTCCTCCTCAGCTGGTCCTGGTTTGGCTTTGGCATGTCCAGGAGGCTCTGCATGTTTTCCAGGACAATGCGCGTGGTGTTCATAGTGCTCAGAATTGCCGCGGTGATCTGAGCGGGCTCCATGATCCCAGTGCTGGCTATGGCGTCTGGTCTGAAAAAAGGCGCGAAAGTAGTATCTGACGGACCAGGGGAAGAAGGGAGGGAGGGAGAGAGGGAGGGAGGGGCGAGTGACACCGCGTACAGGTACAGGGAATGAAAATCAAGAAAGGTGGCTTTGCATCAGGGAGAAACACAAACAACTGTCACACAGAATGCCCCCCCCCCCCAAAGATTGAACTCAAAAGCCTGGGTTTAGCAGGAGGG
>NW_020664435.1:21902093-22003739 GCF_002925995.2 Terrapene triunguis | reverse complement strand
CTCGCGGCACTGCTTTGCATCATCCGGGCATTGCGATCTCAACCCATAATTCCAATGGGCGCCGGAGGCTCCGGGAACTGTGGGATAGGTACCATAGTGCAATGCGCCGGAAGTCGACGCTAGCCTCGGTACTGTGGACGCGGTCCGCCGACTTCATGCACTTAGAGCATTTTAGGTGAGGACACACACAATCGGCTGCATACAACCGGTTTCTATAAAACCGGCTTCTATAAATCCGACCTAATTCTGTAGTGTAGACATAGCCTTATAGGCCTCCCTCTGTGGAAAGGACACTGCAAGTGACTTGTACCACAACCTCCTTCCAAGCAGACCTGGGCCTCCTCCAGGGTCTGCACCAGTGGTAATGAACGTGGCACTGCATCACTAAAGTTATTCCCTTACAAGTTACAGCCAGGGCTACTGCAAATGTTTCCTCTAAATGGCTTGTCCTAACACACAAAGCTGCCATGAAAAAAAAGGACCCAGTACATATTGCTATATAATGGAGAGTAATTTCATCACAATAAAATTATGAATTAAACCTGTATTCATTTTTAATTACATGAGTTACTATAAACGTGAGCAGAATTATCTTCACTACATTATAATAAGCCGCAGTCCAGTGTTTAACAACATTTACAGTGAGTTAGAATGATGTTCATGATTTGGGGGTTAGAAGCCACACTCCCCTGTGCCTTGACACAGTGGGCCAAATAAAGCGCAGTCATTTAAACAAGGGACTTCCGTGTTAGAGACCTTGAACAACATGACATAACAGATTGCTAACAGAATCTCAGAGGTTTCTCCAGCTATGACTTGTTATGGATTTACTTTGGAATGGACCAATGGGCTGAGGTATGTCATTAAAATGAAGGAATACAACTTGAAAGATTTATATGCCTGCCTTTGCTAGCCATGTTCATTTATTAGCTCACTCCTTCATTCACTAAGCTATGCATGAACCTGCCACACACATGAATTATTCAGCATAGATGGTTATCTACCATATGAAAGTAGGTAAGGACAAGATACTTCTTACCTTCCTGACCCCTTTGCTGGTGAGGCAAGGGTGCAGGTTCCTCCTGGTTGATAGGTAACAGCCATAAAGGGAGCCATGTCCCTTGAACTGCACAGGTGACTGACAGCTCTGAAACAGAACCAGTTGCCAGGAGAAATTAAGGGCTATAATAGGCAAAAGAATCTTCCAGTGTAGAACAGGAGAAGCAGGAACACTCTCCACAATCCCCTTCCAGATCCTCAAAAGGTACTACATTTGTCCTATGGGGGAAAAGAGAAGTCAGTTCAGAATTCAGATCCAGCAAAATGCTCCCTCATGGCAACTCCATAACATCCACAGACCTCCCTTGGGAGGAGGGGAGCAGTACTACAGAGAGCTGCTTCGATGATTTATTGTCAAGACTGCAATGCCCTCAAAACTGTGGTATACAGGGCATGGAGACCCTTGTGCGCCAGGCCCAGTCTGTTCAGAAATAGTCAAGGCTGGTGTGGAGCAGTTTACTTGGAAGTAAGTACCCAAATTCTCTCAATTAAATTAGCTGTTTATATGCCCCATATTCCCAATTAACCAAGCACTAGAATGACCAAACAATTTCCATGCTAATAAAACTAACATAGCAGAAAAAGGTAGTTCAACCCATGATCACAGAAAGTCATTGTTTCCTGAAAAGTTCCAAGCTCCAGAAGTATCCTAAATCCAGCAAAAATTTGACAGGCCACCAAGCGTTGGCAAGAGAGGACTGGGAGGAAGCATAGAGGAGATCAAGAGATGTAAATAATAAAAGCTTTCAGGAACAGCCCTGAGAGATGGGATACCTAGTTGAAGAAGTAGCCTTAAGGACATAAAAAATAGATGGCATTAAGTATCTGTAACCAGAGAGCTGAAGAGTTCAGTTTCTTAGTAAAAACCTCTAGGAGGGTGAGGATGTGTTAATAAGAAGGGTTGAAATATAAACAGAGGCATACTCTTATAATAAAGATGAGCATAAAACTAAATGTATTTATCTATCTATTATAACTAAAAAGGCAGAGGCCTGCCTGTGGCTGCAATAATGAGAAAACAGTGTTTTAGATTACATAGATGGACATGAGTCCTGCACCATATTGCAGGTAGATCAAATCTATGCGTTTTTGCATCTGTTTCTAATTTTTCCACTGACATTCTGGTAATGGGGTTTGGGTTCAAGTTTGCATTTTTGACCCCTTTCTACAGAACATAAAATACTATTAACACTAAGTTTCATAACAGATATTCCCAAATATTATTACATGATACCGAGAACCTAACACGACGTCTACACTTGGAACTGGGGGTGATTCCCAACTCGAGTAGACATACATGTGCTAGCGCTCATTAAACTAATGTGCTAAAAATAGTGTAGCTGTGGTACCATGGGTGGTGGCATGAGCCGATGGGTAAGTACTCAGGCTGACTAGCCTGTGCCACCACTCTCCTCTGCCCTTACTGCCATGGCTAAGCTACTATTTTTAGGACACTAGCTCAATGAGCGCTAGCACGAGTATGTCGACTTGAGCTGGGAACCACATGCCTAGTTCCCAGTGTAGACGTAGTCTTAGTTTTCTTAATGAATAAATATGTTCTTTGCACTTACATAGTATTTTCTGTCACTCTTCTCAGCTGGGTTCATTCATGAATTTGTTTCTATAGTGGGTCCAGGACATTTTAGGATTCTTGAAAAATTACAATAATTTATGTGCCTAATTTGCACATACAATTAATCCAATTGCACATGCAAATCCTGTATTTGAGTACACAATTGGCCAGTTAGGTGTTTGACCTTTGTGCAAACATGTCTGATTTTTGCAGTACCATATTGCAGAGTAGACTCAACTATGCACAGCCCTAAGCAACGTCACTAAGATAACATAAGAAGTCTGTAGCAGATGAGATCTTCTCATTGTCAGTCCTGTTTCTTAACCACAGTGCCATCCTTCCTTCTGTCGTTCATTTAAAAAAATTCTAGTCCTTCTGATTGTGTTAGTTTATACTGTAAAGGCCACCATTACAATGTCTTTCATATATTTATCAGTTTTAAAGCTAAAAGGGGTCATTATGATCATCTGATCTGAGCACCTGTACAATATAGGCTACAGAACCTCATCCAATAACTTCTGCATCAGCACATAACTTCTCTTTGGGCTATAGCGTATCTTTTAGAAAGACACCCAGTTACAGACTGTTAGTATGGAGAATCCACCACATCTCTAGGTAAGTTGTCTCACTTAAAAATTGTGTTTTATTTCTAGTCTGAATATGTCCAGGTTTAGCTTCCAACCACTAGATCTTGCTATGCGTTTTCTGCTAGATTAAAGAGGTGTGTACTATCAGAATTCTTTCACATTTAGGTACTTGTAGACTATAATCAAGTCACCTTTTAACCTGAACAAAACAGTCTGAGCTTTTTTAGTCTCTCAGTATATGGCAAGCGTTCCAGACCTCAAATCATTCTTCTAGTTCTTTTCTAAACTCCTCCCAATTTGGCAACCAGAACTGGACATGAACAGTACTCCAGTAATAGTCTGGCTAATTATGTATACAGAGGTAATACCACTTCCCTAATCCCACTTGATATTCCCCTGCTTATACAACCAAGCTACATTTGCCCTTTTAGCTACAGCAATGCATTGACAATTCATGTTCAGTTGGTTATCTGCCATGCCGGTTAAATCCTTTTCAGAGTCACTGCTTTCCAGAATAGAGTCCCTCTCCTAATAAATGCGACCTACACTTTGTTCCTAGATGTATAGCCTTGCATTTGGCTGTATTAAAATGCATGTTTTTCAAATAAGCCCACCTTTTAGCCCAAGCCCAGGTCAGCCTATATAATGGACCTGCCCTCATCATCATTTACCATTCCACCAATGTTTGTGTCATCTGAAAATTTTACTAGCAATAATTTTATATGTTCTTGCAGATCATTATAGCATTGGGCAGAGAACAGATACCTGCAGAACCCCACTAGAAACACCCCCATTGGATGACAATTCCACATCTACAATTTAATGTTGCAATCTGCCAGTTAACTAGTTTTTAACCCATTGATAGACTGCATTGATTTTGTATAGTGCTGATTGTTTTTTTAATCAGAGTGACATGTTAGAATAAGTAAGTCTAAATATATCTAAACAATGATCTTTATCAACCAAACTTGTGATCTTATCAAAAAACAACAAGTTTATTTGACACAACCTGTTTTCCATAAAACCATGTTAATTGGCATTAATTATGACACCACCCTTTAATTTTTTGCTGGCTGCATCCCACTGAGGTCTTTCACTGATTTTGCCTGAGATGGATGGCAGGCTAATCCTCCTATAATTTCCTTTGCCATCCCATATACCCTATTTAAATATCAGTACATTGGCTTTTTTCCTCCAGTCCTTTAGAATTTCCCCAGGGTTCCTCTGGAACTTCTTCAGTGTTCCAAGATTAAAAAAAAATCAACATTAATGGTTCAGGGAACTCCCCAGACAATTCTCTTAACATGCTTGGATGCACGTTATCTGGTCCTGCTGATTTGAAAGTGTTTAACTTTAGGAGTTGCACTTTAGTATCCTTCCAAGTTAGTGATGAAAAGGAATTATTTTATTATCACTATAGGATATGAATACATCCTCCTCCTTCTCCTTCTTTCTGAATGCAGAAGAGAAATATTTACTGAATATTTGCCTTTTCTGCATCATGACTGATAATTTCACCATCCTTGTCTAGTATCAGACTTTTACATTGATAGGATTTTGATTGTTCCCAGTATATTTAGGCAATTCCTTCTTATTGTCCTTAACCCTACTGGCCACAGATTTTTTTCATTGATCCTTTTAGCTTCCCTTATCAATTGTCTGCATTTCCTAACTGCTGCTTCCCCATTTTTCCTTTTGTTATTTATTATTGCTGCCTTCACTTTCTTAGTCAGGATATATTTTTTAATCAAAGACAACTTCTTTTGTGATTGTGGAATTGTTTCTTTTTGGACATCTAATAAAGCATACTTAAACAATTCTCAATTATAATTCAAATTTTTATGTTCTATGTTTCCTCTTACTTAATTTTATACAGTTGTTTGCAGTTTTGGGAAACTGTCCTTTTTTAAAAGCACCACATACAGTAAAAACCTGTGTTACCTGGCACTTTACCAACCGTAAAGCTCTAGAAACCGGCATTTCTGATATCTCCATAAAAAGTCCAGTTGGCGCAGGGCCGGCAGGCTTCCTCTCTGGCTCCACATAGTTCTCCAGAAGTGGCGACATGTCCTGCTGCTCCTAGGTGGAGAAACGGTCATGGGGGCTCTATGTGCTGCCCTGGCCCTGCGACGAGCACTGGTTCTGCAGCTCCCATTGGTCGGGAACTGTGGCCAATGAGAGCTGCGGGGGTGGCACCTGCAGGCAGAGGCAGCGCACAGAGCTGCCAGGTCACGCCTCCGCCTAGGAGCAGTAGGGACATGTCGTCGCTTGCAGGGAGCCACCCAATCTGAGTGCCGCCCGGCACCCTGAAACCCCTCCCATGCCCAGGCACCCTGCCCCGAACCCCCGCCGGCACCCAAACTCCCTCCCTCTATTGGTAAGTATAACTCTTACTTAACCAGAATTTTTGACTAACCGGCACCGCCATTCCCCCAACATGCTGGTTAACAAAGCTTCTCCTGTTTTTTATATATATTTTACTGGTTTGGACAATATTCTGTTTGTACATAGCAAGTGAAATTAGACCATGATCAGTTTCACCTAGGCAATTAACAGTTTTTAGTTTATAAATTTAGAGCAGTTCATTGTGAGGAAGTTTAGGGCAATGGTCAGAGAATCAGCCTGGGACTCATGCTCTGCTACAGACATTCTGTGTGACCTTGGTTAAGTCCCTTACTCTCCATGTATCTCAGCTCCCTATCTGTAAATTAGGAATCAAAGTTTCCTACTTTACAGGGCTGTTGTAAAGATAAATATATTAAAAACTGTGAGCTTCTCAGAAACTACAGTAATGGGAACCATGTTAGTACCTTGGATAAAAATTTGCAGTTGTGGAGACCTGTGAAATGTGAAAACAACGAGGAGTCCTTGTGGCACCTTAGAGACTAACAAATTTATTTGGGCATAAGCTTTCGTGGGCTAGAAGTGGACGAAAGCTTATGCCCAAATAAATGTGTTAGTCTCTAAGGTGCCACAAGGACTCCTCATTGTTTTTGCTGATACAGACTAACACGGCTACCACTCTGAAATCTGAAATGTGAGTGTTTCAGTTTTGAAAGGGAAGATTTTTACTGGTGATGGATCTGACCCAGTACCACAGATCCAGGCACAGGTCAGAGATGCTGCTCAAATCTCTCTCTCTACAGTGCACAGAATTCAAAACACCAAATCCAAACATCCCTGACTGTAAAGTCAGACCCAGATTTTGATTGAAAAATCTCTCTGAATTCTGGCTCGCTAAAACCTTACCCAACTGTAATTTGACCTAGTTTGAGTAGCTCTACTTAAACCGGTGTTATGTTTTCAGTACTAAAGTCTGATGACTTGATAGCTCCCCAGGGTTTTTTGGTTACAGTTTAAGTACAGAGCTGACATTGCATGTTATTTTTCTGAAATCCCAGAGGCAATATTACAGATGAGATACAGGTAAGTGGAGATGTATACGATGATTAAGATAGAGTGTGGATATCTTCAAAGATACAGTGACATAGCCACTATCCTGCAGGTTCATTCATTCTCAGATCACTTTAGTCTGGTTAAAAAAGTAAAAGCTAGAAATTTAGGAATTTGTTCACTTTTGTTTCTTGCTGACCCCAAAATCATACTAAGGGCTTGATTCTGCCACCCTTACGTTGAAAAGTACCTCATTCTGCAAGCAGTCCTACTGAGCTCAATGGGACAACTTGGGGAATACAGTACAATTCAGTGTGGGTAAAGGCAGGGCCGGCTCCAGGCACCAGCTTGCCAAGCAGGTGCTTGGGGCGGCGTCTCTGGAGAGGGGCGGCACGTCCAGCTATTCAGCGGCAATTTGGCGGACGGTCCCTCACTGCCGCTCGGAGCGAAGGACCTCTCGCCGAATTGCCTCCGCAGGTCGCAATCGCGGCTTTTTTTTTTTTTTTTTTTTTTATTTTTTGGGGCCGCTTGGGGCGGCAAAAACCCTGGAGCCGGCCCTGGGTAAAGGTATCGGAATTTGGCCCTTAGTTAGCAATTACATTACAATTCTTCATGCCTAGCTCTCAGAACACTTCACAAAAAGTGGGTGAGCCTCATCCTCCTCATTTCCTGGGGCCAAACTGAGGCACAGTTGGGTTAAGTGATTTGTGTTACATAGCAAGTAAGAGGCAGATCCAAGAACAGAACCAAAGCCCTCTACTTCCTATCCTGTGCCAACTTCACTGGACCAGGATAACATGCAATAAAAACACCGTTACTAATAATAAACACTGCTACTTTTTTCTGAAGATTACACTTAGAAGGAAAAATGCCTACTTTATTTTTTTTTTCCTTAGGAGGATATGTGATGTCTTTATCAGCCAATCAGTGGAAATCATGCTGTGGTCTGGTCACAATATCTCAGAACCTGGGAAATTGAAAAACTGCAGGGGTAGCAAATTCATGAATCCCAAAGATTTAGGATCTTCATGCAGAATAGTCAAGGGTTCTATTCTATTTCCCAGAATTTATGCCTTTGTTTTCTTATAATAAAGGAAGTTTCTAGCTTCTGGTTGGGAAGATAACCTTGACAATATAAACTAACTTACTTTCATCTTGTGGAGTCCTCATCCTTACCGGCTAAAAACAATAGCATCAAGAGATATTAACTTCCTCCATTCATCTTAAAAGCGTGTCAGCTTTGAAGCATAAAATATGAACAATTAAGTGCCAACACAGTTAACCAATTCACTGCTCATTGTCAAATTAGAAACATCCAGTAAACATGATTATCCTGTGGCTGGATGTTCCTGGTGTGTCTTGACATGCTTATTCAGTTGAAAGGATGTTACATGAGAATAAGACTGCACATTATGAATATGCAAAGAGAGTGAAACCTGCATGGTGTGTGTGGTTTTTTAAGTGCCAGCAAAGGGCCTGTTGTTTTCTGGCCACTATAATAGGCGGCTGCATAATACAGTGTGTTTAATGCAAGGTCTGAAAAGCTTTCCAATCACCTCGTGCCTCACTGCAGGCAACAACTGTGAGATCTCTCACCTGCTCTCCACCTCTAACTTCTCTACAAGACCCCTCACCCTATCCTGTCTTGAGTGTTAGCCTCCTTTCCCTCTGACACACATTCCCATTGTAATTTGTCTCTTTTCTTGCACTGTCCGCTGCAAGTACAAGCACAGTCCTAGTCCCATTCTGCCAAAACAACTCTTGAACTTCTTCACAGGCCCCACTACTATAACATAGTTTCCATCTGGTGATTTTTAGGAGCACATAGGATACCAGACTCCTCTTGGTGAATTTATTGAGGGAATTGTTTGTCTTATGAAGTGTTAAGGGAACATTAAAGGGGAGGGGAGTACTCCATATGGGCCCAGGAACACACAACCAATCCCTGGTCTAACCTGGCCGCAGCTTGTGTTTGGTTGGCAGCATGACCACGTGAGCGATACCTTCATGCACTCTTTCAGAGCAACATCGCAAAGCATAACAAATATCTACTATGCAGCACTTTTCACTATAGACCTCACAGAACATTACAAAGGAGGGTAAGTATCATTACCTCCATTGTACCAGTAAGGAAATGGAGGCAGGGGAAGTGTTGACTTGCCTAAGGTCACCCAGCAGGCTAGTGGCAGAGACAGAAATAGAATCTAGCTCTCCTGAGTCCTAGTCCAGTGCCCTGTCCATACTATCTCCCTCTAACACAGGGGTGGGCAAACTTTTTGGCCTGAAGGGCCACATCTGGGTATGGAAATTGTATGGTGGGTCATGAATGCTCATGAAATTGGGGTCGCAGTGTGGGATGGGGTGAGGGCTCTGGCTAGGTGTGCGGGCTCCAGGGTGGGGCCAGAAATGAGGAGTTCAGGGTGAGGGAGGGAGCTCTGGGCTGGGGCAGGGGCAGGGGCAGGGGCAGGGAAGGTGAGGTGTGGACAGGGCCGGCTCTGGATTTTTTGCCGCCCCAGGCAAAAAAGCCTCCGGCCGCCCCCTCCCCCCCACGGGGGGGGGAGGGGGCAGCCGGAGCCCCGGGGGGAGGGCAGCGAGCCCCGGCCGGGGCTCCACTCTCCCCCCGGCGGCCAGAGTGCAGGGGGCAGGGCGGCGAGAGGGCGGTGAGCCCCGGCTGGGGCTCGCCGGCGGCCGGGGGGAGGGCACCGGGGGGGAGGGCAGCCAGAGTGCCGGGGGGAGGGCTGCGAGCCCGGCCGTGGCCCCGCTCTCCCCGGCAGCCAGAGCGCCGCGCCGCCCCCCTCCAGGTGCCGCCCCAAGTACAAGCTTGGTGGGCTGGTGCCTGGAGCCGGCCCTGGGTGTGGAAGGGGGGTTGAGGGCTCCAGCTGTGGAGCGCTGGCGGCACGGTGAGCTGAGGCTGCAGGGGAGGAGGGACAGCAGTGGAGGGGCTGGGGGCTAGCCTCCCTGGCCGGGAGCTCAAGGGCCGGGCAGGATGGGCCCTCGGGCCAGATGTGGCCCGCGGGCCGTAGTTTGCCCACCTCTGCTTTATGGACATTGTCAGGCAATTGCTAGGCCAGATCATTTAAATAACCCTCTGTCCTCATCACTCACCACCACACCACCGTAGACACTAATGTTTGGAATGACACTTTCCTCCAGAATCTACCACCACCACAAATTGTTTGTTGAATCAACAGCTTACATGTTGCATCAACCCCCAAGTGATTAGCCCATGACCCACCCCGGCACCATTGTTTCCCACCTTTAATCCTTACACTGAATCTCCAGATCCTATCCTGAACCTAGACCATCCTATAGTCAGAGCCTCAAGCACAACCAGCATAGAACAGCAAGGTCCTGCCTTCAGCAGGAGAAAGTGAGCTTCTCTGAACTTAATAATGCCAACGTGCTTATGCACGGTACCAGGACAGGAAACCCACAAGGAAAGCAACTGCTTTCATAAGTGGTTGATAAGATCCAAATGACAAGGGACAGACCTTAACAGGAACCAATCCCTCACTCATTCCCCTTTCTGTGACACCATTCAATCAGTCTGTCTATTTTTGTTTTGATCAGAGGCCAGTTATAATTAATATGCACAGTAACTGCCCTCGTCATGGAAGTGTTACTATGTCTAATATTAGGGATTCTTTATTTTCTATTCACCTGCAAAGTTGTTTGCAATCAGTTGGTCACTAATTGTCTTGCCTCAATGGTTTCTTCCACCAGCATTTTTCTGGTCCTGCTTCTTCCTCCGCACCAACTCTTACTAATCTTTCTAAGTTGTAATAATTTAAAATCAGTTTTTAAAAATTAAAAACAATCTGCTGTGCTCTGAGGAGGTATGTTCTTGACACAGGACAGTTAAGACCCCTTAAAGTCGTGTTTTTCTTTTCTGACACTCTCTGTGAAGAACACCCGTGCTGCTCTATACCATATATATTCATTCAGCAGTCGTCACTGCAGCATTTAATTACTTCCACTGTGGCTTTAAATCAAGGGAGGCTTCAAAACAAGGCCAGTTTCTAGTAAATGTAATTACTTTCCTCTGGCAAACAATGGCTATTATTTCAGGACAGCTTCTCTACAAATATCTAGCATTGAGAGGGCACTTTTCACTTTCAAAGAAGTTTACAAACATTCAACTAAATATAATACATACAAGTTGCATGGTTTATTTGTTTATGAATTTATATTTAGCATAGCACAGAATAGTGCTCAGAAGGGATGCCATCTATGCTTTGAGAGAAAACTTCATAGGAAGGGGAAGAAGATAAAAGATTAGCTGTGGTCCGGGTGTCTCCTGCATTGACATTGAAGGCACCACAAGAACAGATGAAAGTATGAGTCTACATGTGTGGAGGGATGGTTGACAATTCCACATTCTGTCACATGCAATTGTTTATCAATATGCTAGGTTATGCTAGGAGAGCACTGCATCTCAGCTGGATTTTTAGGCTTGAGGCCCAAGACTGAATGCCGCAGTAACTCAGAAAGAGGCCACATTACAGCTGTAATTGTAGATCTTTTGCAGCGTCTCTGGAGTGCTGAGGTACCAAATCTTGTCTCAACACAGTCCTTGGCACCACTCTAGGTGCGTCACAGCTAAGGGTGCTTCAGATGCTAAGGCTCTAAGATGGGGTTCTCAAACTGGGGGGTCGCGACCCCTCAGGGGATCGCAAGGTTATTATGTGGGGGGGGCGGGTAGCAAGCCATCAGCCTCCATCCCCAAAACCCAGCCTCCATCCCCAAAACTCCAGCATTTATAATAGTGTTAAATATAAAAAAAAATAATTTATAAGCGGGGGGCGCACACTCAGAGGCTTGCTGTATGAAAGGGGTCACCAATGCAAAAGTTTGAGAACCACTGCTCTAAGACTTCAGCAGCTGGTACATTCCAATGTGCAGTTGCTGACTGCCTTCAAATCCCATGCTTCTCACAGGGCCCCAGGCACATGGCCACTGTGAGCCACTCCTTCCAACTGCCCCAGAATCCCCTTCTGCTGGCAACTCACCATGTTACCCAACTAAAGGAAAAGAGCAGTAGCAGATTGTCTGCTTACTGGTTGCTGCTCAAGCAATTTTCTATTTAAACTATAAGTTCTTCTGGACAGGGACTATCTCTATCTATGTACAGTGTCTAGCACAATGGAGTCAGATCTTGGATGAGGCCTCTAGGCACTATAGTAATACAAATGATCACTAAATAAATAAATAATAATCATTTAAGTATATCAGCTAGTATTCAGCTATTGTCTCCTGTTGACTACAGAGCCAGCTTTAAGGGTTTAGCCATGATATTCAAAGCCGTCCGTAGCTACCTATTAAAGCATGTGTCTTTTTTGAACCATCCTATCGATTTTTACAGCAGGAACTCCCTACTATGTTCTATAGGATGTTTAAAATGTTTACGTTAACATTTCCTATTAAAATCTGTACAGGTTACCCATAAGTCAGGGGTCGGCAACCTCTGGCATGCGGCTCACCAGGGTAAGCACCCTGGCGGGCCGGGCCAGTTTGTTTACCTGCTGCGTCCGCAGGTTCGGCCAATCGCAGATCCCACTGTCTGCGGTTTGCTGCTCCAGGCCAATGGGGACTGCGGGAAGTGGCGCAGGCCGAGGGATGTGTTGGCCGCAGCTTCCCGCCGCCCCCATTGGCCTGGAACGGCGAACCGCGGCCAGTGGGAGCCATGATCGGCCGAACCTGCGGACGCGGCAGGTAAACAAACCAGCCCAGCCCGCCAGGGTGCTTACCATGGCGAGCCACGTGCCAGAGGTTGCCGACCCCTGCTATAAGGCATACTCACCCTAACTTGATCATCGTAACGAAGAGACAATTTGTCATCTCAGTTTGTTAAATATTAATCTGTAACAATACAGAAGAGTCTGGTAGCATTAGGCCATAGATTTTTAACATTTTTTAAAGTCAGTTTATTGAAAAACAGTTGCTTTCTGTAATATCACAGCTTTCTCCAAAGTTTACAATACAATCAGTGCTGCTTGCTAGTGCTGCTTGCTAGTGAGGAATGATTTATTTGGCCAAATTTGGCCTTCGTTCCAAAAGGCTGAATGCCAAGTCATTACAGTATATCTGGTGTTCTGTTGTCAAAAATATGATCTAGCATTAGGATACTATTCAGAGACTCTACGAACTAGAGAGAATAATTGTGGTAAATTAAAATCTCATAAAGTTGTTTTTAATGTCTGTCTTGATGTACGGCAAAAAAGTAGCAATTTATGTACCATGAGAACACTTTGATTTTGAGCTTCCGTCCCATCTACATTTTAAAACAATATTAAATTATATTCCTTGTAGGGCTTGAAAAAAATCACATTAAGGATTTGTTGTCACATTATACTTTCTGGTACTACTGTATCTTTAATAAGTCAGAAGAACAGCTCAAACCTTGTGTACAAACCTATTTCCAAGTATTGATTTAAAACTATGAAACTTTAAACAAAAAGAAAAGAAAAAGGCAGCAGCAAACTGAAGTGCTGGGAGACGCACATGGGGATCTGAAACTAAGGCTACAGTCCTGCAAAGAGACACACATTGGGCATAACTTTATACACTTAAAGAAAATACATGCTTCAGTCTTTGCAGCAGCTGGGCCTATACTTTGGCCTTGATACTGTGTGTAAAGTTGAACATGTATGTGTAGAATGGAACGGACTCTGGTCAACACTTCTGGAACATGGCAGTATTTCACTGAGGAAAAAACTACTTGTGCCTTTCAAAACTACTTGGCCAATAACTTCGAGTCATTTCCCAGAACCCTGCCTGCAACTAAACGTAAGTTCCTCAGCATCACATCACTGTCAAACAACAGTGACTGCCAGAAGCGATGAGTTACTTTCTGGTAGTATTATTTCTGGTACTGACAGTAAGGCTAGTACGCCCATAAGTATGGCAAGACTGATGTGGAGATCGGAAGTGAGATTTATGCAAATACCATATCCATGTCCTACTCTTTAAATATTCACCACTTATTTTTATAGCACCAGAAATCATTCACCTTTTACAAATTGAAAACTTAATAAACGGGGGACCAACGTAGCTGCTACCTCAGATGATAGAGGTGCGCACTATCTACAAGTAAGTTCACAATAGCAACCGCAGTATGCACTAGTGCTTTTGCAAAAAGGAAACCACAGGAGCCAGTTGGGAGCATTCAATTGAGAATAAGGGATGCGCTCAGAGGTACAGCTCAGCCTGGTCTGAATCAGCTGACAATGAACAGTTAAAATCATGTCTATGTTCCCAAGCAAGGGGGAATTGAGATGGTTTTAATCACTAGCATGCACCTCCATGTATGTGCACGCATGTGTGCATATGCCCAATGAAGGTGGGGGAATACACCAATTTGCCAAATCCCAAGGCTCCATCTAGTAAACCATAGGAGTGACAGCAATACTGTCCAGCACTCCTTCAATCAGGTCTTGTCTACACAGTGAGTTAGCGTGCAGCAAGCCAGAGTATGAATCTTCACACCAGCTTGCCATGCATTAATTCGCTGTGTGGACAGGCCCTTACTATGAGAGGAGACAAACCGATCTGAATTTTCAGAACTGACGAGTAACTTGGGGTGCCATCTCAGAGGGGCCTGATTTTCAGAGGGTGGACACTGAGAACTTTCTGGAAGCCAGGCCTCTGTATGCCATTTCAAATTGGCACCCAAAAGTTATGTACTCAAAATCACTAGTCAGTTTTGAAAAATGTGGTCGCTATCTATATTCTGGTGAGAGAAAGAGGTTTGGGGAGCCCATGATGGAGGCATATGACACATCCAGCAGAGCTTCTGGCCATATCCCAATCAATACTCAATCATTTGTCATTTTAAAATAATTCAGCTCCTCCCCTGAAATTACTGGCTCTGCAGCATTCATGTCCTTTTTTGAATCCCCAAAATGTAGTAACTAGCAGGTTTGATATCAAAACTAACGCTCCGACACAGCTGGATCTGGACCCAAGAAATCCCAATGCAACACACCTGCACCGTGCAGTGCAACAGAAGAAACTGACAGTGAAATTATGTAAAGGATTACTCAAGATTTTACCAGGATTATAGATTCCAAAATTTCTGCAATGGAATATTCTCTCCAACAGGCCTTAAATGCCATCACAGTAAGATTATATGACTATGGTATAAAATATAAACTTACTAGTAGTGAAAAAGGAGGAAGTGCTACAAAAGGAAAAACAAAACAAAAAAAACCCTATATTCCAGCACCAATTCTTAAAATAAAGCGTTGTACCAAGAGCAGCAAGCAGAAGATGCAGAAAATAACTCTTAATATAACTTCCTATAATACATATTATACATAAAATACCCTATGTTAAAAGAATATTAAAGTTGTAAAGTCAAGCACTCAAAAGTTAGGAAATACCAGAATTTAAACTGCCTGTGCAACTTTAATTCAGTCTCCTTGGGCATATGGTACAATCCTTAATTAGATAATCACATGATATTTTTTTCCACAGAACTGCTGCCTCATTGAGTGCTATGAATGGACAATGCTCACTTAATTCAATATTTTGTTTTCTCTTTTGTTGTTCAATGTATGGCTATGTGCCGTATTTGCTGCTGTATTCAAACTGTGTTCTGAAGACAGAATTGTTAATTTCCTCATGGACTTTTCTATGGTGCTTATCTCTAATTCTTAGTGTTCATAAAAATTACTAATTTATCTTCTCAGCGCCCTTGTGGGATCAGTTTTAGGTCCATTTTACTGTGAGGATCTGAGGCAGAGAGAAATTGAGATCAAAAGTAGCTACTAGTTTTGGATGTCCAATTTTAGACATCTAGGACCTGATTTTTCAAAATACTTAGCATTATATAGCATTTTATATGCTCAAAGCACATATCATTGACTTCAATTGTAGCTGTGTGAGTGCTCAGTATGTCTGCCAACCAGACCCTAGGGTCTCAAGTCAGAAAATGAAGAATACGCCTCTAAAAAGCTTGGTTTAAGTAATTTGGCTAGGATCACATAGGAATTCTGAGGCAGGGATAGAATAAAATTCTCTAGGACAATATTCAACTGCCTGAACTATGAGACTGTCCTCTCTTCCTCTAGCCCCCTGCCTCATTCATTACGCACCTTCTAACTTCTGCAACAAATGAAACATGAGTCCTAGAGAGAATCTTCTTCATAAGACCGATTCATTCCAAGAGCAGCTCCATTCTATGCACTGAATGAGGTAGTGGTTTCATAGGGAAAAAAAAGTCTTTAATTTCAAGATCACAAGTATAAGTGGAGCTGGGCAGGAACTGGGTTTTCTGTTTAACATGAAAAATATTCATTTCAGGTCAATCAAGCTGTTTTGTTTTGATACAATCAAAACATTTAGTTTAAATTTTGGCAATTAAAAATGTATGGAATAAACAGAAAATTTTAAATAAAGAGTAATTTCAAAATAAAAATAAAATAGTTCCATTTTGACATAATTGGACACTTTTTTCATTTCCCCCCCCATAACAAAATTTCATCACAATTTACATGTTTTCACTAAAGGTTTTGCTTTTGGTGAATCTGAATTTTCCAACAGAAAAACATCCCATCAGAAAATTTCCAACCTGCTCTAATCATAATGCATGCACACAGGGGGGCTGAATTAAGGTTGCAAACACAAGAACTACAAGCAGCAAAAATTACTCAGGACAATCAATATTTCAGAAATAACATATTGGAGATACTGCACCATCCCATATATCCTTAAAAATGAAAAATATACTCTGACATGGCATGCTAGTAGCTGTTGGCTAACAGGATAAGAGGCAGTTTGTATGGCTCCCTGTAACAGCCACACCTATGTATCATGTGCCCTCTAGAAAGATTCTGGTATCTATGAACTGGAGAATACTAAACAACCCATAGAGAGTGCTGTAGCACCTTTAAGACTAACAGACGTATTGGAGCATAAGCTTTCGTGGGTGAATACCCACTTCGTCAGATGCATGTAATGGAAATTTCCAGAGGCAGGTATAAATATGCAGGCCAGAATCATTCTGGAGATAACGAGGTTAGTTAAATCACGGATTGGTTCCTGAGTTAGAGTTGTTATGGTGCGGTTTTCTCACCAGCAACCACACACCGCACCATAACAACTCTAACTCAGGAACCAATCCATGCAACAAACCTCGATGCCAACTCTGCCCACATATCTACACCAGCAACACCATCACAGGACCTAACCAGATCAGCTACAACATCACCAGTTCATTCACCTGCATGTCCACCAATGTTATATATGCCATAATGTGCCAGCAATGCCCCTCTGCTATGTACATTGGCCAAACTGGACAGTCACTACGTAAAAGGATAAATGGACACAAGTCAGATATCAGGAATGGCAATATACAAAAACCTGTAGGAGAACACTTCAACCTCCCTGGTCACACAATAGCAGATGTAAAGGTAGCCATCTTACAGCAAAAAAACTTCAGGACCAGACTCCAAAGAGAAACTGCTGAGCTTCAGTTCATTTGCAAATTTGACACCATCAGCTCAGGATTAAACAAAGACTGTGAATGGCTAGCCAACTACAAAAGCAGTTTCTCCTCCCTTGGTGTTCACACCTCAACTGCTAGCAGAGGACCTCACCCTCCCTGATTGAACTAACCTCGTTATCTCCAGAATGATTCTGGCCTGCATATTTATACCTGCCTCTGGAAATTTCCATTACATGCATCTGACGAAGTGGGTATTCACCCACGAAAACTTATGCTCCAATACATCTGTTAGTCTTAAAGGTGCCACAGGACTCTGTTGCTTTTTACAGATCCAGACTACCCCTCTGATAAACAACCCATGAATATTGAAGGTAATTATTCTGAAACTGTTAAGGTTTCTGGGGAATACATACTTCCTTCATGCTGAGATCCTGAGCACTCAACACACTTCATGAAACAGTGTTCATACTTCGTCAGTCTGCATGTGAAATTCACATTTATGTCACTGAGTTCAGCACACAGTTGGATGGAAGAGTGTGACAATATTCATACACACAAAGCTCCCTTCACCCATCCCTGAATATAACCCATCCCTGAATGGGTATTTCTCATTTAATCATTTCCCGGCCATTGCAGAGGCCTCAAGCACTGGTGCACCTCAGTCCCTCCTAGTCTCTGCCTGTGGCACCTAATAGTCTAGTCTCCTGTGGGTCTCATTCACTTTGGTCTCATTTCCATTGCTGGGTGTAGTGTGCGGGTGCTGGGTGATGTTGGTGAACTGTGATGTACAGCAGTTCAGACTGGATGATCTAGTGGTCCTTTCTGGCCTTAAAGTCTACTAGGAACCCTACCTGAGCTGGATGGCACAGTGCACAGCTTTACTATGCCAAGCCTTCTTCACTTTCTGTCCTGGGCCCATCCAAAGGGCAATTTTGGGTGGGCAGGATAAGTACTAGGGCTGGCTGAAAATTTTCCATCAAAACTGTTTTTCCAAGGGGAAATTGATTTCTGACAAGTGTCTGCTTCCCATGGAAAATTTCAGCTTTTGTCAAAGTATTTCAGATGAAAGCTGAAAGATTTCAACCAAAATATGGGAGTTTTGGTGTTTCATGTTGTAGTTTGCTCCTTGTGTCCCCATTTTCCTCTATGGACTGCAATCTGGGCTACATCTCCCAAAATACACCATGGCTGTGGACCCCTTACTGTATAACTTGTCTTATCAAAGGGGAACCCATAATGCTTCATGGGAGATGTAGTCCAATGAGGGATCTGGCCCATAGGAGATTGGGAACGTGAGGAGCAAACTGCAACTCTCATGTTCGGCCAAAATTGTTCGTTTTCTGGCCAGAATCTGTCAGTTTCGAGTACACCAAAAACTCAAGATGAAAGTTTTGGTTGAAAATTTGAGTAGGAAACAAAATATTTCAGACCGCCTCTAATAAGTACCTGATTACAGTTTGACCAGAAAACTAGGGTTCCCACCTCAATTTTTGTGCCAAGTGCCTTAGGATTTTTTTTAATGACCCTGTGTAGTCAGGATCTTGACTTTAAATCTCACAATAACAGTAAGATCCCCCCCCCTCCAAAATACCACGTACTGACTTCTGAATCACTACAATTTCCTGCAGCATTTGGGTTTTTCTTAGTGGCCTCCTATCCAAGAACTGACAAGACCCTTATGAAACAATATCACAGTCCATGGCAGTATGAATGCAAACATATGTAGTGATATTTGTTTCATATGATATTTGGAAACCTAACAATTATTGTGTAAGTATATATTTAGAGTCATGATAACACTTTATGGAACATTGTGTCAATGAATTTTCAGGAACTCTTCAATTTACACACTATTTGCCTGGGAAAAGTCCCCTGTCCAGGTCCTAGAAAGTAAGATGGCACGTTCGTTGGAAAAAAACATGACAAAAGAGTATGCTTACTGCACATGGATTATGTTTCAGAACTATATTATCTGTTCAGTTTTATTTTAATTTTCCTCCAAAATATCCAAAGGCATTATTCAAATTATAGAATAGTTGCCTACAACAATTCAGTTTAAAAACAGAACTGAATTGATGGAGGAATGAAATAATATGTCCATAATCACTAACTTTTTAATTATTGTATGCAGTGTTGTTGAAGCCATGTCAGTCCCAGGATATTAGACAAGGTGAGTGAGGTAATAGCGTGTATTGGACCAACTTTTGTTGGTGAAAGTGACAAGCTTTTGACCACCTGTGATACTCAGAGTAACTTTCCCAGACCTAAGGAAGAGCTCTGTATAGCTCAAAAGCATTTCTCGCTGCCCAACAGAAGAAAAGATATTACCTCACCCACCTTGTCTCTCTAACTTTTTGTTTTTTAACTTTTTCTCCTAGAAGTATTGGTACAAAATTTAACAGAAGAAAAAAATTGCTATGATCCCTTAAAATTACATCCAACAAGAACAGGGTATATTTAGAACTCTGAAATAATAATACTACAACCTTAAAAGAATGTGTTCCACAAGCAGGTTAACAAACCTCTGTGTAGGCTCATGGTAATCCTTAGGGCAGAAGATCAGCAGGCTTTTCACATCAACAAACAAGCTGAATAGCAGTCTCAATAGTCCATGCACTATATACTCAGAGCAAAACTGGTAAAATGTCAGTTCTCCATGAGTAATTTATTCTCAGCATTTGAAAATTAGAAAGATGCCGTGGAAGGTCAAATTCAGAGCAAGATTTAATAACAATTCAGCTAAATTTCAAATAGCTGATGCTCTGACTTCTCACTTATTTATGATTTTTTCTCCACAGCAAAAGTTATCCTTTCCATCCTTTTATAGTTAGTAACTAGGATACTTTTCCAAAGAGGTGTTTCTCTACCTCAAACCATATTATCCATCAGCTGCTCCTCTTGCTAGATTTCTTGTTCAGCTTAACACCCATTTTATTAGGAAACAAACAAAAATGAGCACATACACCCACAGTCAATTTTAATTGCCAATACAAAAATGGAAGGAAGAGGTAAAGGTGGGACCTAGTACACAGCAGTAATGGTGACTCTGTGTGAAACAGGTGAAAGTGAATCAAGAGCATTTTCTTTTAATTTTCCCTTGAAGTGAGAAATGCATCTGAGCTGGACACTAGCCATATTGGGCCAGATTCACAGCGTAAATCAGTGTAGCTCTTCTAGGCCAATGAAACTACAGTATTTCTGCTTACACCACCTGGGCATCTGGCCCATTGTTGAGTTTGAGTAGCTAAACACTACAGCAGATTCAATAAACGGGTGGTGTACTAGACCCCACTCCCTCTCAAAGGGACCAGTCACCCTGTGACACACAGACAGATGTTGAAAAAAAATAAAGGGAAGAAAAGGAAACTATTTTTTGGTGGTGTTTTTGTTTTCGTTTGTGTATATCACATTTGTTCCTGTTAATGTGGGAAGGAAGGCTATCTAACCTGGTATCATTTGAGAAATTCTCAAAATGTTGCAAGGAAAACAGTGTTCATCATGTATGGCAAAATCTAGCTATAATCTACTTTTTCGAAGTTTGATTTTTAAAGGTTAAATATAACAAAGCTTAGATACTGTACTAAGACAACTTGTAGTATTTATAATAGAGGCTATTAACTTCTATTCTCCCTGACAAGAAAAATACAGCAGAAGAGAAAATAAAACAACTCTTTGCTGTAGGTGAAATCTTGCAAGACAGAACAGAATTATCATAAGCATCACTTCATTTTGTCTACTGACAGAAGGCATCACCAGACGTGGAATCACTAGTTTTTGGTGTTCGGAGCCAAACATAGCCACAAAGACCCTGAAATGGCTGCCAACTCATCTCTCCGTTTCTGATGCTGCAGCCCACTATCTGAATATTGGTTTTCCGGACATGCTTATAGTCTTACCTATTTATTTTTCCAGCCCTTATTCCTCCATATTTTTCCAGGTGTACTGCCTATCTCTGCACCCTCTGATCAGGTAATTAGATATTTACAGACACATTTTCCAGTGTCCACTAATTTTGGTTGCCCAATTTGACATTCCTAAGGCTTGATTATCACAGACGCTGGGCATACTTGATTTCAGCTGAAGGCATTGAGACCTGGAGTGCTCAGCATGTGTGAACAAAGTAAGATTCAAGGTGTTTCAAGTGGGCAGCCAAAAAACAGAGGTACCTATAAGTAGCGGATACCTTTGAAAATTTTGGTTCTAACTGCCAGCCTTTGCACAAACAACACTGAAGAGTGAGTTGAGGTTCCTTTAAAAATTGGCCCAAGAGAATCAATTTATGTTTAAAAAAAAAAAACAATTTGAAGCACCTTTAGTACTACAATTCACTGTGTTTTAGACTATTCCTCTAAACTATAATGTGCACCAACATCAATGTTTAAAATATATTGTTTCTAACTTTTACACTGTGCAAAAGGAAAGAAGATAAGAATTCTAAGGGAAGTTGCCTTATTCTCATGTTCCCTATTGATTAATACTCCCTGAGCTAGAAAGCAGAGTTCTACCTTTATCACAATTATTTATTTGATCTAAGAGGTAAAGGATAAATTCTGTCCTCATTTACACATGCCCAGTTCCCAAGGAACTCAATGAGAATTGCACACATGTAACTAAGGACAGAAATTTGGCCATATGAAAGGCATTATACATTTCTGGGAATGAGTCTGAGCAGGAAGGTGGTACTCTCTAACCCAGAATGCAAAGTGACTTCATGCTGTTTCTTCTTTTTTATACTTGGTTATGCAGCAAGCTAGGGAAGGAATCAATCAGTGTTTTCACCACAAATCAAATGCAACTACTATCACTAGAATCTTAGCAGTGCATTACATGTCATATTTGTCTATATGTTATATAGAGTTCAGGGTGCAAATATCTTTTCCTTTCTCCTATATTAGGTCCTCAACTGTTACTGACATATGGTTTGCAGAATGCCTGCAACTGCTCCAGTTTGGACACTTCAAATGCAGGAAGTAATATGTTCTTTGTCTACTCTCTTAGGGCCCAACGCAAAGCCCACTGAAGTCAATTGGCTTTGGGTCAGGATCTTAAACTCTCTCCTGATTGGTCTACCTTGTCTCCCGATCTGCAATAGTACTTCATCTAGAAAGTTTTCAAAAGATAGCTTTAGCACTGCTATACTATTGAACTCTTATGTTAATGCTTCTTCTGGATCCTCTGTTTTTGCCCTGCTATTTTGTTAACTCATTTTTTTGTTAAACCCAAGCCAGGCCTGTGCTCACTGCAGTCAATAGGAATCTTTCCATTGGTTTTAATGGAAGCCCTTAGAGTACGTCAAGGTTATTCCCTTTTAGACAACAAAATATAGATAATATCCTTAGGTCCATGAAGCAAATTGTATCATCTGATGCCTTATAGGTTCAAATCCATGTGAGTGCATTTTACTACCTACCACACTCTACTTGCTGAGTGTTTGGAAAGAAAGCTACAGATGTGCTGCATCAGCACATCATGCAGCAATGCTTTTAACAAGACATAACATGAAAACATGCAACTTCGTTGTATTTTCCCAGACTTAGAGCATCAACAATATAACCTGTCACATCCAGTTACATTTTGTATTTATATTGTTTAAATTAGTGTACTTCCCCCACAACCTCATTTCTAATATGATAGCCTAAGAATGCTGGCAAAGGTGATCCCTTGTAATCTAACTAATCACAAAGAGTTCAAAGTATTACATTGTTTAATCTTTCTACACAGTGAGCATTTGTTTGGTCATTTTTTCCTTTGCCAAAGAACACTTTTTTCTGCTGTCTTCCAAGATCTACAGTAAGGTCTTTTTCTAGGAAGAAAACAGGTTAATAAATAATATCAAGTCTGAGGTTTATTGGCCTTTTTTGTCATTCACCTCCAGTGGGAATTATAGCAAGGAACAGTTGCCCTTGTTAACCTGCAAACATTTTTCACTCAGTTAGGTCATTGACTCTGGCTCAAGGGTCCAATTTTCCTTTCATTCATTAAGCACATTGGGAAGCGGAGTTCCTAACCCTTTCCAGTCTAAATGTGGAACAATCACATCCCCTCACAATCAAATTCCAATGTGCTGGGACTTTACGTTTCACTGTGATCTCTCAGTGACGCAAGTTTTTAACAATTGAAGGATATTAAGTCAAAAAGTTGTTTTCTAATTGGAGGAGCTCAGGGGATTTCTTATAAACTGGAAGCTGGTACATGTGCCTTTCCAATTATTTTTGTTTAAATCAGGGGAGAGGGCACTGCTAATCTCAGAAAGCAGATTCCAGAAGCTCTGTTTGGGAATTTGGGTTGCTAAGCATAACAGATCTGAGTATACGCAAACATTATCACTTTGCAGAGATGAAATGACAGTTTAATATGTCATTTTACCAGATGGTATAATATTTACAAAACAATATTATTGCAATTAAAAAAAACCCTAGTTAGTATAGCTAATACATTATTAGCCCTTTAGGAACCTTCAAAGTAAAAGGAGGGAGAGTTATTGTTTCCTATTCAGTAAGGGCTTATGTTGTATGACTCTCTGTTGAATTACTTTGACGGATATGATTTGAAATTTTTAAAACTACACATTTTATTTATTTATTTATTTTAAACTCTGTGTATGTGGCAGAGATAGGATTGGCTGTGCAAAACACAGTTCAAACCTTTCACCTTGAAGATCTAACAGCCTTCGGGTTTGAGTTAGAATAGTACCATACCATGCAGGATAAACAACAAGTGCTCTTTTCAGGTTGACTACATGGGTGAATCTTTCGAATATTTGTGAAAAGGAAGGAGAGGATGCCTGATGTATGTTGATTGGGAGGTGGATCTGTGAATATAGGATGATGTGGAAGAATGAAAGACACTGAAATGAAACAAAGTACCAAAAAGAGGTACTCAGCAGAAGCTTTAGTGGAAAAAAGGCACTGGGATATGGTATGGGAGAAGAAAAAATAGCAAAACTGTAGGGGAAAAAGAAAAACTTGAACTTCACTTGAACTCAGTAGATGCCAGCATAGAAATGTGGTCAAGAGAAAGGACAAGATAATTTTTGCAGCAGATGGACTTGAGAGGAGGACTGGAAAGAAGATTACAAATAGTCAAGGCAGGAGAACCAGAATTTTGGCAGTGGAGGAAAAAGAGGACAGGGGTCATTTTGGATACGGATCAGTGAGAGAAATGATAGTATTTATTGGATATGTGGAGAGAAGTCATTATAAATGATGACTCAGTTGCAAACTTGAGAGATGGGAAGGCTGCTGGTGCTGTTGCCAGTAATAGAAAATGGGGAAGAGGTGAGAGTGCGGGGGGAGGGGGGGTGCAGCAAAGGGAGACGAATTTTATTTTGGAAATGTTGAGTTTGTGATGGTGCATAAGAACGGCCATACGGGGTGAGAGCAATAGTCCATCTATCCCAGTATCCTGTCTTCTGACAGTGGTCAATGGTGCCCCAGAGGGAATGAACAGAACAGGTAATCATCAAGTGATCCATCCCCTGTCGCCCATTCCCTGTTTCTGGGAAACAGAGGACAGGGACACTTCAGAGCATGGTTTTGCATCCCTGCCCATCTTGGCTAATAACCTATCCTCCATGAACTTATCTAGTTTTTTTTTAACCCTGTTATAGTCTTGGCTTTCACAACATCCTCTGGCAAAGAGTTCCACAGGTTGACTGTGCGTTGTGTGAAAAAATACTTCCTTTCATTTGTTTTCAACCTCATGACTATTCATTTCATTTGGTGAGCCCTAGTTCTTGTGTTATGAGGAGTAAATAACACTTCCTTATTTACTTTCTCTACACCAGTCAGGATTTTATAGACCTCTATCATATTATACCTTAGTCATCTCTTTTCTAAGATGAAAAGTCCCAGTCTTATTACTCTCTCCTCATATGGAAGCTGTTCCATACCCCTAATCATTTTTGTTGCCCTTTTCTGCACCTTTTCAATTGCCAATATATCTTTTTTGAGAGGGGGTGCCCAGATCTGCACGCAGTATTCAAGATGCGGGTTTACCATGGATTTATATAGAGGCAATATGATATTTTCTGTCTTATTAGTTATACCTTTCCTAATGATTCCCAACATGGTTTGCTTTTTTGATTGCCGCTGCAGATTGAGTGGATGCTTTCAGAGAACTATCCACAATGACTCCAAGATCTTTCTTGAGTGGTAACAACTAATTTAGACCCCATCATTTTATACGTATAGTTAGGATTATGTATTCCAATGTACATTACTTTGCATTTATCAACATTGAATTTCATCTGCTATTTTGTTCCCAGTTACCCAGTTTTGTGAGATCCCTTTGTAACTCTTTGCAGTCTGCTTTGGACTTAACTATCTTGAGTAGCTTTGTATCGTCTTCAAATTTTGCCACCGTTTCCTTCTTTTCCCAGATCATTTATGAAAATGTTGAACAGCAGTGGTCCCAGTACAGATTCCTGGGGGACACCACTATTTACCTCTCTCTATTCTGAAAACTGACCATTTATCCTACCCTTTGTTTCCTATCTTTTAACCAGTTACTGAGCCCAGAAAGGACCTTGTCTCTTACCCCATAACAGCTTACTTTGCTTAAGAGCCTTTGGTGAGGGACCTTGTCAAAGGCTTTCTGAAAATTTAAGTACACTGGATCACCCTGGCCTACATGCTTTTTGACTACTTCAAAGAATGCTGGTAGATTGGTGAGGCATGATTTCCCTTTACAAAAACCATGTTGATTCTTCCCCAACAAATCATGTTAATTTATGTGTCTGATAATTCTGTTCTTTACTATAGTTTCAACCAATTTGCCTGGTATTGAAGTTAGGCTTACCAGCCTGTAATAGCTGCGATCGCCTCTGGAGCCTTTTTATAAAATTGGCATCACCTTAGCTATCTTCCAGTCATCTGGTAGAGAAGCTGATTTAAGTGATGGGTTACATACCACACTTAGAAGTTCTGCAATTTCATATTTGAGTGCCTTCAGAATTCTTGGGTGAATATCATCTGGTCCTGGTGACTTATTACGGCTTAATTTATCAATTTGTTCCAAAACCTCCTCAAATGACACCTCAATCTGGGACAGTTCCTCAGATTTGTCACCGAAAAAGAATGGCTCAGGTTTGGGAATTTCCCTCACATCCTCAGCTGTGAAGATCATTGCAAAGAATTCATTTACTTTCTCCGTAATGGTGTGATCATCCTTGAGTGCTCCTTTAGCATCTCGATTGTCAAGTGGCCCCACTGGGGTTTTTTTTAGCAGGCTTCCTGCTTCTGATTAACTTAAAATATTTTTTGCTGTTACTTTTTGAGTCTTTGGCTAGCTGTTCTTCAAATTCATTTTTGGCCTTCCTAATTATATTTTTACACTTCACTTGACAGAGTTTGTGCTCCTTTCTATTTTCCTAAATAGGATTTAACTTTCACTTTTTAAAGGATGCCTTGTTGCCTCTAACTGCTTCTTTTACTGTGTTGTTTAGCCACGGTGGAACTTTTTTGGTCCTCTTACTATGTTTTTGTTAATTTGCGGGTATATATTTCAATTGAGCCTCTATTATGGTGTCTTTAAAAAGTTTCCATGCAGCTTGGAGGGATTTCACTTTTGGCACTGTACCTTTTAATTTCTGTTTAATTTCCTCATATTTGTGTAGTTCCCCTTTCTGTAATTAAATGCTACCGGGGTGAGCTACTTTGGCACCGTCCCCCCGACAGGGTGTTACATTTTATTATGTTATGGTCAGTATTACTAAGCAGTTCAGCTACATTCACCTCTTGGACCTGATCCTGTGCTCCACTTAGGACTAAATCAAGAATTGCCTCTCCCCTGGTGGGTTCCAGGACTAGCTGCTCCAAGAAGGAGTCATTGAAGGTGTTAAGAAACTTTATCTCTTCATCTCATCCTGAGGTGACGTCCCCCCGTCAATATGGGGATAGTTGAAATCCCCCATTATTATTGATTTTTTTGTTTTGTTTTAATAGCCTCTCTACTCTCCCTGAACATTTCACAGTCACTATCACCATCCTGGTCAGGTGGTCGGTAATATATCCCTACTGCTATATTCTTATTTTTCAAGCATGGAATTACTATCCATAGATGGTAAGGCATCCATGAAGAGATATCAGAGAGACCAATGGAGCTAGAGCATTGTACCGAGGAGATGAAGAGGTAGATTTGGGAATTATATCATAGGGGCAATTGCTGAAGCCAATGGAATATGTGAAATTTTCCAGAGAGGTCAGAGCTGTAGGGGATTCTACCAGAAAAGTGAAAAACCAAGATGGAGTTTTTGAAATATCCACATTAGAAAATGTTTGACTCATTGCTGCTACTGTAGCCCAAAGCCTGATAATGCAGCATCATATTATTTTTAAATCCAAAGAAAAGGAGGAGCAGCAGCGGGCCAGAGACATTGTTTGAATCATGTGTCTTTGCACATGTGCAGATAGCAGAACTCAACTAGAAGGGCCCAGAAACATCTAGGAGAAGGGTGTGGTGATTAGTAGGTATGCTCATTAGTGTTTCTTGAGTCTCCATATAGAAAGCCCTCATTTTGTGATATCTGGCATATTCACAGCCTAAGAGCTGAGACAATCACAGCTCATGTACGGAAGAGGTTATAAATGCAGCTGGTTTGAAAAATTTCAATGAAACTTTTTTTTTCTAATCAAAATTTGCCAATTCTTTGAAATTGAAACATTTGTGGACCTGTGTTGATTTTGACAACATTCGGATGGACCCCTGCCTGCTAGGCAGGTATTGAAACTTTCCTGGGTTTCCTACCAGCTTGCTCACCTCACTCCTCAGCAGCTGATTTGGAGGGCTGATGGGGAGCTGACAGTTCGGAAGTCCTAGGAGTCCCTGCTCCCAGGCTCCCAGCTCTTTGGTGGCCAAGGCTCCCCAGCTCTGGGACAACCTGCCAGGCTAAAATCAGTCTCACCTACCATTCCCCCCGCAAAATCCCTCCTCATGAAATTTTTGTGGAAACTGCGACATCTCCATGAAAGGTTTTGGCTTTGACAGAACAGCATATTGCACAGAAATTCCATTTAGGCAAAAATGTTTTGCCCAGGTCTACATTCCAGGAAGCCTGGAGCCTAGGCAGCTGCCTTGGAGCCAGGGCTCCCAACAGAGCTGGAAGGATCACAATAATTCCATTTCATGGAGAATTTCCTAATTTTTTTATTTTTGTTCCGAATCGGAACTAAGCCATATTTTGAAATCTCAGAATCCTCTGTGAAACAGTATTACTGTCCTCTCCTCAGCTGTAATCACAAATACAGGAGTTATCGTGAGCTCAATGGACTTGACAGAAGAATAAGCCCTAACTCATGAAAGGTGTTAGTGTCGCTGGGTCTCAAAAGCTGTAACCTTTGGCTATAGGCTACGTGTTTTTCAATATTACCAACTCATGCCATTTTATTTTGAGTCCTGGGAGTTTAGTAGTCCTGTTAAAGCTCCAGCCTATTGGAGTCCTAGGCAGACATGAGAATCTCAGCTTTCATTTTTTCTAAAGTTTTAAGCTCTCATGCTTGCAGAGGAAAAGGTTAAAAATATGAACCGTAAAGGTGCATACACCAGATGGTAAATCAAAAGAACTCCTTATTTATTTGCCTTAACTCATGAGATTTAAAAACTATTTCATGAATTTCTGGGGGCCTTACATGATTTTTGAATAGTCACTGTTGCCAATATAGGGTTTTATACACAAGCTGACAAAAGCCAGTCACTTATTAACTGAAAGACTGAATGCTGTTAGCTGTAAGGAGCCACTGGACCTTTGTTTGCACCTTTTTGATGGTTTAATGCTTTCCAAAAATTTCAGAAAAGACAGAAAGACAGCAAAAAGTTAAGCTTGAGGTGCAGGAAAGCAACATGTGATAACAGTGATAGCCCTGCTGGCCACACTTCGCCTCCAGCCCCCCTTCATGCCCCAGGTCTGTGCAGGGGAAAGCCATAGATTCATAGAGTCTGTCCTCCTGCCCACCCCACAATGAGAGGTTGGAGAAAAACTGCAGAAGGAGCCAGGCAGAGACTGAGGGAGGAACCAGTGAACATGGATGATGTAATCAGATTATTTTCTACAGCTTTGATAGGGCATTCTCTCCCCAGAGCTGATTGGCTATTTCCGCCAACCCCTCCCAACCCCTCACTCCATCCTCTTCACCTCAGTCTCACTTCATATCTGCCTGTGCCTTTACTCCCCTTCTATCTCCCTTCAAAATCCCGCCCTTCAATAGCCCTCTACCGTCCCTTCCCATTTAGCTATAACCCCATCCAACTAACTCCCCTGCCCCCATCCCAAACTCACCAAATGTAAGTGATGGTTGCTACAATCACATCAATCACTTTTGATTGTATGTTATACCCGTTTCCCCTACTCTTCGTCTATCCTATTAGATTATAAACTCTTTATGGCAAAGACTGTACTACTAGGTGGTTGTGGGGTTCAACTGGACCTTGATCATGGCTAGTCCCTAAGCCAAGTGTAATAAACATTATAAGAAGTGTACAAAACTTGCACCCATCACCTGTTACACTTGCACAAGCTGGGTCTACCTGGCATTCAAGTTGCTACAGTAAAATCCTTTAATCCTATTAATGTTGCTTGCCACACAAGAAACAAAAATGTTTGGGGACAAGGTCGTAAAAAACTTTATTCTCAAATTGGGTTCAATCCTGAAGTCTTTAGTCAGGCAAATGTCCCATGGAAGTCTGAACTGGGGACTTCAGGATTTGACTCACTATATTTGGCTACTGATATAAAGACCTATCAAAATATCATTTTTTAAAGGATATCAAATAGATCTTAGATACTACATTACCAAGTGGGAGAGAGATGGTGTGGCTGACACTTTGCATGGCAGTGTATATAAATCAGATTGGGGAAGGATATGCATGCTGGAAACTCTTTTATATAATAATGGTATTGTTAAAATTAGTTTCATAGTTAGAGAGATTTAGAAGTAGTTTGTGGTACCTTCACATAAAATATAAATACTTTTGGTCACATGACTCCTTTAAAAATATAGAACTAAAATGTGCAACTACTGCTATGCATACAACATGTGCTAGTTACAGAGCCACTAAGCTGCACTAGCTGAACCTTTTTAGTAATCCCCAATTGCAACATGTTACTGTAGTCCAACCTAAACGACGTAGTGAGGGCCTCATCAGCAAGGAAAGGCCACACACATCACTAACTGCAGGTTGGGGGCGGGGGAGAGTGGGACAAGTGACCCCTTCTCTAAGTGCTGTCAAGTCCAAAAGCATCCTGAGACTGCAGCTCTTATTGAGAAGGTTCATCATAAGATCTCAATAGATGGAGCATTCACAAACCATGTCAGTGTAATTAGTTCTGTCCTCTTCCAACTAGAATCAACTGCATTTTATCTAGAATGAGTTCCAGCTAACTTGTTCCTGTCAAGGTTCCTCACCTTGGTTATTGACAGGTAGGGCCAGTCAAAACACATTAGTGGCTCCTTACGTGCCAGTTTGATTAGGCCCCCACCCCACGTAACTTGAGCTCAGAAAAGTTCCCTGCTGGACACCACCACCTACAGGATGTGGGAAGTCTCAGAAAGCCCACCCACTTCCCATCATCACCCAAGAGTGGCCCTGAAACTCTCCTTGGGTCATGCATTATCTGAAGGGAAGCCCATCGGAAGTGTCCCCTTTGGGAGCACCATCATCCAAGTGAGTGGGAAGCCACCTAGAATCCTGCTTCAGGTACACCATCACACATGGAGCTCCCAGGAAGCCCCTCTAAAGAGTGCTATTACCCCAATAAATCCTATTCTCCTCACAGTCCACCAAGAGAGAGAGGGTATTCACAGTGCTGACTCTTCTGCTAAGGACCAATGCTGCATGCTTCATGGGCCTAGTAGCCTTTTTTGGCTCCACCTCAAGACTCAGCAGCTCACCCTGATATATGGGATGAAGAGCTAAGCATATTCAGACCAGTTTCTCTTCCTCCCTGTCTGCAGAGACCTGTGGGTAGTGAGAAAGAAAAGAAGCTGCATCCCAAGATCTGACAAAAAGGAGATACAGAGCTGAATGTCAACATACTGCAGCCCAAAAACCTCAGTCTCCCCTATTGGCCTGTACAGTACATTGGGCAGGAGGGGTGACAGAATGGAACCCTGCTGAAGAGTCCATGCTGGGCTCTGAGAGTGGATAAGAGCTTTCACGGTGATAATCTAAGACCTCTCAGAAAAAGGAAGCCAAGTTCCAATGATGAACCACTTTGTCCACCTCTGCCAGTATGGTTTTATAATGTTTTAATAACATGGTTCACTGGGTGGTGGAGTGGAGGGAAGTGCTGTCCAAAATGTTCAGGAGAAACGTGTTAGAACCAAGCTAATAGTAATGTATTTTTGCTCGCATGGAGTGAAGGTGGGACCATAGAGTTAAAAATTTTTCAGGAAACATTTTGAAACTTCTAAAAGCTTCGAGTGAGTGGGAAACTACTCAACATATTCTTCAGTTTTAAATGTGAAAGTTACCATGAAAATTTGCCAGCCTAAAACCTACTCTCCCAGACTTTAGCATGATGCTTGATGAAAATGAAGAGCGATCTTTCTTGGCCATCAAAATTCATTGCACTTGCCTGAGGAAATTGAGAGCAGAATTTTGCACAGCTGATTTCTTTCCTGTGGCATTTGAAGGAGGGAAAAAAATCAAATTCCACAACCCTGTGCCTGGAGATGTAGCCAATTTTTTGATATACACGTAGTGACCTTCAGATTGGCTCTGGGGCCTTGTCTTCACTTAAAAAAAAAAAAAAAAAAAAAAGAGTTACATTCCTAACTCAAAGGCTCCCCCACTAATTTAACTTGACTTGTTAACTCGTATGAAAAGTACAATCTACTTTGTCTTCATTAGGATTTTACCTTGAGTTAGTTAAAGTGCATTAGCTAACTTGAGTTAGGGACATACCTGTTTTTGTAGTGACAACAAGGCCTCAGATGCCATGCTGTAAAGGATGCAAAATTGATTATAGGTTTTAAGCTCAAACAAACTATTTGCTTTATCAGGTTTTCCAGTCTCACACAGGCTTGGAAGAAACTTCAGGTTTACCCTCAGGGAAACTACTTTTTGTTTTGGCTTATATTATTCAAAAGATCTCTCTTTTGTCCTTATTTCATTTCCATTTCTAGCAACTGATAGCTCTCTCTGAACTGTGGACATGCCTTGAGAGACTAGGTTTCTGTGTTCTAACTAAGCTAGGACTGTATACTGGTTGCTCTCTTCCCAGTACAAGAGGAGTGAACAGTCTACTACACACAGCACACTCTCAAAGAGCCCACAGGTAAATACTCATGGATCATTACAATATCTCTGTTTATGTGGTCCCAACATCATTCCCACTCTTCTAGAGTCAGAGAGTTTTGATTTTCCATTTTGGTTCCAGACCTATGTAAACATATAAAAAAAGCAAAAAGAGATGTTAGGGTCAAATTCTGTAACAACTTCCATGTTTATAATTGCTATTTTGTACTTAGAGTTAGTTGTGAGCACAGATTTACAGTTGCAAAGGAAAGTATTTGCATGTCTAACTGCAAACAAGGTAGATGGGCTTCCAAATGCCATCATTTGTACCAGTTATTAATTGCACCTGCAAACTTGAAGACTCTTTTACAAATTTAGCCCTTATTACTAGCTTCTGGCACTATAGCTACTCTTTGGAAGCTTCCCACCCACCCCTATCCACTTACATTTTTTGTTAAACTAAATTAAAATTAGTCTCCTTTTTCCTGTATATTTGTCTCCTGTATAATATTTGTTTTCTCTGTCTTTCATGTTTGCATAAAAATCCTGTAGCACTCAAGTATGCAGATAGAAAAATAAAAAGATTAATAATGTAAACTGAAAACTCAAAAGAAAAACAACTGTGCTGAAAACTTTGCGAGCCCTGCAAGGGTTTAAAAGGTTACAAACTGAAAGGACAAGGGTTTCTGGAAGCAGACTTACGAGTAAACAACTTCATCATGACCTCATGCTCATATAAGGAGTGAAGAGGAGGAGATGGACCTGTTAGTCAGGCAGGAAGTTACAAGAACTCTGAGCTAAAAAACAGCAAAGAAAGGCAATATTTGAATGTCTGCACTTGAAGCTGAAGAGGAGGAATCTCCAAGGACTAACGGGAGGGAAGAAACTGCATTACAACATTTTCCTGGCCTGTATGCCTGAGAGGGGAAGTAAGCAGAACTCAGACCAGTGCCAAATCACCAGGACTCACTGAAGCTGACTGCCTGCCAGAACATCCTCCAAATTGAACAAGAGGGAACAGAGGCAACAATGACCCTCTTTTTGCAAGCTTTGTTAACTGGAGGCTGAAAAGCAGCAAGACCTAGGGACTGACCTGAAGATGATCCATGTGAAATTGCTGAGTTGTCCACAGGAAAAAAAAAACACTCTGAACATTGCATGAGAAGACTGAACTGTAAGGGATCTGAACACTCAACTGACACCTAAAAGTAGAAACAAGTGTGGAAGTCTCCCACCAGGCAGGATAATTAGCAATGTTAGAAAGGAACTGCTGCTAACTGACCTCAGGGGGAGTCACATTATTATTATTGTTCAAGCACCCAGAAATGCGTTAAGCACCTAATAAATGAATAAAGACATGACTCCTGTCCCAGAGACTATCGGGACCAAGTCTAACATGACACAACACAGGAAGGTTGTAAACAGGTCAGAAGAGAAAGGGAATCCACACCAATCAGTATTGAACCAGCATGAAAGAGGGTCCAAGAAGCTGCCTAGAACACATTAACTGAAAAAGTATTATGGCAAAGTCAAAAGGCCATAGAGTCAGGTTCAGAAAGAATAGGAGCTAGGAGTCAGTAAAAAAAAAGCCTTCAGGGAGAAAGTGTTGTTGCAAGCAGCAAAGGGTGTTTATTCTAGAGAACAAACTAGGGGCCAATGACAGGAGATTCAATAACAGATCCAGTGACTGTTTCAGGATGCCATAAATCCCATGGCATATGACCCTATACATAACTAAAATTATTGAATAAACTCACTCTCCTCAGAGTAATGGATTGCTTTCACATGGCAACCAAAACACTTACTAGTAGTTATACTGTGGAGCCCACTAAGAAATCTATACTTGCAAGTGGCAATGTTTTTGGGAATGAAATAAAGAAATTCTGACCTCTTCCTCCCTCCATCCAAAAAGGCAGAGCTGGGGTTCAGGAGCAAGCCATGAATATTGGGTATTATTTATATATTAACTTGCCTCCATTGGAAGTCCTGTCTTTCAATATAAGTTCAAAAAGGGGCCCTGTGCTTAGAGAATATATAAGAACAGGATTTCTGCCCTGCAAAAACCCCAGAAAAGGTTCTTCTGACCTTATATTGGTTTGTAGAAATAATTGCTCCACATGAACATTTGCCTCAGACACTTGTCCTAGTTTATCACATGTTTTTGCTCAAAGGCTTCATTTCTCATTTCATGCTATTAATAAACATTTTTTCCTTTAATATAAAATATAAATATAAAAACCTAAAAGGCATCTGCGTATATGATCATACAGAATTGCTTTCCCATTCTTGAGCTGTCAAGTGTTACCCCCATCATGGCACCTATATAGAAAGAAGACAGAGAGAGAAAGAAAGCATATTCCTGGGACGCTAAACACCATCAGAGCTAGTGAGTAGGAATGGACAAGAGCAGATCGAAGTGGAACCAATAACCTTCCTCTTATAGATCGAGCACATTGTAATGGGGTTACAGAGGATTAAAAGAAACATTGCAGTGAAGCTAAACAGGGTGTTAAAAGGGTAGCGGGTGGGGTTATACAGTAAATAGGGAGTGCAGAGCTGTATGTTTATTTATTGTGGATGAAGAAAGAGATTGAATTCCAAGCTCCGCATCCCTAACTAAAGAAAAGCTGATCTCATAATAGTTATCTGTGGAGTGTCTTTGCTGCACACGTGACATCAATGATTTGGGTTCTAAATGGCTGAAAAATGACAGCCCAAAAGCCTCTTCTGGACCAGGTTTCCAAGTCTCTTGCCATACATGCCAACCCAAAGACCTGCTTTTATGCCAGTAGGCACAGAAAAGCTCAGTGTGCACATTTGTATGTTTGCAACAAGTCTAACCTAAGTAAAATAATGCATTGAGGGAAGACAGCAATGCAATGCCAAAGCCATAGCAGAGACCTCAGATTTCTTGGGGATGCACTTGTAAGAGTCTTCATCTTAAAAAGGACATTATGATGAGAGAATTGTATAAGAATATGTAACTGTTAGGCTAATACAATTGTAATGATATGGCTTTAAAATATAATTACACTAAAAAAAATCATTTGGTGCTTATTCTGCATTTTTGGAAGGTGAATGCACAGCAATCAAACTTATTGTGAGGAACCATAAAAAACACTGAATTTTGTATCATTACTGTGCATACTTTACCCCATTAATTCTTTTCAAAAGTGTTATCAGGCAATTGGCTCTACTACAAGAATACTATGAGCTATGGAAAGACATGTGAACTCAAGCCTGAAATAGCATTTAAAGGGAAACAGACTATAGAAAAGACCAAGGCTTGTGGTGGGCTGGAAAAACACATACAAATTTAGGGGCAATTGGCTAATCACAGAGAAAGGATTTTCTGTAGATGAAATAGACTCCAATCATATAATTAATGTTATGAGTTCGTTCTGTTGCATTCTTTGTGTCAACTGTGTCTAGCATTCTCACTTCATGGGCAGGTCAATTAAAAAGACTAACAACTGCCAGCTTTAAAATGCTAAGGGAAAACAGTTGTTATTAAAATAGAGAATAGCAGCAATCCATATCAGACCACCATAATGTTGCACAGCTCTTAAAATCTTTGCTCTACTGAGACCCAGTCCAGCCCACACACAGAGCTTGAATTAGAGAACAAATCATTAAATATTAAAAGTAATAACGATAAAAAGATGGTATGTCTAAATGTGGCCTGGAGACCTTTCAACGTAGTTGGTTGCTCTGCCATTTGTATAGGACAGAGCTGATTGAAAAAAAAAATGGAATTTCCATCTTATAGGAAATGCTGCTATTTCAACATTTGTTTTCATCAGGAATTGGGACCAAAAAAAGTTGTTTAAAAATTAGAACAAACATTTCCAAATGATACATTTCAGAATTCCTGAATCAAGAGGTTGTGTCATGTTTGTCAACTTGAAATGAAATAAGAAAACATATTCTATTGAAGTCCTGCCAGGAAGCAAGGCCATCTCCTAAGATGCACCATGAGGACTACATCTTTCAGGGACAGACTATGATGCATCATCGGAGATACAGTTCAGAGAGGGAGCAGAGCCCATAGGAGAGAACAGAGGCATGAAGGATCCAGAACTACATCTCCCAGGAGGCAATGTGGTGGCTCAGAGAGATGCAAAGATTAATGCAACATACAACATGAAATAAAATGTTCTTTTTATTTCCCCCCCTTCCCTACACCAAAAGATTTATTTTGGTGGAGTTTCCCCCTCCCCTCCTCTCATGGAAAATTTCTATTTCAACAAAACCAAAAAATGGGGGGGAAAGTTTTGTTTGAAGGTAGACTATCCCTGCCAACCCATCAATTAAAAGCATTGTTTACCCTATGTCAATATAAATAATAAGCACCCGAAATGTGTATATATATATATACACACACAGCATACAATAAAATGTATGTACATTAAAAATATTAAGGATTCAAAGTCAAGCACTCAAAATTTAGGAAATGCCAGTATTAAGGTCAACCTTACTTTAACCCCACTGTGCATGTGTTATGATACCGTATTTAATTCCTTGATCACCTATGATTTTTTCCACAGGATGCTTAGCTTTATTCAGTACTCAGGATGGAAGGTGCTCTGGAAATGGAACAGTGTTCCATAATGAATAACCTCACCCTCACTCATTGCAGAAGTTGCAAGTGGTTCAGTGAATTAGACTGGGGACTGCTGGAAGAGAGAGAGTGGTCACATAGTTTAGGCAGTTAAATGGTACTTAGAGCACTGGATTCTATCCTTGCCTCTTCCACAGAATTCCTATGTGATTCTGGGCAAGTTACTTAAAACAACATTTTTACAGGTGGCTCCTAACTGTGTTCCTCATTTTCTGGGTGCCCAACTTGAGACCTCTGGGTCTCATTTTCAGTGTTCTGAAAAATCAGGCCACAAGTGTCTCAAGTTGGGCACCCAAAATTAGTGCTGACTTTTGTAAATTCTGGCTTTAATCTCTTGGGGCCTCAGCTCCTCATCCATACAAATCCCTGCCTGCCTCAAAGGTGTTGAAAAGATAAATTCATTTATTCATGTTTATGAGGCTCATATAGTATGCTAACAAGTGCTGTAGAAGAGCCTGTAATGAAGTTGTTAATTCCATATTCAGTGCAGGGTTTGAATGGTGTGCAGTAAATAAAGTAGGGGACCACACACTGAATGATGAAGAGAAATATTCAATAGCTGCCTCATTCCCTGAGAACTGTTCCTCCTGCGTTCCTATGGAAAAAGCAATATGTGATATTGTAATTAAAGACTGTGTCACAATGTGTACACAGAACAAGGCTGCATGGGCAACTTAAATTCTAGCATTTCCTAACTTTTGAGTGGTTGCCTATTCAATCTTAATGTTCTTTTAAAAGAACATTGTGTGTACACATGTGATACAGTTTTAAATTACACAATACATAAACTGTGGTGTATATGCTGTAGTAAGCTCAAAGGGAGCTCTGGAATTGATCACACACTTAAATTGACATGCATTCTCTCCTGTGTGACATACTATACCATACATTGACATACTATATACAGGTCAGTCCAATTCTCAAAAAAAAAAAAAAAGTAGAATAATTCCTTAAAATATTCAGAAGAAAAGTTATGCAGATCTTAAAGAAATGAAATAAAGTTTGCACCACTGCTGTTATGAAGATCACTATTAATTTTAGTTTCAGAAGGCTTGTTATATTGTGTCAAACTGACTTTGAAGACTACTGCAGTGTTGATATGTGAATCTAATTTGGAGGATTTGCAAGCTGTGGAACTAGCAAGATCACAGGTAACAGAGGGGTGAATCTATTACATGATCTCTCTGGTTTCATCGCGACATAATGCTCAAAAAAATCGAAAAATAAAATGCAGAGAGTTGGCACCAATCCAGGCATACCAGGGTGTCAAGGAGAAAAACTCAGCTAAACAGATGTGGAATCAAACCAGATTCTTTTTTTAATTATTTAGTATTCAAAGTGAATTTAATGACTATGAATGTAGCTCAATCAAACAAGACTGAAGGTTAAAATCGTCTAGTTTTCCATACAACAAGTAGGGTTGCCAGACGTCTGGTTTTCAACCGGACTGCCCAGTCAAAAAGGGACCCTGGCAGCTCCGGTCAGCACAAAGCCGTTAAAAGTCCAGTTAGCGGCGCAGCGGGGCTAAGGCAGGCTCCCTGCCTGCCCTGGCTCTGTGCAGCTCCTGGAAATAGCTGGCACGTCCGACCCCTAGGCAGAGGGGCTGCCAGGGAAGCTCCGCGTGCTGCCCCCGGGGCAGCTCCTCTGAGGGCGGGCAGTGCGCACTGTGCAGAGCCGCCTGGCCATGCTTCTGCCTATAGGCTGAACATGCCGGCTTCTTCTGGGAGCAGCGCGGAGCCAGGGAGTCTGCCTTAGCCCTGCTGCGCTGCTGATTGGGAGCCGCCTGAGGTAAGCACCCCAAATCCCCTGCCCCAGGTTGGAATCCCCTCCTGTATCCTAACTCCTTTCCAGAGTCCACACCTCAAACCCCTGCCCCAGGTTGGAAACCTCTCCTGCACTCTAATTCCCTCCCAGAGCCTACACCCCAACCCCCTGCCCCAGCCCTGAGCCGCCTCCTGCAACCAAACTCCCTCCTGGAGCCCACACTCCAACCCGCTGCCCCAGGTCGGAACCCCCTCCCACACCCTAACTCCCTCCTGGAGCCCGCACCCCAGCCCCCTGCCCAAGCCCCCATCCCAGAGTCCGCACTCCCTCTCATACCCCAATCCCTGAGCTCCCTCCTGGACCCAAACTCCCTCCTGGAGCCCACACCCCCTCCCAAACTCCTGCCCCAGACCTGAGCCCCTTCCCGCATTCCAAACATCTTAGCCCTAGCCCCGTCCTGCACCCCATACCCCTCATCCCTGGCCCCATCCCAGAGCCCACACCCCCAGCCAGAGCCCGCACCCCCTCCCACACCCTAACCCCTTGTCCCAGCCCTCAGCCTGCTCCTGCACTCCAAACCCTTTGGCTCCAGTCTGGAGCCCCCTTCCACACCCTGAACCTCTCATTTCTGGCCCCACCCTGGAGCCTGCACCCCCAGCTGGAGTGAGGGTAGGGGAGAGTGAGCAACAGAGGGACGGGAGCTGAAGTGAGGGGGGAGTGGCTTCAGAGAAGGGGTGAGACGGGGGTGGGGCAGGGGTATTTGACTTTGTGCAATTAGGAAGTTGGCAACCCTAACAACAAGAACAATACAGGCTTCCTCAAAATGACTCTGTATTGGCAGGAAAGTCAGGCTCAAAGTTCATTCACTGTTTGGCTCCTCTAGTGAAACTGTCAAGAATAATGCAAATTAGTATAAGTTGCTCAAGGGGATTTTGTGATGTAAACACCTGGTCTATAGGAACTGGACATTTTGTGTAGGCCACTGAACATCTGTCATCTGATAATGACTTAGGTCACTACTGACTGGTTTCCTTCCCCAGGCCTGAAGAACTCTGAAGCTCAAAAGATTGTACCTTCCACCAACATAAATTGGTCCAGTAAAAGATATTACCTTCACCTACCTTGTCTCTCCTATCCTAGGACTGACACAGCTACTACTACACAGCAACTGACTCTCCATGTCACTTTGGACAAGTCATTTAATCTCTCTGGCCCTCAATTTCTTCATCTTTAAAATAGATATAGCAATACATAGCCTATCTAACAGGAGAGCCTCACAGGGGTGTTATGAAGTTTAATTAACTGCCTTTAATGAAAGGACCTCTGTTCCACTTTTTGTACTAATTGGAAGGTGAATGTGCTATGTTTGTAAGAGTGAACATCTGACAAGACATACTGTAAACTTCAATATCACTGGAATGCCTTTTAACGCCATTGTTACCAGTTACATAATAACATTTCATTAGCCAATTTAGCGTAAAGCAAGAAGTTTTTGGAAGCACAAATGGCAGTTAGGCACTCAGGTCCTATTCACTTTTAATATAGTTGAAGGATTAATTGTCCATTGTGCCTTTGAATATTTCCCTCAAAGCTTTCTCCTCACTATCCCCTCACAAACCCCAAGCAGTTGATGTAAGACACCCTGTAACCGCTCAGATCACTTTGCTCAACACAACCCACGCTCATGATCCTTTATTTAATTTGAAACACTGCCTTGGATTTGTGCTTGACTTTAGCCACACCTTAAACCTTCATAAATGGTTAAAGAAACATGGCAGCATTCGCCCACTCACCATTTTTTTAAGTACAACATGCATTTGTCACAATTGTGTGGCAAATCTGGTAGTTGTGCACACACAGACAGGCAGTTAGTTACCCAACTATCTAAATCTGTATGAAATTGCACAGACCTCCACCTCGCCAATTTAAACATTTAATCTGTTCTGTCTCTGCATGAATGTTCACAGGACCGGGTACCCTGAATCACCCTATTTACACTCTCCTCTGGTCACTGCCATAGCAGATCTGATCCTTCCACTCTTTCAAGTTATTCATTTTAGTTTAATGTCTATTTGTCATTTCACATCATTTCTCTCTTATTTAACACTACTACTTTAAGTGGATTAATTTCCATTTTTACTTATTGTTGCAAACAGTGTATTTGGGAGGATGGACTAAGTTTTCAATTGAAATGTCCTCTGCAATTCAATGTGCCATTGGTTTTCTCCTCCTCTGTTTACCCTTCTAACTTGCTTCTATTTATGTGTAGAGGTCGCCCAATCCACCTCTGTTAGAAGCAGTTTGTATTTTAAAAAACATTTTGAGCTTGTTGTCTACACTAATCTTTACATCCCCACTTAACTACATTGGCCTCCATTGCTCTTTTCCATGTTTAGATTTAATGAGGATTAATTTCAATTACAGACTCTTGAATGAGTTTAGCTGATTCTGGAGGAAAATTTCTGCTGTATCGTGATAAAAAAATTCTTAGTACTTGTAATGTTTCCTTAAATCTGTCTTTTCTAAATTCAAAAACCTCCTAATCTTTTTTTCCTTAAAATTAGCTTTTATGATTACATTTATGTGCTGAATATAGAAAAATGTGCTCACTGCTGTACAAGCATAACAAGATACATTCTTTGTCTCAAAGAGTGTACTATCTTGGCACCAAAAATAAGGTCATCAGATTCTGGGCCTTTGAGATACTATATGAGACCCTGTTGGGTATGGAACAAGTCTTGATTACCTTACTCATGCAGAATTCCCAATGATTTCAAACACACCTTGGATTCAGCAATAGTATTCACAGGGTAATCAAGAGTGTCCCCATGGGAATTATCAGTACGTCTGAAGTGATCCTATCTTTAACAACATTTATAATGTTTGACCTTTCACCTCTAGATCAAAGTTCTGAATAGTCTGTTTTACAAGTTTCCAAAGAAAGCAATTCCACATTACATATTGTAAACAAGTGGCCTCCTCCTGGGCGCCCCCTCATGGTCTCAGGACAGCCCTGCAAGTGGCCCCTCACCTCAGTTTTCCCCTTAGGTCCCCAGTAACTATGGAATCTCATCCTGCAGTTCATCAACAGTTTATTAACAAAACACAGTGCAAAAGTCCCTCAGCATAATCTCTATCACCCCAGTGCAAGCAGTCCTTAAAAAACCAAAAACCAAAAAAATTGTCTTTTGGTCACATACGACATTGTGGCATCTTCCACCACATCTGGACTCTTTGTTAATCCTCTTCCGCCCCTCTGCCAGAACAGCCTTTGCTTCTGGGGTGTAACCCTGCTCTTCCCAGCAGGGGCTCCCCCAGCATCTCTGCTGGGAGTATCCTTGCCAGGGGAGCTTCCCTCACTTCCCCTGGTCCTCTCACTGTTCCTCAGGGTTCAGCTCTCCAGTAAGGTGATACTAGCAGGTAAGCCCCTCCACTGCTCTGCCTTCTTTCAGCCCTGTCTGGCCCTAGGCTGCAGCTCAGACCCAGCAGGTATCTCCCTTTCCACCTTCAGCCCTCACCATCTAGCTTAGCAAACCCCTCTTGTTTCTCTCCTGCCTTCGGTCTTCTCCCAGGACCAATCTTCTCTCTGTAGCATCTCTCATTATCTGCTTTTCCTGCCTACCCTTTCTTTCATACCAGGCATCTGATAGCCCCCTACATGTTGCCTCACCCACTTAATTGGCCCAAGTGGGTGCACCTGGACTGGAACAGGAGTGCTGAACCCAATTTCATTTAATCAGCCAGCTTCCCTGTTGCACATATGGAAATACATTCCCCTTAGTTTTTGCATTGATGAACTCCCAGTCAATATACTAGCCATTCATATTCCCCGGGATGAAACTACTAGCTTTCTTACTCTTTTACCTGTATAATCATTGCTTGATATTTTTCTTACTGGATGTGGAGTTTAAAAAAGAGACACACCCTTTATTGTTTGCAGTATTGTTGTAGTCGTTTTGATCCCAGGATATGAGAGAGACGAGGTAGGTGAGGTAATAACAGAGGTTGGTCCAATAAAAGATATTACCTCACCTACCTTGCCTCTCTCACACCCTTTATTGGAAATTACAAAATCTTACACCTGAATTGGAACGGATTTAACAGGCAAAATTATATCACTGCCACCTAAAGATTCATATCTCTCACTAACAGCATAAGCCCACCTGCTTCATTTGACTTATTCCTTTGATTTTCTATTGTGGTGTTTTAAATCCCCTGTCATTTTCAGCCACATGTCTACCACATGTATTGCATAAAATTAATGGTTATTTTTCCACCACCGATCTATAATAAAGACTACTCAGCAACAAAAGTGTGCTGGAAATTCTGTCTGGGGGGTTTACTGTAAACTCAAGATGTCCAGCCTTTGAAATTTCAGGAAACACATTAAGGTCCTAAGAAATTGGTGAACAGACTAGTGCACTAAACCATCATATTAGAGCAGGGGAAGCTATTTGCAATGAACAATTTATTCAATGTATTTAGCCCTTCTTTCTCTGCACTAGTTATCCATGAGAAGACCATGGGTGAGACCACACTCTCACTCTGCTTCCCTTTACACCTGCCTTATGGTTCGTTGGCCCTTTAGGGGACCTAAAAGCCTCAAATCCAGCTGGGGGAAGATTCCTCTGGTGCAGGAACTGATGAAGACACCAATAAGGTTGCCCTCTGAGGACTCACTCGCAAGCTTCAGGGAAGGGGTAATGCTGGGGGTGTGGACACGTTTGGGGCAGATCTGTAGCACACAGTGCTGCTGAGATTCCAGAAGGCCTTGTGGCCCATAGACAGGCCAGCGAGGCTGCCATAATTTAGGCTTCTGGGGCAGTTTAAATTACACTGGGGGCCCCAGAGAAGCCCAAGATCAGAGGACATAAAGTGGCTTATACATGTTAACCATTCGCCCTGGGCTGCAAGTTCCATGCTATCGCTGGTGTAAATGTGATAAAGAAGTTACAGTGAACATACTGTAAATTAAATACTGTAAATCAAAATTGTTTCAAAATGGTTAATTCCAGCTCAACATTTCTGAAACATGCATTTCTATTTTTTCCTAAAAGAAGCGTTCTGACATTTCTGAAAATTGTGTTTTCAAGTTTTTTCAGCTAAAACTAGTTGCTGAATTTGACAGGAATTCGCAAATAGTTTGTGTCCTGAAAAATGATTTTTTTGGCAAACTTACTATTCTCCAAAAAAATCTCATCTGGCTCTATGGTTTCTTTTTGTGATGAATTTCTATCTGATAGCTGGCAGAATTAAATAGACTTACAGCTCCAAGAAAGTGTTTGTGTCGATTGTGTTGTCTAATAGCCATCAGCTCAAGGGATTTCCAGATGTCAGATGTGGAGAACACTGCTCCCTTCACCAAACTGGGAGTTTGAAATTGGTGGCAAGAGAAAGGGCTTCCAAGTAAGTCTTAAATCTTTCCCAGATCTACGTGAGAGTTACTTTGAGGTCAGTTTCTCAGTCAGTTTCTTCTCTTGACTGCATAAGATTCCCTGTTAGAGACATCTGAGTCTTATCTGCTTTTTTTTTTTTTTTTTTGGCTTCATTTGAGACTGTTTATACTATTCAGTGTGGGAGATTGAACTCTTGACAAGGAACAGGATACATTTTCTTAATCAAAGTGGTTATCAAGAGGTGGTCTGTCATAATTTTCCTTTTGTTGCATTGTGAAAGAAAGCAAATAAGAGGCATCCAATGTGATCCCCAATTCTGTTTCTGCTCTCCCCACCAAGTCATTAAACATCCTCTGGTCTTTGTCAACAGCCTGGTAAACATCCAGAGAAAGAATCAGAATAAAATAGTTTATTTAACATTCCTCTCCTCCAACTGCTGATTAGGATAAATAGTTTGGATAAAAAGCCTATCTGATCCAACAATCACAAAAAGAAAGGATTCAGCTATCAGCAAAGTTTAGATTTGGTTTCAAATATTTTTAAACAACAGAAGAGTTTTTTGCACTCTGAATTTTCTCCATCCTCAGCACATCATGTTAGCACAATGTCAAAGTAAAACATCAGCAACAAATGATCACTGGGCGCACTCCAGTGAACTGGAGTGAAAGGCTGTAGGCTGAAATTTCAGGCACAACACAGGATTTGAAAATAATCGAAAATAGAGCTCTGTTTAAACTGCCTAAAAAGCCTAGGAATTGATATCTGGCAAAGCCCTTTATTGTCATAATGGTTTAAGAACTACTCTCTCAGATCAGACCAACAGGCCATTTAATCATAGAATCATAGAATATCAGGGTTGGAAGGGACCCCAGGAGGTCATCTAGTCCAACCCCCTGCTCAAACAGGACCAATTCCCAACTAAATCATCCCAACCAGGGCTTTGTCAAGCCTGACCTTAAAAACTTCTAAGGAAGGAGATTCCACCACCTCCCTAGGTAACCCATTCCAGTGCTTCCCCACCCTCCTAGTGAAAAAGTTTTTCCTAATATCCAACCTAAACCTCCCCCACTGTAACTTGAGACCATTACTCCTTGTTCTGTCATCTGGTACACTGAGAACAGTCTAGATCCATCCTCTTTGGAATCCCCTTTCAGGTACTTGAAAGCAGCTATCAAATCCCCCCTCATTTTTCTCTTCTGCAGACTAAACAATCCCAGTTCTCTCAGCCTCTCCTCATAAGTCATGTGCTCCAGACCCCTAATCATTTTTGTTGCCCTCCGCTGGACTCTTTCCAATTTTTCCACATCCTTCTTATAGTGTGGGCCCCAAAACTGGACACAGTACTCCAGATGAGGCCTCACCAATGTCGAATAGAGGGGAATGATCATGTCCCTACTTATATAGCCCAAAATGCCGTTAGCCTTCTTGGCAACAAGGGCACACTGTTGACTCATATCCAGCTTCTCATCCACTGTAACCCCTAGGTCCTTTTCTGCAGAACTGCTGCCTAGCCATTTGGTCCCTAGTCTGTAGCAGTGCATGGGATTCTTCCGTCCTCAGTGCAGGACTCTGCACTTGTCCTTGTTGAACCTCATCAGATTTCTTTTGGCCCAATCCTCTAATTTGTCTACGTCCCTCTGTATCCTATCCCTACCCTCCAGCGTATCTACCACTCCTCCCAGTTTAGTGCCATCTGCAAACTTGCTGAAGGTGCAGTCCATGCCATCCTCCAGATCATTAATGAAGATATTGAACAAAACCAGCCCCAGGACTGACCCTTGGGGCACTCCGCTTGATACCGGCTGACAACTAGACATGGATCTAGCCAGCTTTCTATCCACCTTATAGTCCATTCATCCAGCCCATACTGCTTTAACTTGCCGGCAGTTATCCTTTCTCTGACAGTGGACAGTGTCATATACTTTAGAGGAAATTTCTTCCTCCCACCCCCACCCTGCTGCATAATGGGTAATTAAGCAATACTAAACTTATGGGAAACTTTCTACAAAACCTGGGGCAGTTTGTGTCAACTCATGTCCTGAAGCATGAGGAATGATGCCAGTTGTATGTTTTTATCCTAGATTAGGGGTGGCCAACCTGTGGCTCTAGAGCCACATGCGGCTCTTCAGAAGTTACATGCAGCTCCTTGTACAGGCACTGACTCTGGGGCTGGAGCTACAGGCACCAACTTTCCAATGTGCTGCCATTGGCCCTGCCCCCACTCCATGCCTTCCCACGCCCTCCCCTGAGCCTGCCATGCCCTCGCGCCTCCTCCACACCCCCAGAGCATCTTGCATGCCATGAAACAGCTGGTCTGGAGGCCTGGGAGCGGGGGGAGGGGGAAAGAGGAGTGTGGAGCTGATGGGGGCTGCTGACGTATTACTGTGGCTCTTTGGCAATGTACATTGGTAAATTCTGGCTCCTTCTCAGGCTCAGATTGGCCACCTGTCCTAGACTGTATAACTGAAGTTATTTTTAATATCCAGAGAAATGTCAAATCCCTTTTTGAATCCAACTCCCTTTCCATCCAAAATATTGGCAGTATGTTCACGGGTTAATTATGTGCTCTGTAAAAGAGTATTCCTTTTTACCTATTACAAATTTGCTGCTATTTCATTTTGTTAGGTGTCCCTTTGCTTGTGTTATAAAAAAAAAGTAAACAATCACTCAGATGATCTCAATAGCATTCATTACTATACCAGGTCAGATGCTTAGTTGGTGTAAATCAGCAGAGCTCCATTGCCGTCAATCATCACTTAAAATGTTGAACTTGCTCACAAAGCTAAAGTGCCCTCTCCTCCATATTTTGAGCTGTCCAGGAAACACATGATCAAATATCTTTTTCATCATATGCTTGATATATTTATTATGCTTTAAGCACTGGATGTGATCATCAGTCAGCATAAATCAGCATAGCTGAAGTCAAGGGACCTGTACCAATTTATACCAGATGAGGATCTTGCCCAGGTCTTCTCATATTCATAAAAAAATTACAACACAGACCCATTTTGGCTGAGATTTGCAAACTGCCAAAAGGATGTAGGTGTCCACTTCTCTTTAAATTAATGGGAATTGGGAATAATCTCAGCCTCTCTGTTTAATCTATGTATTTGTAAAACTTCAGACAATCTCTGCAAGATATGGGTAGGGCTAGAGAAACCCTGATAAAAGGAGAAGGAGTAAGCATGCACAGGTGGGGATTCTGGTACAAGTGTTAGAATATATATTGTATGTTAACAAACCAAATTCCAGGAAAGGAGGCTTTATTTCTGGATCTTGAGTCATTGCATGTGATTACTAAAGTGATTAAAAAAAAACCCAGAATTTCCATTCCACAGGAAATTCCGATATTTTGACATTTATATTTGTCCTGATTTGGAATGGAAAGTTGAGATGGCCACTTTCCATGGAATGAAAAATTCTCAAGGGTGTTGATTCAAAATCCACAACTCTAATGAGGAACCATAGTGGTTCAATCACAGGGAGAAAGCCAGTGCTTAATTTGTGTCAGGGCTTGTCAGGGCTGAGCCCCGAAATGTTTAGGCATGGCAGTTCACAGCCCTGGTACCACTGGGCTTGCTGCATCAGTTATGAAAATAAAAAAAAAAAAATCACTTGAGCACCAGCACCTCTTTGATTACAAATTAAGCCCTGGAGAAAGCATAGTACATCATGGGAGATAGCCCATAGTGGACCTGAAGGTAGGAAGGACATGGAATTATAGCTCCGATGATGCAACACAGTGGCTCAGGGGAAACAAAAATGTTTAATATGGGTCAGGTCAACTTTTCTAAATAAAACATTTCAGTTTGATTTTCCCAATAGAAAATACTGGCAGAATCAATCCTTTCCCAGTTTTGACAGAACACAATTTTTCACCAGGAAAATGTTTCAAACAACTTTTTTGACCCGTTCTATTGATTACATCAGACCCAAAAAGAGACTGTGGTTATGGCTACACTATGGAGCTTGCAGCTGCACTGGTGTAAGCTCTCTAGTGGAGCCACTCAGCTCTCCTGTCTACTTAATTACTCCACCCCTAACGAGCCCTCATGATGACACAGCATTGTTCACACTGGCGCTTAGGTCGGTTAACTTATGTTGCTCCAGAAGTGAGTTATTCACAGTCCTGAGCGATGTAAGTTATATTGACATAATCGGTAGTGTAGACATAGCCTGAGACAGTTGCTGCTTTCTGTCACTGAAGGTGAGGCCCACTACAACACAGTGTTAGAGTATGGGTAGCAGCAAAAGAGAAACTCATTAGCTCTCACTTATCTGTAACTCTCAGCCTGGAGAGTGCACTGAGAAAGCAGTTCTGAGCCCTTTCAGAGCGGCAATGATGTTTGAGCAACAGAGGAAAATAAAGAATTTTGGAAGGGCAATAGAAAAAGAGCTTCTTAAAACAGCATTATAGAGACAAGGTGGGTGAGGTAATATCTTATATTGGACCAACTTCTGTTGGCGAGAGAGAGACTGCATTATGTTAGTTTGGAACCAATAGCCTGGAAGGGCTTGTTTCAAATTTGTGACAAAGTTCCTCCTCTATCTTGGTGGGTCCTGCGCTTATCGGCGGATTTTCTTTCCTCAGAGATTCACCATGTGGGTTGGGGAACAGCCCAGAGACCTTCCCTTCTGGAAGAACCCACAGTCCTGGTCAATTGGGAGGTTTGGGGGGAACCCGTGCCCACCCTCTACTCCGGATTCCAGCCCAGGGCCCTGTGGACTGCAGCTGTCTATAGTGCCTCCTGTAACAGCTGCATGACAGCTACAACTCCCTGGGCTACTTCCCCATGGCCTCCTCCAAACACCTTCCTTATTCTCACCACAGGATCTTCCTCCTGGTGTCTGATAACGCTTGTGCTCCTCAGTCCTCCAGCAGCACACCCTCTCACTCTCAGCTCCTTGCTCCTCTTGCTCCCAGCTCCTCACACTCCCACCACAAACTGAAATGAGCTCCTTTTTAAAACCCAGGTGCCCTGATTAGCCTGCCTTAATTGATTCTAGAAGCTTCTTCTTAATTGGCTCCAGATGTCCTAATTAGCCTGCCTGCCTTAACTGGTTCTAGCAGGTTCCTGATTACTCTAGTGCAGCCCCTGCTCTGGTCACTCAGGGAACAGAAAACTACTCATCCAGTGACCAGTATATTTGCCCTCTACCAGACTCCTGTACCCCACCGGTCTGGGTCTGTCACATATCCCTCCCCCCTGCTCAACGCCAAGGGGTTGGGCAGCTTGGGATGCCAGACAGTGCACACGTGACAAGCCATCGGCATTGCCATGACGGCTCCCTGCTCTGTGTTGCACACGGAACTGGAAAGATTGGAGGGATAAGAACCATCTGGTCACCCTTGTGTTCTTCTCCTTGTTCCGCTGCATCCATTGAAGAGGGGCATGGTCGGTCATGAGGACAAATCTGCGCCCGAGCAGGTAGTAGCGCAATGTTTCCATGGCCCATTTTACAGCGAGGCATTCTCTCTCCACCACTGCATATTTTTGTTCCCTTGGAAGGAGTTTCCGACTGAGGTACAGAATTGGGTGTTCCTCCTCCCCGACCATCTGTGATAGAACGGCCCCCAACCCTACTTCCGATGCAGCCGTCTGCAGGATAAACTCCTTGGTGAAATCAGGGGCTATCAGTACGGGGTTATTGCAGAGGGCAGTCCGTAGGTCTGTGAATGCTTCCTCTGCTGCGTCAGACCATCTCACCAGATCAGGTCCACGGGCTTTCACTAGGTCTGTCAGGGGACTTGCCCTTGTGGCAAAGTGGGGGATAAATCGTCGGTAATACCCCACCACACCTAGGAATGCCCGGACTTGTTTCTTGCCACTTGGTCGGGGCCAATTTTGGATGGCCTCTAACTTGTTCACTTGGGGTTTTACCAGACCTTTTCCCACAATGTAGCCAAGATATTTGGCCTCTGTAAACCCTACAGCGCACTTGGCAGGGTTTGCTGTAAGGCCAGCTCGCCTGAAGGTATCGAGGACAGCCTCCACCTTCTCCAGGTGGGTTTCCCAGTCTGGGGTATGAATGACCACATCGTCCAAGTAGGCAGCAGCATAACTGTTATGCGGGCATAATAGCTTGTCCATGAGGTGCTGGAAGGTAGCTGGGGCCCCATGTAGTCCAAAAGGGAGGACAATACATTGAAAAAGACCCTCTGGTGTAGAGAACGCAGTCTTTTCCTTTGCGTCTTCTGCAAGGGGAATCTGCCAGTACCCCTTTGTCAAGTCTAGGGTAGTCAAGTACCGGGCATTACCCAGATGGTCCACTAGCTCATATATGAGAGGTATGGGGTACGCGTCGAACTGGGATACTTCGTTTAGTCGCCGGAAGTCGTTGCAAAATCTTGTGGTGCCATCAGGTTTGGGCACCAGCACGATTGGGCTGGACCACTGACTGTGGGATTCTTCGATGATCCCCAACTCCAGCATTTTTTTTACTTCTGCTTTTATTTCCTCCCTTTTTGCCGCTGGCACCCGATAGGGCCTCATTGTTACTCTGGCCCCAGGGTTCGTGACGATGTGGTGATATGTCTTGGTTGTTCGACCCGGTTTTGTCGAGAACACATCTTGGTTCCGGAAGATCATCTCAGACACCTCATTCTTCTGGTCTGGTGTTAAATCAGGAGACACTCTCACCTGTTTGGAAGGCTTGTTTTCCTGGGTTAGGTCTTTTTGGACCGTCGTGCATGCCTCTTGTGCATGCCAGGGTTTCAGAAAGTTAACGTGATAAATCTGTTCTTGTTTTCTGCGTCCTGGCTGCTGCACCTTGTAGGTTACTTCCCCCACGGGTTCAACCACCTCATAGGGCCCCTGCCATTGGGCCAGAAGCTTGCTTTCTGCTGTGGGTACCAACACCATAACCCGATCCCCTGGTTGGAACTCTCGCACTTTTGCCTGGCGATTGTAATGGGTTCGCTGGGCCTCCTGTGCCTTCTCCAAATGTTCCTGTACAATAGGGGTAACCCGGGCTATCCGGTCTCGCATCTGCATTACATGCTCTATTATATTTCTCCCCTCATTGGGTTCCTCTTCCCAGATCTCTTTGGCGATATCTAGTTTGCCACGGGGGTAACGCCCGTATAATAACTCGAAGGGGGAAAACCCAGTTGAGGCCTGTGGTACCTCCCGGATAGCGAACATAAGGTAGGGTAGTAGGGTGTCCCAATCCTTCCCATCCCGACTTACCACCTTCCTTATCATAGCCTTGAGGGTTCGGTTAAACCTTTCTACCAACCCATCAGTCTGCGGATGGTAGACCGAAGTTCTCAGGGTATGTATATGGAGCAGCGTACAGAGGTCCTTCATTAGTTTCGACATAAATGGGGTTCCTTGGTCAGTTAATATCTCCTTCGGTAGCCCCATTCGGGCAAAGATCCCCACCAGCTCTTTGGCTATAGTTTTAGAGGCCATGTTCCGCAGGGGGACGGCTTCTGGGTAGTGAGTAGCATAGTCCAAAACAACAAATATATATTGGTGGCCCCAAGCCGTCTTCTCCAGAGGTCCCACTAGGTCCATGGCTATTCGCTCGAAGGGGACCTCTATGATGGGAAGGGGTACTAAAGGTGCCCTCAAGTGGGGACAGGGACTGTGCAGCTGACACTCCGGGCAGGAGGCACAGTACCTCCGCACTTCTTCATATACTCCGGGCCAGAAGAACTGTCGTAGGACTCGTGCCAGGGTCTTCTCTACCCCCAAATGCCCCCCAAAAAGATGACTACGAGCAAGACTTAATACAGCGTTCTGGTGTTTTTGTGGTACTAGGATCTGCTGTACCTTCTGCCCCTGTACTGGTGGAACCCGGTATAAGAGATCCTTCTTCATTATGAAGTAGGGTCCTGGTCCCTGGGTTTTCCCTTCCACGGGGACCCCATCTATTTCAGTCACCTCCTTCCTAATGTTGTTATACCTTGGGTCTTCTGCCTGGTCCCGTCCAAAATTTCCTCTCCCGGGGCTAATCTGCCCAAGATCTAGGGGCCCAGTCTCTGTTGCCTCTACTGGTTCAGAAGCATTAGGGTGGGGGTCAGACTCAGGTGCTTCTCCCTCCTGTGTGGCCTCCTTTTCAGCTGCGTGGGTCTGCCTACCTACAAGAGCGACCCTCTGGCTTTGGGTCAGTATTCAGGTTCCCAAGGCCTTAGCTGCCCTTCTTTCCCTTTTTGTCTTTCTACCCTGTCTGGGAGTGGAGAACAAATCTGGGGATATTTCAGAGAAGATTGGGGGTTGACAGGCTGCTGTGGATGCCTCATCAATTTTAGGGTCCCCATCTTCCTCCAATCCCCCTACTGGGAGTAAGTTTCCAAACCCTGGGAAGTCCCTCCCTATGAGCACCGGGTATGGGAGTTTAGGGACTACCCCTGCTGCTACCTCAGTAGTGTTCCCATGGATCTCGATTTTTACTGGGATGGTGGGGTAGTAACTAACTGTCCCATGGACACATGTTATCCCCATACGTTTAGCCTGCAGCAGCTGACTACGCTTCACGAGCTTCCCGGAGATAAGCGTGATAGCACTCCCCGAATCAACCAGTGCCGTGGTCCCTACCCCATTTAGTTTCACTGGTCTGGTATACATATGTGGGGTTAGTGAGACCCCCACAAGGTGGATTAGGGAGCATGGATCTGCCCAGTTCCCCAAGTTACACTGCATAGGCTCGTCAGCATTGGGACACTGTGCAGCTATGTGTCCCCACTCACCGCAGGCATAACATCTGTATGGATCCCTAGGCGTTCCCTGGTCTCTTGGTTTGGGCAGTCTAACATCACGATCCTCTTCTCCTTCAGTGCTCCGACTCTTTGTGGCCTCTGATGGGCCTTCAGCCTCTCTCTTTTTCCACCTGGTCCCTCCTGGTGGCCCAGTCACCCGAACTTTAGGGCTTGGTGCTGCTAGTTTAACCCGGGGTGCCTCTTCCTTAACTGGTCAGGACAGCAAGGGAGCTGACCCTCGCCTCTCTACCAGGGCGACAACCTCGTCATAGGTGGAGGGTTCGTTCTGGCTTACCCTGGCACGAAGGTCTGGTGGTAGTCCCCTCATGTATCGGTTGATGACCAGAACCGCTAGTATCTCTTCCGGACTCCGGGACTCTGTTTGCAACCACTTTCGTGCGAGATGGATGAGGTCATACAATTGGGACCGCGGGGTTTTGTCTTCCTGGTACCTCCAACCGTGATACTGCTGGGCCCACACTGCTGTCGTTACCCCAGATCTGGCCAGGATCTCTGCTTTCAGCTGGGGGTAGTCTGCCGCAGTCTCTTCAGGCAGATCATGGTAGGCCTTCTGGGCCTCCCCACACAGGAATGGGGCAAGGATGCCAGACCACTGATCTCGAGGCCAGGCCTCCCGTAGGGCTGTCCTCTCAGAGGCCAGAAGGTATGCCTCCACATCATCCTCCTGTGTCATTTTCTGCAGCCAATGGCTGGCCCATATGAGCCGCTTCCCATCATGGCCGCGATTCAGCTCTGTAAGGGACTTTACCTGGTTTACCAGTTCCCGCAACATAGCTCGGTCTTGATCAGTCTGGTCCATCAGCAGGCGATTAGTCTCTTGCTGCAGCCACACTGCCTCCTGTTGGGCGGCTGCCTGGACACGGGTAGCCTCCTGCTGGACCGCCGTAGCTTGTATCAGTGCCCTCACTACATCATCCATTGTGGTGAAAAAAAATAAACCCTCTCCCTTTCGTTGTTGTTGTTGTTTTTTTGTTTGTTTTTTTAAATCACCCTCCTTCTTCTGCCACGCTGTGCACCCCAAGATCCCACTGCTGACACCAGTGTGACAAAGTTCCTCCTCTATCTTGGTGGGTTCTGCGCTTATCGGCGGATTTTCTTTCCTCAGAGATTCACCATGTGGGTTGGGGAACAGCCCAGAGACCTTCCCCTCTGGAAGAACCCACAGCCCAGGTCAATTGGGAGGTTTGGGGGGAACCCGGGCCCACCCTCTACTTCGGGCTCCAGCCCAGGGCCCTGTGGACTGCAGCTGTCTATATGCCTCCTGTAACAGCTGCATGACAGCTACAACTCCCTGGACTACTTCCCCATGGCCTCCTCCAAACACCTTCCTTATTCTCACCACAGGACCTTCCTCCTGGTGTCTGATAATGCTTGTGCTCCTCAGTCCTCCAGCAGCACATCCTCTCACTCTCAGCTCCTTGCGCCTCTTGCTCCCAGCTCCTCACACTCCCACCACAAACTGAAGTGAGCTCCTTTTTAAAACCGAGGTGCCCTGATTAGCCTGCCTTAATTGATTCTAGAAGCTTCTTCTTAATTGGCTCCAGTTGTCCTAATTAGCCTGCCTGCCTTAACTGGTTCTAGCAGGTTCCTGATTACTCTAGTGCAGCCCCTGCTCTGGTCACTCAGGGAACAGAAAACAGTGACCAGTATATTTGCCCTCTACCAGACTCCTGTACCCCACCGGTCTGGTTCTGTCACAAATTGTTCTATGCTATCTGATAAACGATTCATTATGCATAATACAACCTTTGACAAAAGGGCTTATATGGTTAATTTGCTTGTAAAACTATGTGTAAATAATATTGATGTTTAAACACAAACCAAAATTTAAAAAAAGACAGGAAATTCTAACTTGAGACTGACAACTCCATCTTGAACCAATGCTGTTGAGAAAAATAAAAGGAACAATCCTGAGATTTCAGAACAGAACTTCAGTTTTAAATGTATTTCCTGGATCTCCCCATTTGTACAAAAGCATTTAGTTATTTAAATACAATAACAATTTAATTACTTAAACATTATCATTGCTCTTAATGAGTATTTAAGTTTTGCTAGTGCACTTAGATTGTTTTGGAGAAATCAATTTGCACTGACCCAAATATAAGGTTTAAACACTCTTCATTATGTATTCTTGTGCAAACAGAATTTCACTGGAGTTTTACAAATGATCTGTTTTTACGGTAGCATTGTAATATTTTGTACTTTGCCTAAATAAACACTGATTCCTTTATTTTCCCTGCTAGGATGATGCTTTATTCTTAATTTAACAATAAAACAGTGTAAGAATTTTACTTGTCTCCAGACATGACTTTTGCTGATCATTGGCCCTAGTGTCATGGCAGCAATGTATTTTGACTGTTTTGCGCAGTTATTAGTAAGAGGCCTGTGTTCAGTTCTTGGCTCTGCTACCAATTCACTGTCTGGTCTTGGGCAAGTTGTTACGTAACATCTCTGGGCCTCAATTCCCCGATCTGCACAATGCTATTAACTAAGGCTATGATTTAGTCATTGGTATTTTTAGTAATGTATGGACCCGTGACCTGTCCATGACTTGTACTATAAATACCCCTAACTAAATTTTAGATGCTTCAGGGTGCTGCAGGTGCTCTGGAGGGGGAGGGGGGGGAAGTGCTCCGGTGCACACTGCTGCTGCTGCTCTGGATGGGGGGAGCTTCAGTGCACCCCTGCGGCTGCTGGAGGGGGGCGGCCCAGGGCCCCTCCCACTGCTGCTCTGGGTGGGAGGCAGACCGGGGCACCTCTGCTGCTGCTGGACCGCTGTTCCATCTCAGGATTCCATCTAACACTATTAAAACACAAAAGGGAGAGGGGAAAAAAAAAAAAAAGATTGCCCATGTCACCTTCCCTCCATCATCTTTGAGCAATGCCTAGACATGCACATACTCCCACTGTTCCTTAGCAGTGTAAGATTCATGAGATTCCAGATTTTGGTGTACACACATACTCAGCCAACTCTCCAGAAAGAATACCACATGTGTACAATATAAGAAACATTTCACAGCCTTTTACAAGTTCCTTACACTTACTCACAGGATACCATCTCACTTTCATTTGACCACATTAAAGCATTAGATCTTCTCATATTCCACCTCGCTGCTGACAATACCCTTTATAATAAATACCCTATGTCCTGCTGTTGACATAACCTACACAATTCTGATTAAAAACTATGGCTACTGCATCCTGAAGGCACATATGTACCTCTTCCCTTTCCTCAAAAACATGCGAGGGGGGAAAACAGATCTCCTCATATCAGTCACAATTCTGTCACACACTTCAAAGTAATCTATACATCTCCTGATATCACACATATTTATCAAGCAGGCCCAATTATTGCCACCATCATTTAGTGCAGGTACACCTAACACCTCTATCTTGGCAACCATCTCTCACAGAGGGCAGACATAGACATCGAGATTCAGCACAGAATTCGCTTTGCCAGCCTTGATTTTGGTGGACTGTCTCACTGGGTGTTCAACAATCACAACATCACAACACATACTGGACTTTTAGTTTATAAAGTGGTGATAATCCCAACTCTCCCCTACAGCTGTGAGACTTGGGTGACCTACAGAAAATGCCAGCACCAGCACTTTCTTTGGAAGATCCTCAACACAGAGTGGGAGGATCATCGCATGGATGTCAGTGTCCTCACAGAGGCCAACATCTTCAGTGTTGCAGCCCCGATTATCCAGCACCAGCTGAGGTGGAGCTGGCACTGTGTGCGCATGCCTGATGTAAGCTTACCAAAACAACTGCTGTATGCCCAACTCACCAAAGGAGAAAGGAAACGAGGAGACCAAAAGAAACGCTTTAAAGACACCCTCAAGATAAACATCAAGAGATGTGGCATCGACACCACACACTGGGAGACAGCAGCCCAGGATAGGGATAACTGGCAAAGACTTGTCAGAGAAGGAACATCCACCTTTGAGGAAAATCGCCTTGCTCTGGTCACAGAAAAACACCAGAAAAGAAGGAAAGACAACGGTCATGCAGCAATCATGGCCCAACCCTGTCTTCCAACACCACCTGCAAAGTCTGCCAATGAGCCTCAGTCACCAAAGGAGCCATGAAAAATAAAACCCGTGAAAGAGATCATCCTCGACCTCAAGCGATCACCAACGACCTAAAACCTCGCACACTGACTGCATCTGGAATGTATGCAAATAATTTCCATTGGCTACTGCTAGCTCCCAGGGAAAAGAGGGAAGGTGGTTTGGGGAATCTTTTGTTTGTTTGTTTATTTCGTCTTTTTGTTTATTTCACAGTGTTAGATGGAATCCTTTGGGTGAAAGTGAATGGGCTGTAAAAAGAGGTAAAGAGCTTGTGCATTTCAGCAACTGTGGAGTTGGCAGACTAAAGGTATGTGTGTTAACGGGGTGTATTGGGGACACTGCTGAAAGAGGGCAGAGTTAAGGTTGCATAAGCAACCTTAACTGTGCATTTCCTGATGTTCAGAATATTGGAGTTTTGCTTAACTCAGCATTCTGCGAGGGGATGACCTACCACAAAACAAGCTTAACTCTAGATTAACATAGTTTTTTTGTGACTGAATTTTATATTTTTTTTATAAAGGAAGGTATATGATGTTTTTAGGTGTTAGTAGTCATTTTGGTAGTTTTACACATCAAGTCTGCAATTAGCATACAGAATCAGCCACTCCCCCCGCCCATTCCCGACACCAGCCTCCCCAGTCCTGCTTTGGAACATCTGACCCATTCACTGCATTCCCCCTTCAAACCTAGCCCCCTCCCCATTACTGTACCCAGGCCTCCCATCACAAGCAGGGAACTCACCTCCCTGAAGACTTGACTCCCTGGTAGACAAATGTTTCTGTTGCCATTATTTCCTCCTCCTATAACCTGACTCATATGCGGTGCCTGGAGCAAAGGACAACAAGGTTACAGTGAAATGGTATTGAGGTGCAGAGGGGTTGGAGTGCAAAGTGGTTGAGGTGTACTGGCAGACCTGGAGGTCCCATACCTCCTTCACCTGAGGCCCCAACCTCTCTCACCTCCCCTACCATCTCCCCCCATTTATCCTCCTCCCCAATCCCCCCTTGTCTTGCTGCAGCTCCAAACCCCTCTCCGCCTATTTCCCCACTCTTCTGCCCCTGAATAACCTTCCCTCCCCTCCCAGACATTCACTTGTCTGTTTCTGGCCCCCAAAAATACTTAGGTTACATTTTCCCAAAATAAAATTGCTGCTCATGGCTCACAAATTGTAGCAACTCCCAGGCACTTAGTCCTTTTAATTTTAGGTGAGGAGATGTGATTAATTTATCTTTAGTTATGCTAATAGAAGGGTGAGTTCACAGCAATCCAAAGTCTATGATTTATCTAATCATTAGTACCTTTCAGTTTAACACTACAAAGCAAGGAAGGAAACTGGTTTTTGGAGGGGGGTCTGTACCTCAGGAACCCCTCAGTCAAATGACCCCAAATTTGGATCACAAATGATACCCTGCACTCCCATGTGACACATCAAAGCAATCAATTAACCATTTGGATTTTAGAGCACTTGCAAAAATTGAGCTTTAAAGCATATAAAAGGGCAGGAATTGAAACCTTCTAGCTGTTTTTCTGCATCTGCAGTGTAAAAATGTACACTTGTCTTAAATACTGTTCTCACTTTGGATCACACAAAGTTTTAGTGAGTCCTGTCTAGTACCTTGGGTAACACTTGAGTGAGTCAATTTTGATCCATAACGCATCAATAGTTTGATTTCTAGATCTGAGCAAAAACACCAAACCATATTACAGAAAAACCAAACCAAACCAACCAAACAAATAAAAAACCCTAGAAACCTTTATTTTTTCTGGGGTATCTGTCTCTGGAACCCTGAATCAAATGACTCCAGAATTGAGTCCCTAACTCTACTCTGCACACCTTATGAGGCAGAACCTAATTTTGGAGAAATCCAACTAAGCATGTCAAATTTAGACGACTTACAAATTTTGACATCTAAACATATGTCACAACCTTAATTATAGTGGCACGCTTGCACCTCTATAATGCTTTGTGACTCTTTTACCAGTCACAAATAAGTAACATGTAGCTTCAATTTTACATAGAAAAACACAGATTTGATTTGATTTTAAAATTTCATGAAATGAATAAATTTGATTTAAAAAAAATCACAATATCTCTTTGGATATTCTGCATACAGAAAAATAGGCAAACAATCAGCTAATTTATTTGCTATGAATCAGTCCCTTAGATCTAGTTGATACCAGATTCCTTCCCCAAAATGAAAAAATGTTGGTGTATTTACAAGGCATAGAACCCTTTATTAGTCTTCTTCTCTCAACACACACAGGTACACATCCAAACCAATATTAGAAGGTTCCTTATGCAACACTGAAGCACCAGAAGTTTAATAAAGTTTAACTCTGTGGTTGTGACTTGAATATGTGTTACTCACTATTTTTCAGTAACTTATTTTTCTTTCTAACCTGGCCATAGTTTACTTCTATGCTGAGCACAGTGTAAAGATCTCAGTAGACAAATAACAGTAATAGGCAACATACTGCTGGCTGACAGAACTGGGTGTTGGAAGTGTATCTTCTGCATTTCATAGGTGCAGAATAGAAGATGAGCATATGGAAAATAGAAGAACATGTTTTCAGACACAGGGTGGGGAAAGGGTGTTATAACACACAAGCACAATGTGATGGTGCTAAACATATTCCACAATTCTTTTTGAGGGAATAGGTTTTAATCAGGAGGGGATTAGCTAAATAGAAAGAAGGAAAAGGGGATAGTGAAGGGGAGGGGGGCTGCAGGTGAATAGACTGCGAAGGAGGGGGCTGGAGAGGGTTGAAGCAAACAGCCAATTGATAGAGTAGAGAAAGTCCGGTCAAAATTGTAGAAAGTTTGATGAGCCACAATCATCTGTTTTATTAATGTTCCAATAAGTACAAAAAACAGTGTTATATGTTACTTTCAAGGAAATGTATTAGTCACCTCCAACGTTTGTGCACCTTAAGCATATCTATCGACCTTCCAGGGTCCAAATGTGGGACACAATGTGTGAAAAGGTCCAAAACAAGAGAGAGAGAGAGAAAAAAATTATACATGCAGGAAATTTCAAATGTATTGGGATTCATGCTTTTAGTGTAAAGAACTCGCTCTATAATCTCAGTGACATACTTTTGTATTTCTGATGTAAATAATTGTTATTAATAAATATTAAGGGGTCTCCAAGCTTGCCTGGAATCTAGGTAACTTGGGGACTAAAACACAGAACATGCGAGAGTTATAATACCAAACACCATTTTCTTTCATTAAACAAATGAATTCAGTGAGTTTTAATCTATTTTCATTAGGAGGAAATTTCAGTATGGTATTTGGATATTAAAACAACCAACAAAATAATCCATAGGTATTGAAAACCCCTCCAATAATCAGATGTTGCAGCCTACCAGAAATATTAATGTTTAGATTGCAAGATAACCAAGAAAGTAAAATCTGGAAAACATTCCAGCTCCATATCAACTCTGCTCTTCCAACAAATAAAACAAGGAATAAAATATAAGCTGGAAAATAAATCCGCCCACCAGCTCCCCCTCCATATTGCCACTGATTTGTTTTAGTAATTTCTCTCTACCTACATACAAAATGCAATGTTTTTGTAATGATCGAAATAAGTGACTCTCCTATGCCATGATTTGGCAACTGCTGCCCCATGTTGGATGATTTTGGAACTCTAACTGCAACATATAATATAAATTATATACAGTCCAAGTTGCCCTGGGAAATAATAACAGACCTTAATAAAAGATATATAGAAATTAGTGGAATAGATTGTAAGATCTTCCTAGAATATTTTCAAGGACAGTTCTATATTTCTTCCTCCAATTGCCAAAACCTCAAAATAAATGTGTACACAGTCTCACATTTATAGTTGAACTATAGGATTGGCCTCTTCTGTAAACTAGGTAGTGGAGCTGCATATTTCCTCGCTATAGCAATTATCCACCTTTGAACACTTGTCTTTCACGCAACTACAAACCTGCTGAAATGCTCAGTCTTTCCCAGAACATCTAGGCCTACTAACAGATCTCTCTCTCTCTCCTCTGTACTAGTCTCCTTCTGTCCAAACTAAAATCTCATCCTGTCTCTCTGACATCTCATGGATATCTAGCCTCCAGCTCAAGCTAAGCATGGCTAAAAGAGAGCTCTTAATCTAACTGAGCTATTGATACTTGCCTCTGATCAGCCCATGAGGCCAACCTCCGTTGCCCACTTGTTAATTTTTGAACAAACACCTTCATATTTTCTCCCATGCTGTCTCACACACTTGGGTAGGAGCTCCCCATAGCCATCCCCCTCATTATCCACCTTCATATCTCTCCTCAAAACTCTCCTTTGCCATGACCTTACAAAAAACGTAACAATGGTGTGGCTGCAAGCGTGCAGAGACCACTGCCTCCCACGCTGGCCAATATTGTCACATTGTTTCCTTGTATTCCTCTGTCTAGATCCAACTGGATTTTTTCATCTTATATTTACATAGTAAGCCCCATGGGGACAGGGCTGTCTTTTTGTTCAGTGTTTCTAAAGTGCCTAGCACAATGGGGTTCTGGGTCGTCAGTAGGGCTCATAGACGATATGGTAATACAAATAAATAATTATTAAATAAATAATAATAATAATAATAATTAATAATAAATAGAACTACTTTGCCTATAGCAGGTCATTTGGAAATAATCTAGGTACCTACATGCCTTTCAGCCCCAACACATCCACTGCTTGCTGGTATTGTACACGTGCAGCAGGAAAAGAGGACACACAATGTACAGAGAGGGCGCAGCACAGTCCAAGACCATTTAATTTGCATGCTAGAAATGGTCATGTGTCTGGAGTTACTTGACCTCCAGACAAGGTGTAAATTCTCTTCTGCAGTCACTTTGATAGGGGCCTAAAATCAGGTGAAGCAGAATATCCTCATAAGAGCAGCTAAACGTACATATCAATTACCTTGCACTTTCTAGGTGCCTTCAAGGATCTCTAGGTAATAAATAAACATTACTAAGTTTAGTCTTACCTCTGTGAGCTAGGTATTAGTATCTCCATTTTATAGATGAGGATACTGAGTCCCAGAGAGGTTAAGTGACTTGATCGGGGACTCACAGGAAGTCTTCGGCAAAGCCAGGAACAGATCACAGCCCTCAAAGTTCTCAGGCCTCTGTGCTTGTATACAAGCATATGACAGCTGTGGACTTGGCTTTCTGTCTGAACCATAGGTGCTGGAACTAGGGATGCAGCACCCCATGGCTTGAAGTGGTTTCCATTGCATACAGGATTTACAATTTGGTTCAATGGCTCACAGCACCCCCACTATTAAAATTGTTCCAGCACCTCTGGTCTGAACTAGCCCTGTGGTATATTTTATCCTAAGTTTAATTTTTTTTTTTTTTTAGTTTTACTTCTTACCTCATGTCTACCAGATCCCTGCCCTCCTTGAAGAATCACTTCTTCTGTAAATAAAACAAATAAGTAGGTATTTATTACAAAACAACCCAAAGCAAATTAAGTTACCTCCTGTTTTGCCATCGTTTTGCCAAAACTCTAAATTCTTGCACTAACCCCATTGCTTCCAGCCCCAGGCCTTGGGCTAGTGATTGGTACAAAATGTACCACATGTGAGGGACTGCACATCTACATACAGCTTGGGAAGGTCTGACATAGCCAGTTGCACAAATAATTTTTTCATTTTCTGGATTTTTTTTAAACTGTGTAGGATGGGGAGTAAAATCACAGGTTGTTAATGAGATTAGGCTTTACCTGTCCTATGTAGGAAGCTTTAATATATTCCCAGGTGCAATGTGGGACCCTATATGTCTAATATTGTGTCTTGAACTGCACTTCTATCTCATGGATGAAATGCTGGCCCTAATGAAGTCAGTGGGAAGTTTTGCCACCCAAATCAATGGGGCCAGCTTTTCACCCTAAAACGAATGCAAACACACCAAGTCATCAAAGAAAATAGCTAAAAAGCCTCTTCCTTTTTATTGCCTAGGTAGCAATTTTGCAATCTGTGAGGGTCATAACACACTTGGAGTTCACAGAAGAACCTTCCTGCATTTTGAACATAGCACCTCAGTTGTTGTTTCTAGAAAATGTTTATATTCAATGTACCCTGATTTGTTCTCATATGTACTGACAATCACGCAAACTAAATTTTACTACTGGCATCCCTGGCAGAGGTTTAAACAGTTACATTAACAGTCTTAATTAACACTAATACAATGGAAACTTGGTGGAGATAAGATATGCATTATTATAGATGCCTATTATTTACCATGAGAAAAATTAGTCTTGCTGTAATAAGATAATATGTATTTGCAGACTTAGAACTACACCAGTGTAGGGTGCAGGGATATATACTTGTGGGGCCAGACTTCAAAGGGATCAGTGTTACGTTCACAGAATACAAACAGAGAAGTTAGAATATTCTATATTTTTATCTTTCAGGAAGGTTGCAATGTAACATTAATTTATTTCTTAAAATCCAGATCCTTAACACTGAAGAACCAAAAACAGAGAAAGAGAAAGCAGGCTGCTCCCTAAGGCAGAGTGGCACAACCCACTCCATCTTGCTCTAGGCTGGCCGTTTGCAGATTGACTGCTGGAAGACACAGATAACACGCTTCCCTACCCTGCAAGCTGGACCTGGAAAACCTCTAAGAATTTAAAATGATAGCTTATCTTTACACTGTTGTCAATACACTAGACTTGGCATCCAAATCTGAGGCCCACTTTTCAGAAGAGCTCCTCTCTCCATTTAAGCATCTATATTAGGACCAGATTTGCAGCAGTGCTCTGCACCTAGCAATTTCCAATATCACACTTACAGTTAGATTTTTCAAAAGAGCTCTGCATGCAATATGCACCCAACCTGCTGAGCAATTTTGAACATTTAGCTCCAGCTGTGAGTACTGAGTTCTTTTGAAAAATCTGGTCAATAGCGTAAGTATGCACTGATGGACAAGAAGGTGAGAGAGGGCACAAAGAACCATGGTCTCCAACCCCCATATCTTTTCTAACTTGCCCAGGGGGCCAACCACATTCTTAGTCCTTGTGTATCCTGGGCCAAATCCTGAGTCTTTCCCTCATGTTCATCTCAATCTTTATTCAAGAAAAATTTCCAGTGCATAAGTGGAAGTTTTGCCTGAGTTAGGACTGAGTTAAAATACAGTAAGGATTTCAGGTACCCTGTGCAGGAGATGTGGAAGCATAGCACCACTGCTGGGCTGCTCAATGGGGGCAAGGAAGGCAGAGGCAAGGCAGTGCTATGAGACCCTTCTGTAATGGTCAGCAGGGTAGGGCCAGGTGGGGAAAGCAAGTGCTGCCCCCTTTTGAAGGGTGGTACAAAACTCCTGGCACAGCATGACTCACCCAGAGCCCTGGAGTCATTCTGGTTGAAGCCAGCATGCCTCTGAGATTTCTTTCCGCTGTGCAGCCTCTCGTCAGCCCTGTATCCTCCACAGCATCAACCACTAAACATCCATCATTCATGGAAACTGGAGATGGCAAGGTCTACTGAGTCAGCCCATCCATGTCTTTGACCATGCAGTAGCAAACCAATGGACACTGAAAGGAAAGAAAGTTATGTCACAGAAACAGTAGGCTCTAGGCTGTGTTTAGTCTTCTCTTGGTATCGAAGCCAGTGGTGGCTCCCTGATTCTCAGGCTCACGCTACGCTAATTTATAGTAGCCCCAGGCTATTACTGGTATCAGTCCCTTAGGGGCCAACCACCAGCTGAGACTAGTCCCCTCTGAACTGCTGTCCTCTGCGAGGGCTGAGGGGGTGGAGTTGGGGGTGTGTATAGTAGCTGGCTATGCCAGCTCAGACCCCACCCAGTCAGGGGAATTCTCAGCTGCTGTGATATAGCCGGCTTCCAGTCCCTTTGCACTGCTGGAGTGTTCCAGTAAATCTGGACCATAGTTTGGATGCTGTCCAAAGACACCAGACCCCCAAGTGCTCTCATTCCAATCCAGGACAGAACTGAGGGCAGGGTAATATTCTGAGATAGTAAATGGCACAAGCAAACAGTTTTATGCTTCCATAAATACCTTTGTTCCAAATATTTTCTATTAAAACAAAACAAACATGAGGAAGTGATGTTATGGTTCTAACTTAAATCCACAAAATAAGGAAATTGAGAGTTAAGGCTTCTTCCATCAGTGGCACCCTTCTGCGGGGTCCCGTTAGGCATTGCAGGGGTTTGAAATCAGTGTGTGGTATTAAGTACTATACCACATGGACTGCATTACTTAGGCAAAATTAAGCGAGTTCCACAATGAAAATATGAAGGTTATTTTAACACAGGGTTTTTTTCCCCCATCTAATTCCCTTTGTTTCTTTAAACGTTAAAAGGAAAAAAAACCAGTGGAGGTGTGAGAGACTCCCATGATCCGTAGATCTTTGGCAGCAATCACAGTATGTCATGGGAAGGCATAGAATTTGGAATCCTTGATCCAAGAGCTGACACCTGGAAACACGTGAACAAGAAGCAGTGCTGTTGAGAAAGATGCAGAAGTGTGCCTGTTATGCTCCTTCCCCTTCTCGCCATCCCCCCGCCCACACACACTTTATTCATTTATTTTGCATGCTGTTTTCTCACACAGAGTTAAATGCCTCCTTCCCACTCTCTTAAGACCAGGAGCATGGATGTCTTGGAAAATCCTTCTGCTCAGAGGGTCAGCCAGGAAGGAGGTCACCAGCCAGACCAGGTGTCAGTTCCCTACTCTGTTCAAAGCACAGGATAACATTTCCATTAATAGATGTCTTAGCTACAGCATAGTTTAATGATACCCCTTTCGTCTCACTCCCTGCAATTTTTTCCTTTTCCTCTCACTCTCTTTAAAGTAAGTTTTTCTGAATGGGACACCAAATCTGGACCAACATGGATGTTTTACACAACCAGATCTCAGATTTGGACATAAGCTCAGGTTTAGCAAAACAAAAACAAACAAACAAACAAACAAACAAACAAACAAACAAACAGGCTTTTACAGAAACTAAAACCTTTAGAAACACTCCCATGAACACAAACTTGCAGTGTTTGCAACACAAAACTTTGTACACAAAATTGAGCACAAAATAGCAAAATCGACTAGAAAACTAACTACCAAAAAAAATGGCTAAGAGCAGTCTATGCCAAGCAGTTACATCATCCAGGTTCAAACACAGAAAGGAAACAGACAGCATAAACAATTCTAATAATCTAAGGTGTTATTTGTAACAAAAGATAACCAATATTTTTATTACATGATTTTTACCTTTTGAGAGACAATATTACTTCAGGACACTAGGGATAAAATCCCAGAGGCCCTCCCCATACAATACGATTAATTAGGTGTTAATTCAAAACAAGTGTGGAAATCAAGATTATTGTCTACAAAGACTTAATGACTAAACACTAACTGAGGGTCAGATTATCCCCTCCCCCAGGTTAAATGATTGCCCTCCACTTCATGAGTAGAAGTGGGGGATCAAACACCTCCGTCGCATTGCCTGCCCACTCATGCAGGTCCCAAGTTAGAGGTGGAAGGACTGAGAAAGGAGTGGGTAAATCAGGGTCATAGCTATGGTGAGGAAGAACATTATTCCCCTCAGGCTCCATGGAGTTTATCCCCACAAATATTATATCTTTTCTATGAATTACCCACAGGGTTGCCCAGCAGAAGTTATGGTGATGGGAATCTGAGGCAATGTTCCTGTCAGGGGGCCAGGGCTGACAGAGAGGGGCATGCTGGGTGTAGAGCCCATTCACATTCCCAAGGTGTCTGCATAGATGGATCTGGTCTTCAGAGGGATGTGCCAAGTTTTATGACCTTATCTATAGGATGAGGGAGTGGTGGTGGTGACCACTTGAGGGGATGATCTAGCCTAGAGAGAGGAATGTGAGGTACATAGGGTTTTATGTGGGAGTAATAGGATAGAATTCAGAAAGTAACAATTTTGGGTAAATTTCCAAGAAAGAGGACTGTGACAAGGCAGCCCTGCCTGGGTGCTCTCCAGTGGAAGGCTGAGGTATGACAGGTGCAAGTGCCTCAGTTTCCTCTTTCTTTTAGAGTCCCCAGTAACTTCACACATGCTCGATACATAGATGTAGTCCTTTGTGAGGTTAATTTATTACAAAAGTCTCACAACAATAATCCAGCAACCTCCAGAACTGTTCAAATGGCACATTCACTGTTTCAAATCCCAACAGTCCATCAACACGCCAAGCACAGGTCTCACCATGCTCCAGCTTTCTAATACAGTTCTTGCTTCTCGCACCACACTCAGGCTCTCAGGTACGGCTCCAGTGGCTTCACCATGCCTCACCCCAGTCCCCCAAGCTGGGGTACTTCTGCCTTGTTTCCTTCCCAGGTATGGTTTCAGCTCCGACCCAGAGACATCAGCAGGTTACTCCTCCATCATATCCCAGCTTTCAGCCCTCTCTGGCCCTCCAGATTCAGCTCTCTGGCTCAGAAAGCCAGCAGGCCCTCTGCTGCTTTGAGCTTTCAGCCCTCTCTAGCCATGGCTGTCTGGTCTGGGAAAGTTTGTAGGTGACCCCTCAACTGTCTTCCTGCTTTCCATTTTCACCAGCCTGAGCTGGCTCCACTGCTCAACCAGGGAACTCTTAATGCTCCCTCTTTCAGGATCATCCCCTGCCTGAAGTTCTCAGCCCACCTCTGCTCTTCTTCTGAGTTCTCTCTACTCTTCTACTTTCACTTATAACTCCCAGGGGCAGTCCCAGCTTCTCATTACACCTAATTAGGGTGTAACTGGACCAGGAGAGCTGGATCCAACTTCATTTAAGGGGACAACTTCTCTGTTACAAGGGCATATCACTTGGGATTCAAACCTAGAGCATGAGACTTAGTATGGTCTAGTGGACCAGCCACTAGACTGGAACTCAGGAGATCTACCTTCTATTTCTGACTCTGCCACTAACCTACTGGGTGATTTTAGCCAACTAACTTCACTTCTGGCTACCTCAGTTTCTCCACTTGTAAAACAGAGATAATGATACTGATACCTTCCTTGGTAAACAGTTTTGACACCTATGTATGAAAAGTGCTAAATAATATGTAGTTATTATTACTGTCATTATTAGACAAAAACAGTAGGGGTATCAAATCCCACGGGGTTAAGATTTGAGCCCCATGATTTTGAGACATAGGGAGCAATACTGCCTTTTCAGGAGTGGATGGACTAAGAATTCTTTTTGTTCTGTAACTTCCACCTTTCACTTCTGTTTATTGTAAGGGAAACAGATCATGCTGGACCAGGCCCAGAAGATGGTATTAACTGGCATATGCCTTTGCTATTGAAGTAATAAATTATCAAACTTTTACATCAGTTTTACTAAAGAGGCAACTCAATCTCCAGCTTTTGAACACATGATACATTGTTCCACAGAAGGGACTCTGAAGCCAAATTTCATTGCTGCAAACTGATAGGAGCAACACTTTCCTCCTAGGAGTATCACTTTGTGCAACTATAAAGAGAAAACAATACATACAGTCATTGGTTTCATTAGAGACACCAGCACAGAACAAATCAGAAATGGTTGGAACATCTACATTTCTAAGGCTGCTATCCATTATTTAATCCTAAAATAAATCTTCCCATTAGTGTTATATTTAGATACTCTGGCAATGAGGCTGGCATTAAAAAAAGTTGCTGTTTGCTTGCTCTGAAATCTTAAGCAAAATCAGTTATAGCTCCCACACATTGACTACAATTATTTTCCCCTCTCACTCTTTAGCCTATCCACTTGATTTCCAGGCTAAGAATTTGGCCCTTTAGTGCATTACAAAGAATCCAAAGAACTAACCTTTTACTGCTGGGAAACAGCTAATGTTCCTGCCAGTGAGCTAAAGCTGGAGTATCCCTTTGTCATGGCCAAATTTATGACATGGATCAAAAACTATAAAAAGCTGTGTTGCATCCTGCCATTAAGGAGAATTAATATTTTCAGTGGTATGTTAACCAACGTTTTTCCAGTGTCTCTCGTTAAAAGCAGATTGTTGACTTTTCGTCATAGTGTGCCAAACGTTTTCATTGAAAGACGACTTTCATCTTACAACCATTATTTCTTAATGGACTTGGATACGGGTAGCGTACAGGAATGGATTTCCTTTTTAGCTCAGTGCAATGGCCCATCATTAGCGTGCTGGGTCTTGCAGAACCATTACACATGCAAACATTTAAAGCATTTCCAGGGTGACTATTTCCCTGCACCTGAAATGCAATTCATGTTTTATCTATTATATTTAAGTAACTTTTGATCACATTTCACCTTTCAAGTATCTCTGCTATGATCACTTCTCATTCTGCTATACAGTAAAAGTCATAATGAATGAGATCATACACAAATTTTTTTTTTATGGAGTGCATTTTGTAGAACTTTCCCCTCATCGTGTGCAATAAATCTGTCTTTGAAAATCCACAAAGCCCAAACATTGACCATTTGACAAGAATACTCTGTGATGACATCACTCACCACTTATTTCTCATTATTGGGTAGATTAGAGGCTTTGTATTTGGCAACAAAATATCTACTATTTTCCTTTTTAATATTTCTATTTTTAGTAATTTTCTATTCATTCCTGCTTTCCTATTGACATCTGTCATCTGTCACAGAACAACACGTGCCTGCTTTGCAGGAGTGTAATTTTTTCAGCTGACACAGACAATGTATCAAATGTTTTCAGAGTTGCCCATTACTCTGGTTAAACCCTATCATTCCTAGTATATACTTCTAAAGATTCCTTAAAAATTACATAGGCAGATGCAGTTTTGGAAACTTTCAACCTTTGATGGTATTTTGAATCACAGCTCTATTGGCAGCAAACAAACTCAAAGTAACAACCCCAGAGTATGATGCCATCAGTTCTAAGAAGCTCTGTACTATTACTGTGTCTTCGTTCAGACTTTATATCCAGCACAACAGACTTTGCAACCTTCATTAAGAAAAACTGGCACCCAAAGGTCACCATATGTTCCTTTTTTAAAAACTTGTGTTTACGTGCAGATGTATATTTATTTTTCCACTTTACATCCTCTTTAAACTGTTCTTACTGTGAAGCTAATGAAGCCATTGCTTTAATCCTCACCAGTGTGCATCATATGGCACTTTCCATTTGAATCCCATTTTTCTAGTGTGCTTCCATAGACTCATAGATTTTAACTATTTCCTTTTTATTCTGCTGTGGTGTTCATTACATTCTTGGTCAAGAGGCTTCACCTCTTCAAAGGGCGGTGAAAGAAACCAGAGGTCTTAAGTGCAATGCTAAGGGTGGAACTGAAGCCAATTCCACCTTGGTCAGGTGCAGTCCAAGGTTAGGTGGACTACTGAAGCCAATTTTAATGTATTTAATAGAAATCATATTAAACTTTTGAGTCTGGCTACTTCTAGCTCAGGTCTAGAGACTCTTCTAATGTTCCAGCTATTTCTCAATTATACAGAGCAGCTACTGTGAATGTCCTGATTTGAACCTAAGTATTTTTTAAATCTTTATTACGAAAATACTAGCCTTAAGAAGAGACCCACATTCTTGATAGAATAAAGTAATGTCTGAGACGTCTACTACTGTGGTTTATATTTTGTAATGTTTCCCAAATAGACTTGGGCCTGATCCAAAGCCCATTAAGGTCGATGGAAAAATTCCTATTTGAATCAGGCCCTTTATTCTCAAAGAAAATTTTCCAATTTCTTTAAACTATGGGTCCCATTCTGCAACCCTTACTCTAGTAACCCTTACTCACTTGAGACATGTCAATGAAGGTCATGTGGGAAGCAACAGGACTATTCCAGTTAGTAAGGGTTACAGATTTGGCCCCTATTTCTTTTTTCACCTCTGCACTGAATGTTTCGCAAAAGATGAATTCCTCTGTGATTGGTACTAGTCTAGAAGATTAGGCTTTTATACTATATTTTATACTTGAGCAAATCCCACTGAACTCATTCTGTTTTATGCTCCTTCTTAGAGGAGACTATTATATGTAAGCTGAATCTCTTAACTATATCAAATCCAATATAAACACCCTCTTTATAAGACACACCTCACTCTAATGTGCAGTGTGGAGCTCCTAACAAAAATTATAAATGGAGTGCTGTGTTCAGGCATTTAACTCCTTCATTCCTAATGTTTAATCACAATGCATAAGCTGTTTTTATTTTGCACTTGAAAATAAATGGGAAACCATAACTTAACCCATATGATGCATTAGAGCAAATGTGGGAGAAGGTTTTGACTAGGAAAAGAAAATTATGAAATGACTAAACCAAGTTATTTTAAATTCATTTCTTTTTTTTAATTGGGGGGGAGGGGGCCTGGGAGGAGGAAGGGGAATGTGCTAAAACTTTGCTAATTGTTGCAGAGTTCAAACCTGTTTTCATTTATTTGAAATTATTACATAATGGAAGTGGGATGCTATAATTCAACCCAAATGGGCGACTTCAATAAGCGGGTGGAAATGATTCAGGACATTAAAGAGAAGCTGTTTCAATAACAAATCTTTACTATAATCAGGAGTGAAGTGGTTAATTTAAGTTTTTACTGAAAAACAGGCTGGCAAAAATGTTTCCAGGGATGTGGGGATTTTTTTCCTTTTAGTCAGTAGGGGTTTGGAGAGGAGGTTTGGAAGGGAAGGAGGGCTTCGGTTCCAGGATCCCTGCATTCCCACGAGCTCCATTAAGGAAGGGGGAAGGGCTTCCTGCTGAGGCAGCCATCTGCAGCATTCTGTGAACAGCAGGAACCAAAGGCCTGGTAAAAGGAGAGCAAAGCCAGGGTGACAATTCTGTCTGGATTCAAAATCAGAGTGGCTGACTTTCTTTATTATTATTATTATTAAAGGGGAGGGTTCCTCCAGCATGAATTATCAGATATATAATGGAATTTTAATTGTGACAAAACAATAGCGTTACAGGCAGCAAAGTGGCTAGCGCAAACACACCCTGACAGCCCCTCCTGGAATGTGCTGACAGCAAGCTGGGATTGTCATCATCCAAGCTACTGTCACACTGCAACAAACTATCTGGAATCCATAGATGCGTGCTGAGGTTCCCTTAAGTTATTGCTTTCTAGGCTAGCGTAAATTAGATCTGGATTTTTGGAAAGTGCTGTCACTTAATACCTATTTTATTAAAGTTATTTTTATGCCTATCATTTGAGGCTAACACATCTGTTATTTCCTCCACTGCCTGGCTTTAGTGAATGTTGCCTATGGAAAGTAGCAAAGAGTGACACCGGGGGGGAAAAAACAAGGGTGTTTTAACTTCCAACATCTGGATAAAACAATATTAAGGAAACAGGAACAAATAGGTACAGTAGCTTACAAAGCAAAAGTCCACTTTAAAAAAAGAAAACAACAACAACAAGGGTGCACAGTGTATATGTTACAGAAGATTTTTATATAAATTTAGTCTGAGCAGTCTAATACAATAAAATAAGATTGAAAAAAAAATCTCATTAAAGAAGAGGCTGCTCTAGCTGTGGCTATAGATCATCTAAATACTAACCCCGTGAAGCACTCAGGTACAAAGGAGAAAAAAATATAAATATACATTCCCTCCCAGCAAAGTCTCAGAATTCACAAAAACTTCCTGTTATGTAGTTTTCAATAAAGTTTTATCACCGCTATATACAATTCCCTGGCTGCTACCTAGAGAGATGAAGTAAACTCTACTGTATTATATGCAACTTCAAAACTGAATTAAGCATTCCAGTGGAGTGAAATATCAGGATGAAGAGTGTGGTGGTAGTTTTACTGAGTGAAAAGGGGACAAATGTAAAAGCTCTTAACTTTTGAGCCCCGAGGACTGTAACGACTTAACAAAAAAACTTCAAGGAAAAGTAAACCCGAGAAGGAAATATCTACAGCAGAAATATCTACATGAAAATACCACATTTCAATACTACAGTTTTCCTTCTTTTGACTTTGATAGATTTATTGTTACAATGTACATTCCTAAACACTCCCATTTGTTGTCTGAATTCCTGTTTGTGACCTTAAAATTCCAAATTTATGATGTCACCATCTGCCTCTTTTTCCAAGGGCATTGTATTAAAAAATAAAAACAGTATGAAAATACTTCATGCTCTCCCCACACCCTCCACTTTTCTCCTTTTAATAAGCATAGCCTTGGCATCAATTAAAATGACCAAAACGTTTTAAATGGAACACGCTAACAACGATATCCAGTATTATAAAGGACATTTTTATTTCACAAAATTGGGTGACACTGCTAAGAGAGGTTTCCATTATGCCAAGATTTAATTATTTGTGTGTGTGTATGTATGTATGTATTTGGGGAAAGACTTTTAATTTCATTTTAATGCTTTGTGCATTTGCTATCAACTCATATCCAGTGCAACAGCTTTTCTTTGAGAAAAGTTAAGGGCAGCTGCAGCTCCTCTGACTTTTTTACCCAATTGGGGAAGCTGCTGTCTGTGTCTCATGAAAGCTTAATTCTGTATACCAATACAAGTCACTTATGCCCCACCTCAAAGCGTTTGAGCACATATGTAACATTAAACAAGTGAATAGTCTCATTGACTACAATGTTAAAGGTACGCATGTGTTCAAGAACTTTGCTGAATTGGGGCCATAGTCCATACACACGACCAAGTGTGCAGCCACAGGTTAGGGACACTATTAATTAGCACAGTCTACTATACTGGTCAGCAGACAGTACCACATGCACAACTACATGAATCTTTACAATGGTGCAACATAGCAGGAACTCAGACAGACCAGAGAGACTGTACATTCCCAAATGATATCTGACTAAAACCAAACTGTAGCATGAAGACTGACATAGTAAATAATTAGCCTGATCCTAAAAGTTGCTGAGAATCCCCCTGGTTTCAATGGGAGTTGCAGATGCTCTGCTCTTTTCAGGATCAGGCTCAAAGTTAGCTTTTCAAACAAACATAGCTCACAAACCATAGCAGTAATTTTCCTGAAGGAACTCTGGGGTCCAAACCCACATGAACCAAATCCAAAAATAAATAAATGGTCTGTCTGAAACTCTACTGAGACCACTGAGTTTTGCACAGCTCTAGGAGGAGGAGGAGAACCTTTTCTCCCTTAATCTCATAAAAGATTCTTTTTCTCCTAAGGGGTTTGTGGATATAACACAGATTCCCAACACTGAAACCAAACTGCTGAAGCAATATTAGCTGCTATACTGTTTTGCAAAATCTGAAAACTCATATCTTTGTTTTATTAATTTAACATTTTAAAAGGTTCAGTGGGCCAATATGATTATTCCAAAGTAAAAAGTTTTTCATACTTTTAAAAAAAAATGTCTGTAACTCGAGTTATGAGATCATTCCCATGTGGCAACCCACTGGACACTCTTAAGTATCTTCCATATATTTAACAATGTTACAGCCTACACTGTTTCTCATATTACTTTATATGCATTTACATCTGCGTCAGCCATGACTAGCTGATATCACTAGTACAGAAAATACTATGTACCATGTGTCTGCAAAGGATTATAAAACAGAGGGTGCCATTGATGAAAAATATTTTTGCCTGTTTACATGAAAAAGAAATTGCACAGGGTGATTGATTATTTGCATCAGTTAATACAAAGAATAATTATAGACTAAAATGTAGGGGAAAGTGAGCAACACAGTGAGAAGCACTTTATATCAACAAGATCAAGTCAATAGCAGAATAAGCTAGCAAGGACAGTCGTGTAACTACCATCACTGCAGCTATATGGGATGTGTATTCACAGTAATGGAAATTCATCACCCCAATTATAGGGCCACCATGAAGTCTATCCACCACTTACATCCTCAAAATATGGCACAAGTGGTATTTGAGAGATGCATAGCCTATTTCTGGCCCTACGCACAGAAGTGAATTTCACCTACTGAGGCTAAGAAGAAAACTAATGGAGACTAGAAATCAGTTGATACTATCCCTCAGGAGTGTAAGAAATAAAGTAGAATCTCAGGGTTTCTCAAACTTCATTGCATCATGACACCCTTCTGACAACAAAAATTATTACACAACCCCAGGAGGGGGGACTGAAGCCTGAACCCAGCTGCCCTGGGTGGCTGGGCCAAAGCCTGAGCCCCACCGTCCTGGGTGGGGAGGCCAAAGCCAAAGTCCAAAGGCTTCAGCTCCATGTGGGGGCCTGTAACCTGAGCCCACCACCCAGGGCTGAAGCCCTTGGGCTTTGGCTTCAGCACTGGACGGGGCTTGGGCTTCAGCTTTGGTCCCAGGTGGTGGGGCTCGGGCTTTGGCTTTAGCCCCAGCAAGTCTTAGCCATCCCTGGGGACCCCATTAAAATGGGGTCCCGACCCACTTTGGGGTCCCGACCCACAGTTTGAGAACCACTGAAGTAGATTATTTAAGAGATCCTTTTTGAACATATTAGCTATGGAATCTCCCAAAATAGTTAAAGATGGATATTCAAAGAACAAGATTTCCATCAGTATTAAAAAAATCAGGTTGTAGGCAGCAGTGGTAAAATGCTTTTATATACGACTTAGCAATACTTGCCCAGATAAAGGATGGGTGTATTTTACAGTAAATCAGAATAAATGAAAATAAAAATAAGTGCTTTCTGAATAGAGATACATTTAAGCACTAGCTTAAGTTAAAACCCAGGGTTAAGTGTTTGCTGCCTCAGGATCTCATACTCTGCATAACTGAATTGTGGTTGCAATGCAATGCGGTTGTATTATATCCTATTTAGGTTCTTAAACCTTCCCATCTGATGACTTTCAAGAGTTAGAAAATTAGAGACCAACATCAATTGGAGTTTGGGATAAAATCTGGACTATTGATTGCAACAGGGTTGCAGTGTTATAAGAGACCATGAACTGGGCTAATTGCTCAAACCTTCACAAGCAAGAAAGGGGCACATGGGAGAGGAACCGTTGTACCTGAGAACATTAGTCCAAGCATTGGAAAAGAGTGGAGTTAGAGACAGAGCTTGAGCTGAGACATAAAAAGATGGAGAAAGCAGGCCTAACACTTAACAACAAGTGCAAATTCTCAAAAGATAGAATTCGTTTCTAGGCCAGATCACTGATGGAATAGGGGTCAGACCAGAACCAGAGAAAGTGCAAATGGTTACCCAGATGCAGGAACCTCAATGTGTCAATGAAGTATGTTGATTCATAGGCATAGTGACACATTTAGGAACCTTCCTTCCTTAACTGGAGAAGTCAAAGCCATTACAAATCTCCTGAGTTTATAAAATTCCTGGTATTGGGGAACTAAACAGAGTCAGGCATTCAGAGAATGGAAGTAAGACCTGACCAAATTACATCTACAAAACCTTTTTTGAGCCATTCCTCCTTTTACACTTTTGGTGTGGTGTGTCTGGTATCAAGGCCCTAGAGAGTTTATCAGCTGTGACAAGATTCTTCCCAGATACATAGCAATTGAAAATAAAATCTCATGAGTTTCATTCAAAAACACTATATCCTAGGTGATAACTCATCTAGGTTTTTTGAACTTAGAAGAGCAACTGGAAGTTTGTGGTCAATGGACATGAAATTTTGTGTCCAAAAGAAAAGCTCTGAAATATTAACAAGCCCATGTAACTTCTTTTTTTATTTGTGCATGGTGCTGCTCTGTAGTGATGAGTGCTCATGAGGCATACACTACTGAGCTCCACAATGAAAGCGATTACTCTTGAAGGAGGTCTGTCCTAGTTAGAGGACGAAGCATTACCTGAAACTATGGTGGTTTTATTTGGCTTATATAGCCAAGAATGGCTCAAAAAAGGTTTTGTAGATGTAATACTTACTCCTTTACCAATCAGAGACAAATGCCTGCAAGAACAGAAAAAGAAGCTAGAGGCAGATGAATTACTGAATCAAGTCATGACTCACTGCAAAAAAAGCTGGAAAAATCATACAAAGTCTGAAACTTCTATGAAAAAATATTGGGTAATTTCTGGGGAATCTTACCATAAACCAAGGTCAGATGTTGAATGGGTTCAGACTGGTTTCCCTATGCCAGTGAAAAAGGACATCCTTGACAGACTGCATGAGGGACACCAAAGCATTACAAAATGCAGAGAGAGAACTAAACAGTCTATTCGGAGGTCTGGGCTGAGCAAACAACTATAACAGAGAGTTGAGAAATATGATATTTGTGTACACATGAGAATCAACACACTGGAACCATTACTACCACTTGCTCTAGCAGAAAGGCCATGGCAGAAGGTTGGGAATCGTATTTTCTATTTGGGTAATACAACTTATCTGTTGATAACGGATTGTTTCTCAAAATTCATTGAAGATGCCAGGTTGCTCAACACCACATCAAATGCAGTTTTGGAGAGGATAAAACTCTTCTTTGCCCATTTTGGGATTCCAGAACACATTATCTCTGGCAATAAGTTAAGTTTTCCTCTGAGACTTTTAGAGGTTTGCAGATACCTGTGCTTTCACTCATGTTATATCCCACACACAGTTGCCTCAGAGTGATGGTGAAGCAGTAAAGACAATAAAAAAAAAGTCTTTTTAAATCCTTAGATCCTCATCTTGCCCTCCTGGCATACTAGTCAACACCTCTAACAAATGGATTCAGCCCTGCAGAACTGTTGATGAGGAGGAAGTTGAGGACCACCATCCCAACCATCCCTTCCCAACTAGACCCTGGTTGGCCTGACTTTCTGAGACTACAGAAGAACAATGAATATAAAAGCCGTTAGAAGAGGGACTTTGATAGGCACCACAGAGTCAAATCCGCAGGAGTACTGAATCGCGGAGATCACATCAAGGTGAAAGATTCTCAAGAAAAGGGTACAGTGATGTGCTCCAGAACACCTTGATCCTACTTTGTAAGGGTGCCAGTAGGAAACATCCATCGGAACCAGTGTCCTCTTTTCACATCACCATTACACCCTGTTTGATACTGTGAGACTGAACCTGTGAATAACACCCCACTGCCGACATAGAATCACCAGTGTGTCCTCCAGATCCTCTCCCTGCAAGCAGACATCTAACAAGAGACAGCCTCCTGCGTAACTGGAAGATTACATAAGATCTTGAGAATTCAAGAAAGGGCAAGGACTAGTAGCCGAATTCTTAAAAGGGAAGAATAAATCCCTGACACAAGGCTGAAGGTTCAGGGAATCTACCCTGTCCTTCTGTCATGGACTCACAGGTCGTGCCCACTCTTGGCCCCGTATGGTCCCTGGGGGGAACCTCCTTCTCGGGGGTCCACTCTCTCTGCCTTCTGGAAATGCACCTCTCTGAGCGCTGGCATGCCTGTCTCTCGCCATAGGTCCCCTCAGGGAGTCCACTCACTCTCACCCCCCGGGGCCTCCACTCTCAGAGGGAATAATGCAACCCTGATCTCTAGACCAGAGCAACTCTCAGCCAGCCTAAAACAGGAGGGTTTATTGAGCATCTAAACACAGCATAGGAAACTCTCAGGGTCCTCAGGCCTGGCCTCCCTTAGCACCGCACATCCAAGTCTCACGTGCATCCAGGTGGGCTCTGCCTGCTCTCTCTCTCCAGTCTAGAGACCTTGCGTGTTCCAGCTGGGCATCCGATATCACAGGTCCCAACAACTCCTCCCTAGTCCTTTGTCTTCCATCCCAGGTAAACAGGTTGCTGGGGCCCTCTCTCTTCTGTCCTTTGTTCTCTGGCTGGAACTGGTTGGTCAGGTCACCGGGGTCCTCTCTCCTCAGCCCATTGTCCTCCCACTGGCCAGAACCAACTGGCTGCCAAGCTGGGGTGGGACTCTTAGTCACACATGGTCCTCTGCAACAACAAACCCTCTCCCACCACCTTGTTAAACATGCAGCACACAGAGAAACTGAGGAGCGTACATGCTATTCGTGTAAAACAGTACAAAAATCCCCAACTTCGTCACACCTTTATAGGGCTGTTTTTCTTGTTTTGTGTTGCTATTTTATTCCTGTTATATGTTGTTTAAGTTTGGATAAAGGTTTTATCACCCTTCCCTTTTTGAGAAAGGGAACGTAGTCTTAGTTATGAATGTTTAGGGTGACTCCTGGGGGCATGGACCAAAGCAGTAAGAGTCTGTGGAAACAGGAAATGAAGTCAGCTTTGCATTCACCCCAGCTATGGAGTGCTGGGTCCCTCTAATCTCTACAGTTTTAGTAAGAAGTCAACCAACATGATGAAAAATCCCTACATTTTGAAATGCCTTTCACAACATGGAGGAACTTAAATGCTAGCTCAAGTGAATGAACAAGTGCCAGTCTGGGGAGTGGGAAGTTCAATAGTGTGGAAGACAGGCATCTACCAGGGCTATTTAAAACAAAAACAATAAGACTCACAATGGTGACTAGTTTTGATATCCTCAAATTATGCTGATTAGTTCTGATATTCCCAATTTTTATTCATCCAAAGTATATTATAGTAATGAGGAGTAAGGTTCAGAAATATATTTGTGCAGAAAACTAGTAGAGAATTGAGGCTGAGTAATCAAGCATTCAAAATAATGTTTCTGAATGTTCAGTTCTAGCTTTGGCCATCTGTGCTAATGCCATAAAATATGTTCCTTAAATCATAACTTAATTGTATTACAATGCAAAGTGACATTTCTTATACAATCTGTAAGTATGGCACCCAGAAGGACAGATAATCCAAACCATGTTTCTTCAGAAGTAGTGGTCAGCAGATCCAAGCAATGACCAATCTATTGGCCTTCCCCTTGCTCCTCCCCACAAATCCCCTGTGTAATGTTCCCCCCTTAGTGCTGTCTTCCATGATTCAAGTTCTCTGAGCATCCAGGCACTGTGTCCACTGTGGAGCCACAGTCATTCAGCTGGGCTGGGCACCTCAGCAACTCCAGAGAAGAGCAGTGAAGGGGGAAATTGCCAGGGCAGGGTAAGCTCCTAAATCATTCAGAGCCAGACTGTGGTACACTTACTCATTCTAAGTAGTCATTTACTCTGCAATAGTCCCATTGGCTTTATTAGGTGTTCAGTATGAGTAAAGGTGGCACAAGGGCAGGGGGAGGGGTAGCTCAGTGGTTTGAGCAGTGGCCTGCTAAACCCAGGGTTGTGAGTTTAATGCTTGAGGGGGCCATTTAGGGATCTGGGGCAAAAATCTGTCAGGGGATTAGTCCTGCTTTGAGCAGGGAGTTGGACTAGATGAGGTCCCTTCCAAACCTGGTATTCTATGATAATCTCTGGCCCTTAGCCAGCAGTTGATATCATCTCTCTAGATACCTATATCTGTGCAGTCAATGATGAAAATGCAAAGTAAGAGTTCCAGATTTCATTGTAGTAGCTAAAAATTGGTAAATTTGTTATCTGATCATTTTCTTTCTGCTAGCAGCATCTCCCACAATAAAGACATATGTTCTATTCTCCTCCTGTCTACAATTTCCAGAGGCAGGTCAAAGCTGTATCACAGCCTGTGCTAGCCATACACCCTGCTGCCAGATGATTAATTCTAAATTTGTGTAAAGACTCACAGAATATGATTAGTAATAACTTCAATGCCAACCAATATACTGTACATAGGCTATGGCCTACTATCAACATTAATACTGTCCCTGGGCTAGGAAGCCCAACCAGGGAGGGTGGCATTGTGGGAGATGCTTCTAGCAGAAAGGAAATGATCTGGTAAGAAACTTACCATTCTGCAACTCAGCATCTCCCACAGTTCTGATAGGTATGGGAACTAGTGAATGATATCCAGAAGTAGGGAGGGATAAGAAAAAAACAATGAAATAGGGAAGTCCCACCAGCGTTAATTACCCAAAATGGCAATGCTGGACCACTGCCTGCAGCACCTTCCTGCCAAAGGAGGCCTCTGTGGAGAACAGAACATGCACTTTATAGTGTCCAGTCATTACATTGCTGCCCCCAGGGCCGGCTGCATGCACCAGCGCAGCAAGCAGGTGCTTGGGGTGGCCAACGGAAAGGGACGGCACGTCCGGCTCTTCGGCGGCAATTCGGCGGCGGGTCCCGCGGTCCCTCTTGGAGGGAAGGACCTGCCGCCGAATTGCTGCCGAAGAATGAAGCAGCAGCGATAGAGCAGCCGCCCATCACGGCTTTTTTTTTTTTTTTTTCGCTTCTTGTGGCAGCAAAAACGCTGGAGCCGGCCCTGACTGCCCTGCAGATCTCTGCTGTGGAAGCACAAGCTCTTTCTGCACACAAAGTCACCAAAGATCTTGTGGCACGTGCCTTGATGCTGCCTGGAACAGGAGCACCTGATGCCTTGTATGCCTCTGTGATGCATAGTTGATCCATATAGCTAGCAATAGTTTGGATACTCTGATCCCTTGGCACTTCAGAAGAAAAGGAAACAAGAAGCCCAGTCTTCTTGTTAATCTGGCGTGATTGATATAGATTTTAGTTCTCTTTGAGCATCTAAAGTGTGCCACAGCTTTTCTGTTGGGACCTGTGGCTTTGGAGAGGGTGTATAAATTCTTTTACTGTACTGCATCCAGCTCTTTCACTTTTTATCCCAATAATTCTCTAGACAGTATAGTGTTCTGCTCATAGTAAATGGTTAAGAAGTAGATTACTAAAGGGAATTACCTGGAGGAGCAAGCCTTCTTGTAACATCATTTTGTTCCAGTCATATAATTTCCTAGTGGCCCTATTTCTTTTTTATATATGTAGAAAGAGAAATCCTTTGGGAGCAAACCCTAACCCAGGACCCATCCATGACATGGAAACCCCAGGATCATGCTGAAACTAAAATACTGAGAGGGACCCACTCCCACAAGTATAGCCACATACCCACAACACAGCTTCCAATCCTCACTCCTACAGAGGAGGAGTGATAGACCATATGTCGTACTGTAGCTGCAATGTGGGGATGCTTCCCAGATGTCACAGCATTGAGATGTGTCATGGAACCTCTTCAGCTGAGTGACAGCTAGGGAGAGAATGAAATGTCCACAGAGGAAGAACAGGGCTGAGTGGCAAGTCTGAAACATAGCTGAGATTTTAATATGCGTTATACTTTCTGGGTCATAAAATTGTCCTTTATGTAACTCAGGAATATCTTTGCTGCTGTATGTTTATTACTCAACACTGGGTAGTTAAAATCCCCCATAGTTATGGTATCCTGTATTCCGAGTATCCCAAGAGTTGGTCTGGGAAATTTTTGTTCTTGTTGACCTACTGTCCTGCTCTTCTGTAGTAGAGGTCCACTGTCATTTCTCCTTTTTTTTTCATTACTTGTATCCTAATCTGAAAAGTTTCACCTCTTGTGTTTTGTTGTTTAATTGAATCTCACTGGGGTTTAAATACTTTTGACAAATGCCTCCCTCTGCTATTTTCTCTTCCTTTTCTAAGGAGTGAAACCACCTATAGTATAATATTCCAATTATGAGAATCATCTTATCAAGCTTCAGTTTTGCCCTTTAGACCATAAAATTCATTAATACTTCTAGTGCTTTTTGCTTGGTTTCTGTGCTTCTGCAACTATGCACAGCTACTTTTAATAATAATCTCTTATGAACTCTATCTTCTGCCTTATATTGCATGAGGAAAGTCCCTGGCAGATTTTAGTTAGATCGAAGGTCCTCTTCTGTTCTTGTCCCACCTACTTAAAATCATACTTAACAAACCCTGTTAGTTTTGAAACTAGAAAGGTGGTGGCCCTTACGCTTGAGCAGAGATCCTCAAGTCCAAACACATTCTATTCAGACAAACTTGCAATGTTCTGTGAATCAGAAGTTCTGTCTATGACAATGACTGGTTTCCAGCACCAGTCTTCTCCTTTCTTCATATGCTAGAAAGATCTGTGAGAAGATTTGCATTGCTGCCATTTCCTGTTTTCTTGTCAGGTTCTTCAGGTGAGCCATGATCACCTCAAAGTTTCCTTTGTTGGTGGCATGTGTAAATGGTAAGAATACCCTAACCTTCTGTAACTTAATTTATCCTGTACCCTGGAGAAAATATACCATCCTGGTTTCTTTATATGGACCACAGATGTCTTGGCCTAGCTTCCTCACTATTGAGTCACCAATCAGGTTCATTTGCATCTTTCTTTTTAATGACTCATGTTCCTGGCTTGGATCGTGGTCAAAAAGTTGGCAATGAATGGCTTCAGCTGGTTGCGTCTGTGTCTTTTCCTCCTCTGTTTCATCCATATCTGTTGTAGGTATCAACATTAAAAGGCTCTCTTAGTTTTCCTTCTGCTCTACTTATTGCTTTTAGTTTTAACTAATGCCACTTTCTTCACCTCCATCTTGTCTGCTGTTCCAATACTGTGACTTTCTTTCCAGTTGCTCCCGAATTCCTGTACAAACAGAAATCTAGGTTAGCTTTATTTGTTGCTTCCAGCAATATCAACTGATATACAGAACCGTACCTACCTTTTTCTCCTGTGGAGATGTCAACTTGTGTTAAATACACATGACTTTCATCCTTTTCATTCATAAACAGGAACACTGGACTCTTCAGAAGCCATTCTTTACAGTAGTTGCCTCTTTCCACATGATGCCGCTCCTCATTTGTTGGATCTTGTAAATGAGAAGGAATTTTGCTATTACAAAAACTCACTCTTCGCAATATTTATTCCCTGGAAAGTTCACTTTATGAATGTTCTGTATTTATTAATTCATTCCTTTGCTAATCACTATGTTTAGTATGTCCACTCAGCACCTAATTCCCACTTAGATCTAAACTCTCTGCAATCAGTTGTTGGCTGGGCTCCCAGAGTTGGTCAGATTAATTTTCTGTTTGTAGCAGTTTCACCTTCAGATTTTCATGCAATAGCACAATGTTATTATGTTGCGGTTTTCAAAACTGCAGAGTAATGCTTACATTTTAAAAAATTGTTTTCATTGAATTAATTTAATTTGACATAAAAAACATTTCTGTTTTTTATTGTTACCTTTTTCAAAACTTAAAAAACAAACAAACAGGGAATAAACTGCTTGATACTGTCCCTCTAAAAGACTTTCACAATCTCAGTTTCTAAAGTGATGTTTGCCTTGTCACATAAGAAGAGTTTAACACAACTAATTTGTGAGAAGTAAACTATTGCCATTAAATAGAAACGGGTTACGAGACAGAAAACAGGGAATAGGAATTAATGATCAATTTTTACCAAAGCAAGGAATTAACATTAAAAAGTGAACAGATCCAAAGACAGTTTTCCAGGTGAGGTCATAACATCAATTTATATAAAAGCATTACAACATTTTTATTATTATTAAAAGGAGTGAAAATAAATCACACAAAAGTGTTTGTACCCATGTGTACACAAACACATATAAAGCCTCCTAAATTGATTTCGTCACTGACTTTCAGCATGGAATCTGGATCTAACTCACACTTGAACTTTTTTTGGATCAGCACTTACCCTTATCTTTAAGGTTTGGTCTTGATGGCTTGTGCCAAGGGTACAATGATTCTGAAGGCTCACAAATCCACAAGCATCAAAATCCACAACCAAAGTCATTACTTAATTCTTCAAATTTGTGTGCAGAACATAGCTGAAATTTCCCCAATCAAACCTAAAATGTTATTGTTGTACCCTTGAGTACCAGTTGGAATTCATGTGTCATTGGCCACGCACATGATGCTGTTTATTTTTAAACCAATCTAGGTAAACAAATCCTTCCATCTTTCATTTCTATGTTTCTCTTGTTTGATATAATTAATCCTCTGAGAAGTTACAAATTAAACAGCACTTACTGAACCAAATGGTAACTTCTTCTTATAATGGTTTCTTTCATAAAGCATGGATTAAATATAAATTCACATCTTTTTGAATATGGAAATACTCTTAGTGATGAAAGTTATACTTCGTAAATGTGGAATGTGTGCTTCATGTTTTAAGTACTTTTTTAAAATAAATTACAATTCCAGTGAACTTCAAGATGATGCAGTATAACGGACCCTGGAGTCTGCTCTGAACTAACTGCCTGAATCCAAATGTTAACGTGCAGTCAGAACTGTGAGCAGAATATCTTTGAGTCTGAAAGAGTCATTACCCTGGTCGGAAATATTAGTTGTGCCAGTGAGAGGTGCCGTGAGCTGGTTTAAGTGATTGAAGGATTGAGAACATTGGCACACATAAAGTGTAACTTGGTCCTAGTTGGGATTCCACTATGAAACTTCCATTGACATTATGGTGGTTTTTAGTTGAGGCCAAGAATAGCACTATTTGTATTGCTTGAGCTGCCTGAGGTATGAATAATGAAAGCAATAAACACTGTTCTGGATTCCAAAGGTGTAGAATGATCTAATAAGAATTTTTCTATTCAGACATTGGACCCCATTTCTATACTTTTCCCAAGGTGATGGTGGGTGAGGGAACAACAGTTATACTAGTTAGCTATTTGTACTCTCTGATGCACATACCCATAAGGGAAAGCAGACTAATTACTGGTATGAAACAGCCAATATCCCAAATGCTGTAGTTCTCAATTAAGCTGCCATTCAGCCAGGTTCTAAATATATTCCTGCCTTAGGAGAACTGGAATATTGTATCCTGACACTCCTAATGCCACACATTTATTTAAAATAAATCTTTAACACATTTAAAGGAAAGGGCATATATTTTGCTGTGGGTCTTGCTTATCTATGACAATACACAGAAGGATAGATTATACTTTAAGTTTTAGTCTGCTCTGCCCACATTTCTCAACAATGAAACCTGCCAGTGTGCGATACAAACTGTGGCGGGGCGACGACTCACCAGCACGGCACCTCCTGCTGGTCGTCCTGGGAATTAGCTCGTCCAGCCCGGAGCGCCCTCTGCAGGGCGGTGTCTCGCCTGCCACTGGCCACTGTGTCCCTCCCGGACCCCAGTGCCCTTCTACGTCAGGGTTCTGCCCCCAGCAGTAACCCACAACCTGGGTCTCCCCACCCAGGGGAACCCCCAATCCTCTATCCCCACCTTGCCTCAGTGGCTACTGCCAGTCACCATCTAGTCCCCGCTCCCTGGGGCAGACTGCAGTCTATAAACCACTCATCATCGGCAAGGGGGGGTTGGACCAGCCCCCCTGCAGCCCCAGTACCTTTTGTAGGCCTTTAACAAGGCCTACAGCCTGGGGTTTTACTAGGCTGGAGCTTCCCTGCTCCCTCTGCCCTTCCCCAGCACTTCTCCACCCTAGGTACCCTGCTCAGCTCCCAGGCAGCCAGAGAGAGTGTTCTTTTGAGCTCCTGGCTCACAGCCCTTTTATAGGGCCAGCTGTTGCCTGATTGGGACATGGCCCCAGCTGTGGCTCCTTCCCCAATCAGCTAGCCTTTCCCTGCTGCAGCCCTCTCCAGGGCTGCTTTTAATCCCTTTTCGTCAGGAGCAGGGTTACTGCCCTGCTACACAAGCCATCAAAAAATAAATGTCCAAAATATAGGACATCTGTGTATTGTTGAGTGTCTCACCATAATTTTAACTGTGAAACATCTTTTGGGTGTTTTCTCACTTAGTGTATTAAATAAATCAGCGTATTAAAAACAAACTGGAAAAACAATTCATTTGAGTTCAGATGAAAGAAACTCCCATCCTGGATCATGAGTAGGGTCTGAACTCTGCACATTCTGATATCTAGCATAGACCTCTATCACTTGAACTAAAGGACAGGTTTCAGAGTAGCAGCCGTGTTAGTCTGTATCCGCAAAAAGAACAGGAGTACTTGTGGCACCTTAGAGACTAACAAATTTATTAGAGCATAATCTGTGGGTTGTAGCCCACGAAAGCTTATGCTCTAATAAATTTGTTAGTCTCTAAGGTGCCACAAGTACTCCTGTTCTTTTTGAACTAAAGGAGTAACTCCTAGTCTCTATGTACACCAGGCTACATAAGGGAGCATTGACAGAACTGGGGAACAGGATTCCAGTCTTAGCCCTCGGGGAGTGTAGTCGAGTTGTAGAACATTGAATACACACTGCATAGCTGAGCATATAGATTTGACACATTCCCTCTGAAAGGCAGAGTAGATGATACTTGAGTCTGGCATGAGAGAGACCTGGATCGTAGTCTCCATGTTACTAATGGTGACCTTTTGCGACCCGTCAGTCAACACTTTTGTAAAATAGGAGTAGGACTAATACTTGACTGCTTTCTAGTGAAGGGGGATGAAGGGCTGTGAAATACAAATAACTCTCAATAGAGGTGAGATGAACTAATGAGTGCTTGGCTTGCAGCCCAGTACACCTTCCACTAGGCTAAAGGTATTTTGTTGAGAGGTAGAGTCAGCCTCTCTCTTCTAACCTACCTGATTCAGCTAAAATGTTGAAAATCTATCCATTAAATCCAATACACTTGAGAGCTATGACACAGACAAAAGGAATTCATAGGCCAAAATGTTCAAACTTGATTACAAAAAACTAGACTCCATGTTTAGTCACCTAAGAGGCCTGAAGTGAAATGCTGAACACCAACAACTCACATTGACGTCAGTCACTAAAAATGGCATCAGGAGGCTAACTGTCAGCACCCTCATTTGAGAATTTTGACTATAGCCTTAAAGATTTTTCCTTATCCCTGGCTTATTTTCATAGATTCGAAGGCCAGAAGGGACCAGTCTGGTCATCTTCTCTGACCTCCTGTATAAGAGAGAAAACAGAATTTTCCCCAAAATAATTCCTGGAGCATATCTTTTAGAAAAAACTGCCAATATTGATTTAAAAATTGCCATTGATGGAGAATTCACCATGAACCTTAGTAAGTTTGTTTTCAAAATGGCCAGTTCTGAGACCTTAACTCATCGGCATAAAGCCAGACATATATATTAGTTTTATAGCTAAGTTTTTACAGGGAGCAAATGTCTCAGAACACTTAGTTTGGCATAAATGAGACTGGCTATGTTTAGCAAAGTAAAGATTTGTAGACTCAGAGGGAAAGACTTGCACTTAAAGCAAAACAGAATTGTGACAATTTTCCTTGTCTGTCAATGGTATGAGAGACTTATGAAGACTTTAGCATAGAGATGAGGCAAAAGATAGAGCATGGTGGCCACCAACTTATCAGAAGAGTTGCCAGAAGCTATCAGCAACTCTGAGACACACTGCAGAAGAAACTATCTACTTCTGGGATAAAATAATGCTTAAAACAAACTGCATCAATAGTAAAAACCCATAATGCAAATGGCTAATTTTTATGCTGTTCATGAAGGAAAAAATCATTCCCATTCGATGACATGTGACATGCTTAGGCCCGATCATCTTAACATTTTTCCGCGTTTAATCCATTCAATAGGTTTAAATAAAAGATTCTGGATGTGAAGTGTGGGTTTTCATTTGAACTCCTCAAGAAGTTCAGGGCAGTCGACCTCCTGGATCTTACATTACTAAATCCAAGTGAAGTTGGAATTCCTTCAAGATAGAGACAATTCTTTAATAAACAGTGGATGTAAAGACTGGAACCATGTTCTTGTGCTCTCTTTTTCTGCTCCTTTACTTTGCAACTCTTTAGTTCTGCAAACTGAATTCATTCAATGGCAAAAAAGCAAACCCAAGTTTAGTAAATCAGTTCAAAAGTGGATTAAATCCTTTAACACATTATTACTATACTGCCTCAATAAGGCCTTAGTTTACCAAAAAAAGAGCTATACTATAAACATGGTATTAGAACCAGCTGCATCACATTTATGCAAAAAGAAAACATACTGGATTGTTTAGATGGAGAGACGTACTATAGTGGCAATTACTTTTCGCTATACTGCTGAATTAAGAGTTTGAAATACTGGCCGTGGAGTCCCATAAGGCCTGGTATGCCTTGGGAAAAGCACTCCAGGCTTAATTTAGGCCAGGCTTCTTTCCACTTTGAAGGAACAAAATGAGCCTTTAACCTTTTCAGGAGCCTCTAAATAGTTGTGGACTGGGGACTTCTAAAGTGATCATGTCTGTGAAATTCAGCCCATGGTTAGTGTAAAACATAGTTTAGGAAGGCTAACTGTATAAAATTTGCCACTGCCTCCTACCATCCACCCAGAAATGAAAACAAACTGCTCCCCTAGCATCACTTGCATGTCCCCCATATGACTTTTAAGCATCACCAGGCCTTTTTACAGAAATAAATGCAAGTGAATCATGCAACTCTGAGTCATGTCATTTAGAAGCATTCATGACTCATACGGAGTTCAAGAGGATGAACCCTCACAGAATATAGTACAAGGAAGTAAGAGTGAAAACAAGTTTCATAATGGAACTTCAGGGAGTTAAGGGATATTTTAAGTGGAGTGGATATTTCCCCCCCCAGAAAGCTAATGCTGATGGTTTCAATTTCTGAAGTAGGGTAGTTTGATAGACTGTGTCTCGCAAGTTATGCAGCTTTGGGTTTTTAGGCAGGACGTTCTGCAAATTTGTCCTCATATTAAATGGTGCCATGCAAACCAACCACACTGCAGCCTTATTCTGAATGCTTAGACTTGGCAATGACTCAGACTGAAAATGGCTCCTGCACAGTTTGTTCTAGAAAAACATTTTGGCACAATTGGCATCTACAGTTTAATCTCTTGAAGGGCTAAGGAAATGAAATCCCTTTTAATTGCATTTAGGTATGCTCATGTCTTCTGGAAGATTGAAGACTATATCTAGTTTAAGGTACAACGTTTACAGACTGGATCAACTTCTGGTCCAGTCAAGATGGTCTAAATCAAAGATGGGGATGCAGAGAAAATGTACTAAAAGTTGTGTAGAAAAAGGAAGCTTACTGACAATCTACATTCCTATGCATGGTATCTAAGAGCCCCATTCTCCAAAGACTGCCAGTGTTAGAGAGAATTTACTACCCTATGTAATCACATTTGGTAAATAAAGTGGGTTTTTTAAAAATAACTAACTGGTTCTTTTTGTGCAATTTTAACTCATAAGGCATCAATACGACAAAGCTATTGAGCCCCCATCCTTATCATACCTACAGCAAACCTCTGAAATCTCTGAACACTTGTAACAGTTTCTAAGAATCTCTCTCAAAAGTAGTATTTAGAAAAAGTTCCCAAGCTGGGTTTTTTCATGAGTGATTTCAGAGGAGAGTTTAGACATGCACTTCCTTAGCTGACTGGATCTATGGACTTAAAAACAATCCTGAAAACTTGGAATAATAGTACTTGCTTGCCTCAACAGACCCACCCATGATTGTGTGCTTTAATTTTTCAACAAGATGTGGAGGTAGAGCCTGAGGAAACCCATAAAAATGTTTGGTTTGGCTTTCTGGCAGTTCTCACCAGTTAGAATGCATGAAAAGCACTGAGGATGCAGGATCCTGTTAAGTTTCCATAGAGCTACTGACTCAGACACCACAGAACATTCTGTACATCCTGATGTGTAAGATCATGTTGCAGAGCTCACCCTGGGGACAGCAACCAGCAGCAGGAGGTCATCTATTGGGAACTGGAAAGCTGCCATCTTTTAATTAGTTACTCTGTGCTTTGCAGTAATCCTACGTAAATCCTATAGACCCCAGCTCATATTTACTGTGCAGCCAATGAAAGCCAAATCTAATTTTTAATTATGTATTTAAGCAACACATTTGCAGATATTGCAATCATATACCCATAATCTTTAGTTATAATTAGATAAAAGGAGTCAAAAATGAATGTTTTATTTTTCCTGTTCTTAATCATTGACTGACTCAGCAGAAATGTACCTCAACTGACTATATAGTGGAGCACCCGCTCATTTTAATTGGAGGCAATTGAAATCCAGAAATTTAGCAGTTGATGTTAGGTGTCTCATATCCCAGGTATACAAAGTGTTTTACAATTATGTACAAAATTCTGACCCCACTTGCACCCCATGCAAACCTCCTGACTTCAGTCGCTCTTATTTCAATTATCCTAACCCCACTGATTTGTACAATATTGCTGTGTTTATTTTAAAAACGAGTATCTCTGCCTCACATATATATAAAATCTTTCATTCAAGGATCTCATGGAATACAACTAACTGTCTCTGTAAAGTGCTAAATTTACAGTTGCAAAACTGAAGCAGAGAGAGATTAAGTGACTCACCCTAAGTGACTGTTGCCAGAGCCCACCTGGTGAGTCAATGCCAAAAGTAGGTATAGAACCCAGATTTCTTGACTACTAGTCCATTGTGGCAAATTCTGCCCTCATTTGGGGTTGAACTGAATGCAGGAGAAATTTCTTATATCTGGTCCCTTCCATGCATCTGCCAACATAGTGACTTGCTACTTGAGCTAAGTGCTGGTTTACCCCCTTACTCTTTAAATAAAAGACCAGTAATTTTCAATGGGTGGGCCCAACGCTAGTACAAATTAGTAAGGTTCTTCTGTAAATATACTGCAGTATATTTTGTAACATAGTGTAGTCCTAGTAATAGAAGACCTCACTACAGCTCTCTCCTATTAAATCTTTGCTAAGAAGTGGGGAGAAGCTGCCAAACTTCTGTGTGAAGTGTGTGGATTTCACAAGATTCTACTCTATTGAAAAAAGTATGATTTTCTTGAAATGACTAATTTAGATAACTGATTCCTTTAAAGATGTTTATTTTATTTTGCAGGTGTCATCCATTTAGACAGGAAATTATCTTTTCAGCCAGTAGTCTTTTTCACTACATCTCCTAACATGATTTTTTAATGGAATGTAGAGAGGACTGGTCTACTCCTAAAATGTAGGGCGACCTAGCTACATTGCTCAGGGCTGTGTAAAATTTCACTCCCCATGCAATGTAGTTAGGTTGACGTAACTACAGACACACTGTAGACAGGTCAAAGAATTTTTCTGTTGACCTAATTACCACCTCTTGGAGAGGTTACTCCTGGGGGAATTCTGCACCCTGTGCATGTGCAGAATTCATGTCCTACACAGATTTCTTTACTTCTCCACAGAAATATGACTTTCTGACAGGTAAGCAAAGGGAAGCTGCAAGAATGGTCATGCGTCCTTTCACAGCAGCACAGGAGCCTCATTTCAGGTGCCTGGAGCAGCCAGCGGAGAGGTAAATCACTAGGAGGGGAGCTGGGGATGCCCTGGCTGGTGCCGGGTCAGACACACTCCAGTCCACCCAAACCCCATACAGCTGGACCCCCCCCCAATTCCCAGATCCCCCTGCCGAGCCTCATCTCCCCACACACCCAGAGCCCCTCTACTGAGCCCCCCATGCCCAAACCCCCACCCTGCTGAGTCTCACCCTCCTGCATCCAGAACCCTGCCGAACGCTATCTCCCCACACCCCAGCCCTCCCCAGTCCCACCCTGGCTCCTACCCTGCACTGGGCCTAGCTGCTAGTCGCAGCTGGGCTGGGGGTGGGAGAGGAGACACTTCCCCTGCGTGAAGTGGAAATGGCTCAGACCCACCCCCAGAAACCTACCCCAGCTCCACCCCCCCCCATTTCCTGCCCACATCACTCCACATTTATTTATTGACAAATAAAATTTGCAGAATTTTAAAAATTCTGCACACAATATTTTTTTGCGTGCAGAATTCCCTCAGAAATAAGAGGTGCATTACCTATAGCAACAGAAAAGCCCCTTTCATAGATGTAGGAAGCATCTACACTGTAACGCTACAGTGGCACAGCTGCAGTGCTGTAACTGTGCCGCTGTAGCATAGATATACCCAAGAGTAGCTCTGTACAAACACCCCCCCAAAATAATGTTACAATGCTTGACTTTGTTAAGACAATACCTCAAATAGTCCAGTAGGTGCAGTGCATATAGTAAGCGTAGGGCTCTGTTTCAGCTTGGCATGGAGTCAGAAACTCTAAGTCACAACATATATAATCACAAAACACAAAACGCTAGCTAGGGTTTAAACCCTGCCTCAAGCAGGCAGCTAGTCTTGCCAGAGCCACCCAGGACTGCTGTAGAATTCACCTAAAATCTCCTGAATCTCAGTCTATCACTTAGTCACAAAATTGTCTTGCATTTCTGATGGACTTTATTCTGATGGAAGATTTTGAGGCACTCTGCTCTTACAGGCACACAAAGCCTTCCTCCTCACCACTGCCCCTATTTGTAGTTGTAATTTTTCACCCACCCCCAACCCCTGAATGGGCCAGCAGCCCCAGAGAGTGAAATTGGGATCTCTAGATTTGAGGACTCACTAAAAAAAACAAGGTCTGTTAGCCAATGCTGTAGTAAGCTCATCAATCTCTATATGTAGAGGGAAACGGGACTATGCTGAGTGAGTGAGAGTTTGGGTTACATATTTCACCTGTTCCCAGATAGGGGCCAGTTTCCATGCTGCCCCTTATGCCTCGAAATGGTTCTGTGTTCTCACATGCCAAGCGATCCCCTTTCAGTTTAGGTCCTTTCAGGGACTACTTAGTTTCCACTTCTTTCATGAAGCCTTTCAGTGCTGATTACCTTGCTGATAAGGTCAGCATGCCTTTGTATTTGAAGTGTTCTCTGCATACAGTAGGAATCTGAATTATCTTGCATGTATCTGAACAGATTGTAAACTCAGGGCATAGACCTTAACATTTGTGTGGGTTTGCACAGTGCACTTGGCAGCACTGCTATTTTTTTCCATTGAAGAATGGCTTTTCAACCAAAATTAAAATATTCGTGGCACATTTTTATTTGTGGTCAGCATTTTCTGATTTTTGTCACATTACCAAAAACCTAAACCTTTTGGTAAACATTGTCAGTTTTTGATTTTAGAAAACCGATTGTTTTCCCACTAATGGTTTCTACAACAGGCAAACAGTGTTTTTAAAGTTTGTGGGAAATTAAAGTGAGTTATTTTCTTTGTTTGTTTGTTTTAAGTTGCCACAAAAAATTAGTATTGGTTTACCAGCTCCAATTGTCAGACGTCCCCTTCTCATTATTAACCAAGAACAGCTGTGGGGGAGGCTTGTACGAATTCTGTATGCCTCAGTGGAGATGGACACCTTTGGGCCTAACACAAACACAACATGGTTTATGTCAGACAAAGTCCACATTAGAGATATAAAGATCTGGCTTGTTTCAGCCAAGTTCCAGAGAGGAAGAAAGACCCTCTCTTCTGAGCACCGATACACTCTCCCTGACTCTTACTGCTGACCTCAGGTCCAACTGCCCCCAGCACCTCCTTCTTATACTGTGCTGGGGAATTATGTAATTCCGCAGAGCTGCTTTTGGAGTGTTTTTTTAATCTGACTCATGACAAGGTGATGAAAGGCTGCCAACTCATGAATTTTCCCTTATTCAAAATGGCCTCCATCTCCCATTACTATCAATAAGGTTGAAGTAGACATGATGGTCACCACTTCCCTCGAGCTGGAACTGAGGCTGCCACTAATAAAGATGGCTATTACCGCCTAGTGTTTTCAGTGACACTGAAGCCATACCCACAGACAAAATGGTTGCCACTCTAGATAGGATGCCATGAGGACACAGGGACTGTGAGGAGCCTTGGAAACACTGGGAAAGGTGCATGTGGAGAATGAGGTGGAGCAGTGTTAGGGGCTGCTCGGGCAAGAGGAGATGAAATGGAAACAGTTTATGTGAGGACCAAGAGAACGCTGGTGGGTGCAAAGGATAGTGATGGGGATGGGAGATGGAGGGATAAGACTGCAACCCCCGCCCCACTCTTGGGATAGCAAGGGTCAGGGGAACACCCCCTACCCCGAGCAGCAAATAGGAAGGACATATTTTTGCATGTGTATTTAAGGCTGAATTTCGACCCTTAAAAGGTCTCACACCCACTGGGAGCAGGCAGATTCCCCATCAAGCTTCAAAAAACAGAAGGCAAATTGCCTCCCCAAAGTTATTTTAGGAAAAAACCTCAAAGGGGGGGGGGGGATTCATGTTTTTTGAATGCATAGGATTGGCAGTACTGGTATCCAATATAACCAGTTCCCTTGGTTCTCTGAAAGTCTCAGTACTCAAGGTAGGCGACTGAGAGGGAGGGTTAACCGCTTCCCTGCTAGCTTCTGGATAGAGTTGACACACACAGTCATAAACAACAAGCAATTGTTGTATGATTTTGTTGCTTTTTTTGGTAAGGCAAATCATATATTGTACTTTGCATGATTAAATCAAAAATTATTAAAGACATTAAATAAACCTAAGCCAAACATGAGATTCAGAAAAAAGAAAGAAAAACGGAATATATGAAATAAGGTAAGCAGACAATGAGGTGTGATCTCAGTGAAGGTTCAGGTGACCTGTAAAAGAGATGTGGCTGGAGATGCAATGTAAGTGCCCAGTTTTATACTTACACTTTAGTGAAAAATGTTAGCAGTGTTTTAGATATTTAACCAACTCATAGGTCTGCACTACAAACCCTCTGAGCTAGGTGTGTTTTATTTCCCCCTTTTAAACCTATATAAAGGAAAAGTGCAAATTAAGCCAAGATCACTGCCTGGATTGAAAGAATCATTTGACGGGAAACACCACCTGATAATACAGGGATTCCTAGTCTGCCACCCCAGTAACTATTGCTGTTTTTAAATTTTATTCCACTGGCGTTTTCTGTGATATAGAGCAGATCAACTTAACATTTGGCCAAATTAGAAACCTGGTTCATTTCAAGAGTGTCAACCAGTAAGTCGGAACACAACACGAGGATAGAATCTATAAAAAAGTCAAAAATGTCATGACTGCTTGAAAGAGCCCCTACATCCTGCCCAAAGACTGTACATTTAAGATTGTAGCTGCAGCACTGTCTAGTTCTTTCATATACTTTCTGACCATCTCTACAATTGCTACCTGGTTGTCTGCTTTTTTTTAAAAAAAAAAATCATTCTTTTAGACATTGTGTCATACAAAACAGATACATCAAAAGCTCATTACTAAAAAAAAATAGTGATGATGGACTCTAACTTATGGCTATATCATTGAAAATAAGTCTGTGACCTTAAAGCTGGGAAAGAAAGAGCTGGCTTCACTTCACAAACAGTTGTCCAGACATTTTCTTTCATTTTGATTCAAATAGTTTCACACAAGCTAAGTTTCACTTTGACTTCCAGATTCAAGCAATCCTAAAATTTCACTCAGCAACTCAGCCAGTGTAAATTGGGGTAGCTCCACAATGGGGCAAAATATTGACTGCAGGAGAGCTAAATCATTTACATCAACTGAGAATCTGATCCTGGTTAAAGTGAAACTCAGCTGAAATTTCTGAGTTTCACCTGGTCTCTATTTGCACCTTGCATCAAAACCATGCAAAGATGTGAATTTCACATGATGTAAAGCCACAAACTGGCCGATAGAGGCTTAAAAGACTTCAAGTTCATGCAGGAGTTCCGCAAATCTTTTGATGAATATGGTCTTCATTACTCATTTGTAACAAAACCCCAAACCGGGTGACTTTTGTGTTGCCTGGTGTTTCATTGCAAACATTTTTTTTTTAAAGAAGTAGGAAGAAATTGGGCGGTGGGCAGCATTTTAACCAATAGTTCTACAATAAGCACATGAACTGTACCCAAAATATTCAAACATTGGTGTCTAAAATTTTGAATCTAAATCCTCATTTACGTGCTTAAACAAAAGAGGCCTGATATTTTAGAGGTACTGAGCTTTTCAGTTCCCATTGACTTCAGGTTCCCATTGACTTCAGGTTCCTGGCACATTCAAAAGTCAAAACACTTATTTACCTGCCTTAGTATGGACTTCAGCTGGGATTTACAAATCAGCCTAAGGGAGCTAGGGCCAGATTTGTAAAGGTATTTAGGCACCTAAAGCTGCAGATAGGTACTTAGTGGGATGTTCAAGAGAGCCTATGCACCTATCTCCATTGCAAATCCCTGCTTAAAATGCCCAAATTAAATCCATAAGAGACAGGCACTTAGGGTGGGATCCATGAAGGGACTTAGGCATTGCAATGCTGAGCATCATGGTGCCTTAAAAAAACCCAAACAAACTAGTCATAGGAACTACACTGAAATCCACAGAGGTGAGTTAGGCACCTAAGCACCGAATGAATGGGGAGAGAGAAGTGCCTAAGAATGCGATCCCCAAAACCAGCACACTGGGCAGAGAGCTGACTAAGCTAGCCGAAGAGAGATGCTGACAAGAGAAGTGTGTGCTAAGCCCTGCCACTCTCTTGGATATAGGCACCTAAATTGGAGGTGGTGTTGCCTGCCTTATAACTTTTAGCCCAGCAGTTAGAGAACTCGCTGGGATGTGGGAGACCGACATTCAATTGCCACCTTTCTGTCAGAAGGGGAGGAGAAAGAAACCCCTGTTCAAATCTCTCAGGAGAGTGCTTTAACCACTGAGTCATTCTCACACTCTCTCTCTGGCCCGATGACTGTTCCACTGTCACTGGGCCAGAGACAGCGAGAGAGACTCAGTACTCCAGTGGTAAGGGCTGCTACCTGGGAGGTGGGAGACCCAGGGTCCAGTTCCCCTGCTCCAGTCAGTCTTTCATTATTTATCCACAGTGGAACAGCTTCAACAGCTGCTGGAGCCCCACATCAGAATATCTCATTGCCTAGTGGTAAGAGCCCTCTCCTGAGATGGGGGTGACCCCTGTACAAATCCTCTCTCCCCCTCTGGCAGAGAAGGGGGAAATTAACCTCTCTCCCCCACATTCCAGGTGAGTGTTCCAACCACTGGCCTAAATATTATAAGGGGGGCACCACAGTCTCCTCTTCCTGTGGCTGGATTTTGAATGGGACCAAGTGCAATAGGCAGCCTCTGAGCCCACCTACCAGATAGAGTTCCGCACATGACTTAGGCAGCTAAATGCTCCTCTTCCCCTGGATCGTGAATCACTCTGAGGCTTAGGCCAGAGATTGCCATCCGCATGCCTAGAAAAGGAGACAGCAGTGTGCGTACTGAGAGGCAGAAACATCAACACATAGGCAACTTTTAGTCTGAAAAACTTAGATGCTGAGTGAGTTTAGCCAGCTACAATGTTAGGCAGTTTTGTTGATTTCAATGGATCCAAAACAAGGATCTAGCTGTCTAAACTCAGGACTTAGGCACCTAAGTGTCTTTGCAGATCCCATCTCTAGGCTCTTTTGAATATCCCCTATGCACCTATCTGCATCTTTAGGTGCCTAAATACCTTTACAAATCTGGGTGTTAAGAGTTCAGTTGAATTCCATTGAAAATCCCTGGCTTAAGTGCCTAAAGGTAGGGACTTAAGTTTTGCGTTATATATTGATTAGTTGTTATTTTACTCCTAATATCACAATATCTCCAACAAACAATGAGCTGATTATATCAAATTGTAAAGTAGATAAACTAGGCAGATTGGATTAGCATAATTCCAGTATGAAGAAGGCTTGCTACTGGCATCAGGCATTAAGATGGGACTGAATTACACTCAATGACTATCGAGATGCCTTGACACAAAATTACAATATGACGGTTATGTCCCTTGGAAAACATTTAGTGCTGATTGGCCCTGAGCCACATTGGTACTTGAACGCTAACAGTTGCTTCTTTTCAATGTGATGCAGTCACATTGGGAAATTGAAAGATAAAAACAGCTGCCAGCCTACTGCTGAAATTTCAAAATGTGTAAGAAACTAGAGGATGCTTCTCTAACCCTTGGAAGATTAATGCTTATACCAATATGACCAAAAACAACATATTTGCTGTGGTCTTGTGTAAAATACTTTCCTTGATAACAACTGCCTCATAAGTGTTTTCATTTCCAAAAGTTTCCTGTTCCTGCTATTGATTGGGTCCATTTACAGAGCAGGAGCACCCTAAAACTATCGCAAAGAAATACTTTTAATTTTACTTAGGCTAGCGTCCCCTCCCATTCCCCATAAAAAGTTTTATGTACACTAGATCATAAAGAGCACAACTAAAGACAAAGACTTATACAATAGTGCTGAGGTAATCTTTTGTGCTCTGCACATACTGGTGCAGTACAAAATCTGAGGAAAAGCACAATAAACTATTTCAGACATCTGTTTTTAAGGTTGCAAAGAGTCAGAATACTGCAATGTAAAAAGCAGACACGACAAGCACTCACATTTCCACAGACTTCAAATGCTCCTGGAAACTTTAACACAGCCTGCCATATTGGATACCTGCTCTCTAAACTGACAACAATAACAATGCGTGATGTAAAATGAGCTGGATTTTCATGCACATTTTATGCTTCCACCATGTAGCACTGTCATGATTTTTTCCTGTCAGTATGATGAAATAGGTGTCAAGCAGAGTTTGACAATAGCTTTTTTGCCTTATCATGCTGGATGTTAATTCCACTGTTAAGTACATTGTCAAATTTCAGTTTACTGCTGCAAAAGGTATAGCATCTGCAGATCAGACTTTATGCAGCTGTCTCAAGTCAATAGGCAGCATAAATTCTAAATAAAAGTGCCCTTTATATCTATGCTCTGTGATTTCTTTCAATATATTAAATACTCTATCAAAAATCAATTCAGGGATCATGTCATAATGAACCAGAAAAAAAGCAATCCCAGCTTTTTGGCAGCTGCTCAACATTCCTCTTTTTGCCTTGTTTTTCTAGTCTCTAAATGGAAGGAAACAAAGGTTCCTGTTTGTTCTCTAGAGCTCCTGTCCACAGCACAGTATCCTCCATAGTGAGCCAAAGAGAACTGCAGCTATCAATAATATATCTGGGCTTTGGTTAAAGGGAATGCTTCATTCCAGCTGAGCATTCGCACTCATTGTGCCTTCTGATGCAGAGGGAATGTCAAAGTAAATTTATTATTTCATCTTGTTTATTTTCAAGATGGGCTGAGATGCTGTATCATGTATGTCTTAAACAGGGTGCTTAAAAAGCCTCAATGCTCCACACAAGGCACACTGAAGATATTCTGCACATTCTGGCGAACACATCAAGGTAACAATTACCTCCACATTTTCCCCTTGAAAGGTTCTGGTCCTGCTAGGTGCTATCACTAGGTGTTGAGGGCTATCACTACCTGTCTAGATCTTGCCCTAAGTGCCATATTCTCTCCTATCTTACACAGTCAGGTTCGTGCATAACTAAAAGTAAAGCATAGCAGAAGCACACCCGTTTCATATACAAGGTCTTTGTGCAGCCACCCTCATGGCTACAAACGATACATATTCCTGTGGCTATCTGCAGTATGTTTCTCTGCAACGGGCTTGCTTCCAGGATTCTGCACACTGAACTTACAGCACCCCACACCCCACTATGGAAAAGTATTTTTTCCCCAAAGTCTTCTAATGTATAATCATGAAAGTGTACTGGTTTATGTTTAATATACTCACAGGAAGTGTATGGAAAAAGCAGGAAAATATTAGAAAAAGAAAAGTGGTAGCCAATGTTTATCTAGTCAAATGAAAAACATTTTTCTTTATTTTATTTTCCAACTTTTGGTATCAAGGAATTCCTTTCAGTTTTCCTCCTTGTGCACTAAGAAAATCAACCAGGTGCTGTTAGCACGCTAGGTCACTCAAAAGCCTCACCCTGCACAATAAGGTCTTGCACATTAGAGTTACTTCAGTTGATGGCAACCCTTTCCCATCCCTGTGACTACGACCTTTGTGTTTTCATAGTGTTTGAGGTAATGGCCTTGATTCATCCCGGCTGCTGGGGCAGGAAGGTGCTGGTTGTACCTCCTTGAGCTAGCAAATGCCATGGCACCACAAGGGAAATTGGCTCCGCAGAGGAAAGTAAAGCTTGTCTGCATCGCTGCCTGCTCTCAGGGATTCCCCCTCTGGAAGAGGGATTTAAGTTGGGTTGGGACGTCATAGGTGCCCTGTCTGTGTAGTGTGCCCAGAAAGTCTGCCCAGAAAATGTGCTGACCACAATATTTACCTAGCTAGGGCTAGGCTCTTTTGGGGCATGGCTGCAGCAACTTTTATAACCCGCTTGTGGAGAGGAGTTACGGGCACTTGATGTCACTGCAACCCTTCTCCAGGCAGACTTTGCACTATTGGGAGCTTTTGTTCAGATGACCGAAGTCTGGAACCCTCCGTCTTTCTGATCAATTGAAGATCCTTGTTTTGGTAGTAGAGGGTTTGGTAATATCCATCTTTAAAGGGAGGGTGTAATATTTTCTGTATGATTTGCTTTCTGTATTGTATCTTGTTTTCCTGCGTTCTCTCTTTGCCAGGTTCTGTTTGCGTCTCCAATCTTTTCTTGGGCAATATCCCATTTTTACTTCATTTCTTGTCCTTAGAACAGCTGACCATTTATGAAGATGTTGGGAAATCTCTAGCTTTACAGAAGTATTGTCTGTTTCCTTGTCTACTTTGAAAGAGAGCACATGAATGAGATTACAAACTGGAGCGGACTGCATGTCAAATACAAAGAACCAGCTAGTCATATATTCAGTCATTCCAAAAATATATGAACGGTCATGAAAGTAAGGTTAGGGCATTTGGAGTCAGGGTTTGTTTAATTAGAGAGATACATATAGAGAGATTTTCTTTCCTCTATCCCGCACGCTGTGTATTCATTTAGATCTGTGCCAAGTGGGTGTAAAATGCTAATCTTTTGATATTTCATATTACACCTGCCTTGCACACTTGTAAATGACTATAAAGGGAGGGGAGACTCAGGCCCTGTCAGGGTAGTCTCAGGCACTGAGACAAAGTGCATATAATATGGACCCAGGTTTTTAGTTTGTACCCGTACCTAGGTCTTTTGTATTGATATGGTAGAGTGGGCAATATCATGATCTTTTGTGCTTACAGTAGTTTTGTTGTGTCGTATTAATTTAGATGGAATATATGAGTCCACAGAGTCAAAAGTGTAAACGTAAGCCAGTCACTGTCCAACATTAAAAAGTTTTAAGCAAGGTTTGGTATACAGAGACATCAGGCTGCTTAGTATCATGGCAAACATACCACTGAAAATCCTTTTAACCTGTTATTAAAGATACAGAAAAGAAGGGGTGTGGGAATGTTAAAGTATTTTAATGTAAAATACTAAATAAGGCTTTCACATTCACCATATCTCATGTTCCTTTAGCTGGAAAAAGTCTTTAGAAGGAAAAAATACCTTATTTGACAGTCTCTTAGACTGTAGTAAAGATGGTGTCAAGGCTGTATCCCCACTTTGAACTTTAGGGTTCAAATGTAG
>NW_020664435.1:21873860-21902083 GCF_002925995.2 Terrapene triunguis | reverse complement strand
GTCTCTGTACACAGAGAGCTGTTACCCTTCCCTTTATAGTTATGACAGATGGTAATAACTGTCCTCTTGGGAAAAAGAGAAAAAGTTGGTTCAGACAGGCTGGAGTCATTAGTGTTGCTTAAAGTCCAACACCATGTCTTAAGATAACAAAACAAGACAAACACACACAAGAGGGGAGAGGAAAGTATAGCAAAGAAAGAAAAATGCAGCTTGTGTGTCTGGGCTTGTCTTTCACGTTCAGACTCGCTGCTGGAAAAGCACAGCACCATGCACAGTCTTATCAGCCACTCAGAGACCTGGCAAACTTACACCACCATCAGGATGTTCAGATCATTGCTTTTAGCTGCCTCTTTCTGGTTACAGCAGTGTTGCAAAATATACAGCTTTGGCAGCTAAGCCAGACTCTTGTTAGACAGCAGGAAAAAGGAGAGGGATAGGAAGGGTGGGGGGGGGGCGGGAAAGGTAGGGAAGGAAAAGAACACACCAGGGAGAGAGTTGTGTGTGACAAAGTCTCACATCCCAGGTGGGATTTGAGATTTAACCAGAGCTGGTGGAGAAGGCCATGTCACCTGGCTCCCTGTCTCTGGCCCAGTCTAGTCAGGACATCTCTCAGGGTTAGCCTACAGGAAGTCCAGGAGCCCAGGAAATGGTGAGGGTGGCAGCAATAATGGTGAAGCTTGCTCCTTCCCCTTCTCTCGTCTTTCAGTCAGCCAGCATTTCAGTAGCCAGGAGAGATGGGTAGAATAGCCCATCCTGTCGTTATTTTGTTCACCAATAAGGCCTAATTTCTGACACAACAATATTGGTTCATTAATGTCCAGTCCTCAGCTCCTCTTGTTAACCAGGCAGAATTGTAACACAGTCCTTGAATTATATCAATAGGCCATTTTATTTGGACTAATTCAGTCTGTCTTGCTTTTTCACCTTCTCCCACCAATATTTGTTATTATAGATTATTGTAATACTTTATAAAAAACTTTCACTCACTTTTTACAGTTGAGCTCACAATTAGGGTAAATTTGTAGGCCCAATTACCTCAACAGTTGCAACACTTACATATGAATATAAACAACAAGAGGGCAGTTCATTGCCATGTCTTTGCAAACAACAGAAGGAAACTTAGACTTCTGTGATAATAATTTTCCCAACTATAGATCAATGTAAACAGGGGTGAGATGCCAATAATTCATTGAAAACGGAAAATGGAAAGCTCTTATCTCTCATCTGACAATATTAACTATTTGATGAATACTTGCCTATAAAGAACACATTTGTAGAAATCACGTTCTGTTCCTGTATAATTACATCCAGGAAAATTAATTGGATAAATTCATTCCAACAAGTAAGTCATCCATGCTCTAATATTTGTACATATCATCTGCCAAGATGTTATGATCTCATTTCCATCTGAGGCCTGATCGGAAGTGCTTTACAAGCACTGGTCGATATAATTGTCTCAACATAGGTATCATCCATTGTGTTGAACATCCAATCAAACTACAGTACTTGCTTCAAATTATCAGTTACTAAAGAATGTAAAAAAGTAATTCAGAAATAGGGGTTTCTTACAAGGAAGATTATTTCCTGATGTTGAAGTTCTACATCTCTAGAAAGGGCCAAATTCATTTCTTGGAACATCTACTGTGTTACAGTAAACTGACATTGAGACCTTAGCATGAAATTTCAGCTACACCACTAAGTTTCTTAACCTTCTTTTGTGTATTGCAATTATTTAGAGCCAGCGCAATCTGTGCAGGTGGTAGAATACCGTAAAACAGTGCTCGGAAACATTCTGAATGGTTATGTTTATGTTTATGGTTCCTTGTTATTCACTCAAAAAAGGGTTGTGTTCACATGGAAGCTTGAAGAATGATTCTTTCTTCCTACACACGTGCATATTCACATATAAACAACAATACTCATTCTCCTCTGTAAAAAGTTTCATTCATCCAATCAGGGAACAAGAATAATACCATATGACTTAGGTTAGCAATCATGCAGTTCAAATAATGGAGAGCAATGGTCAAAGTGAACAGCTTAATAAAAAGTACAGAGAGAAATAAATATAGTTCAATATAATATTGAACAAAGGAGTAAACATCAAAGTCTGTTCCTGAATGATTCATATTCCGGAAAAAATGGCAAAATTCACAATAAATATGATTCTCAGGAAGTGTATGACCAGCTGTAGTAGTGTGTTCAAAACATCACTGGCAAGAGTGCAGGGGCAGACTTTGGAAATGTAAAACAGAGGGGAAAAGTTATATTAATGAAAAATTGAGTGAGGGAGAAGATTCCATGCTACCTTGTACTTCCTTTAAATTTACCCTAAACTTTCTCATATGCCTGGGGGAAATGCTGGGAAGTGGTCTGTGAGAATAAAGCAGTTTAAAAACCATTATATTAGACTGTGCAATAATCAGCCAAATGAAGTAATGGAAGCTGCATCACCTGAGTCACTTAAAAACTGGACTGAATGAAAGACTCAAGATTATGCTGAAGGAAACAATTCTGCATTGACAGGAGCATGGGCAAGAAGATTTAGTAGGACTCTAACAAATCTAATGTCTATGCACCAAATCCTGAGGTCAGGATTATTCAGTTTTTATTACTCCATCCTTACTTCAGCTAAACTCCAATTAATATTAATGGGAGTTTGCCTCAGGACTGAGTACAATCTGATTTAGGTCTTCAGGACCTGGCCCTATTGATCTAGGAAGAACTAAGATTCCCCTAAATCAAAGTTGAATGCTTTTTCCACATATTTAAAAAAATGCACATTGTATACAGTATGAGGCAGACTGTTTGAGCACAGAAATACCATTTACAGGTATAATACACTGAATTGCTTCTAAAGGCTCCTTGAACATGCACAAGCGTTTATTCAGATATTTTCAGTTTAACCTGCTAGGAACCACAGAATCTTAGACAATTTGAAACTTTACCATTCACATGAATTAAAGGTGTGCACATTTGTTATTTAGCTCCTGAAAAAGGTGAAAAGATACTAACTAGGGCTGTCAAGCAATTAAAAAAATTAATCGCGATTAATTGTGCGATTAAAAAAAATTAATAGTGATTAATCGCGCTGTTAAACAATAATAGAATACCATTTAATTATTTTTTATGTTTTCTACATTTTCAAATGTATTGATTTCAATTACAACACAGAATAAAGGGTACAGTGCTCACTTTATATTTATTTTTTATTTCAAGTATTTGCACTGTGAAAAAAATAAACAGTATATTTCAATTCACCTAATACAAGTACTGTAGTGCAATATCTTTATCATGAAAGCTGAACTTACAAATGTAGACTTATGTACAAAAAAAACTGCATTCAAAAATAAAACAGTGTAAAATTTTAGAGCCTGCAAGTTCACTCAGTCCTACTTCTTGTTCAGCCAATCGCTCAGACAAAGAAGTTTGTTTACATTTGCAGGAGATCATGCTGCTCGCTTCTTGTTTACAATGTCACCTGAAAGTGAGAACAGGTGTTCTCATAGCACAGTTGTAGCCGGCATCGCAAGGTATTTACATGCTAGATGCGCTAAAGATTCATATGTCTCTTCATTTTCAACCACCATTCCAGAGGACATGCGTCCATGCTGATGTCGGGTTCTGCTCGATAACCATCCAAAGCAGCGTGGACCGGCGCATGTTCATTTTCATTATCTGAGTCAGATGCCACCAGCAGATGGTTGATTTACTTTTTTGGTGGTTCGGGTTCTGTAGTTTCCGCATCGGAGTGTTGCTCTTTTAAGACTTCTGAAAGCATGCTTCACACCTCATCCCTCTCAGATTTTGGAAGGCACTTCAGGTTCTTAAACCTTGGGTCAAGTGCTGTAGCTATCTTTAGAAATCTCACATTGGTACCTTCTTTGCGATTTGTCAAATCTGCAGTGAAAGTGTTCTTAAAATGAAAAACATGTGCTGGGTCATCATCCGAGATTGCTATAACATGAAATATATAGCAGAATGCGGGTAAAACAGAGCAGGGGACATACAATTCTCCCCCAAGGAGTTCAGACACAAATTTAATTAACACATTATTTTTTATTGAGTGTCATCAGCATGGAAGCATGTCCTCTGGAATGGTGGCTGAAGCATGAAGAGGCATATGAATGTTTAGCATAACTTGCATGTAAATACCCTGCAATGCCAGCTACAAAAGTGCCATGCAAATGCCTGTTCTCACTTTCTGGTGATACTGTAAATAAGAAAAGGTCAGCATTATCTCCTGTAAATGTAGACAAACTTGTTTGTCTTAGAGATTGGCTGAACAAGAAGTAGAACTGAGCGGACTTGTAGGCTCTGAAGTTTTACATTGCACTCAAAAAACAAAACCGTTGTATAACAAAAAAGATTGACTTTTGTAAGTTGCACTTTCATGACAAAGATTGCACTAAAGTACTTGTATGACGTGAATTGAAAAATAATATTTCTTTTGTTTATCAGTTTTACAGTGCAAATATTTATAATACAAAATAATATAAACTTTGATTTCAGTTACAACACAGAATACAATATATATGAAAATGTAGAAAAACATCCAAAATATTTAATACATTTCAGTTGTTATTCTATTGTTTAACAGTGCAATTAAAACTGTGATTAATCGCGATTAAATATTTTTAGTTAATCACGTGAGTTAACTGCAATTAATCAACAGCCCTGATATTAACATCTCTGAATAAAACATTGTTAAATCCATATTTATATATGCTTCACTATTTAAAGTATTTTAGCGAAAACTTTTCGAAATTGTCATTAAGATAAGAGAGTCTATATAATATGATTCCAGGAATGTCACTGTGTGTCACTCTGAAGCCTAAAATGTCCTTTGAGTCAGTATGAAGCTATGAAAACAGCTACAATCATGGTTGTGTTTAGAAAATTACAAAGATGAATCATCCGGTGGTTTCGCAGGCTGTTACTGTCCAATTTTTAAGTTCTCACCCATTTTGAGTTTATGAATTATACCTGTATGATGTACAGATATAGTAAGGCAAAGATCTATGCCATGCCAAGAATCCTAGACCACCAAGATAGAGGTAACTCATCCAGTCATCACCCTTACTCTAAAGCTAATTTGCATGCAACAATTTCATTGGTAATATGAAGGAGACTACACGGATTGTGGATTACTTGGCCCAACTGACACCCATGCACCCAACTGCCAGCCACACAAATCAACACAAATCTCCCAGCACAACCCACCCCAGACACAAATCAATACAACCACCCAAACAAGACCACACCCAGCCCACACAATAACCCCAACCATCACTCTGTAATCTAGAATGTCTGTTGAATTAGTGTGGAGTGATGGAAACAGCTACAAACGTGGTTGCAAGCTCTTTTTGTTTAGAATATCTCCAGGCTCAATCATCACTGGGATTTGCTGTCTCTTACCCTCCAATTTTGCATTAAAGGTTACCCTCACACACTGTAAAGATAAGTAAGGTGATATACACACACAATGGGAAAAGCTGATGTCTGATCTAATCATTTCATACCTTACTCTTTTCTTTGGCTGAGTTATGTATGGGAAATTCAATGCAAATTGCTTAAAACGTAAAAAAGTAAAACTAATTACTAAACAGATCCACCACTGGCCCTGCAGGCTACCAGGGAAAGGACAACAACCATATTGTAGTTATAGCAAAGATAGTGGAGTTGGATTAAACTTGCAGGTATTTGAAGTTTGCCTACACCTGTTAAAAATATTGTGGAGGCAGCATGATAAATAGCCTGAACCTGGCCCCTGCTCCATCCTCATTGTGCTGACATCTGGAAATTCCCCTTGTGGAGAGGAAACCCTGGATGGCATAGCCAGCTCTGCGCCATTTGCTCCTGATCTCCATTTTCCTGGCATACAGGTTTCCCTGGGTGGGGGAGGAGGAGGTCCCAGGGATGGCAGTGAGTATGGCACCCCTAGGCTGGCAGAACAGATTCTAGGTAGCTATTATTCATGGCACAAGTTAGAGGAGCCCTGCAGCTGCTTTAACATGCACCTAAAGCTGAACCAGCCCTTGGCTAGGATGCGGGGGTGAGACAACGTTTGAAGAAAGTCACACATTATTTATATTACAGGAGTGCTTAGGTGCCCCAGTCATGGACTAGGACCCCATTTTGCTTTACAAATGCAAAATAAAGGGACTTTTTTTTCCCCAAGAAGCTTAGGCCTGGATCCACAAAGGGACTTAGGGGGACATCTAGCTTTTAGGCACTTAGAAAATTCACTGAAATCCACAAAGTCTCAATTAGGTGCCTAGGCTCCCTATATATTGCATAGGGAGAGACAGGCACTTGAGAATGGGATCCACGAAGGCTAGCACACTAAGGTGGGGAGACAAGAAAGGCATCATTTTCACTGAGATTCATCTTGGGCTGCATTTAAATGAACTGAGCTGAACAACACGCCATGCAAGTAATACAAAAACTTTTACTTTTCATTTCAACCGCCTGGGTATGAATAATGTTAGGGCTTACCGCTTTTATTTTATTTGGAGGGACTAGTTTTAAAAAAAAAAACAGAAGCAGGAAGCAGTCTTTGGACACAGTAAGTCACAATGTATAAATAGCTCTACTCAGAGCATAACAAAGGCTCTATTGTGCTACCCACTGGCACAGCCAATAATATATGCAATTTAGGAATATAAAAATTCCTCATCCTTACTTATGACATCTCTAACTTCAAATAAAAGATTACAAAATCCACTGTAGAAATTCTACCAAAAACACATTATTTTTGATGTACTGTGTAGAAGATAGTGGACAATAATTGGACTAATTTAATTTCTTTTTAAATGGTTTTCATAGACACTTAAGAAATTTGCTGTTTTGTGATCATTAAATGAGGTCACGGTTAATTCATTTTGAATCATACTACACTTATGAAAATATAAAGTTTTCTCCATATGGTTTAATATTTATTTCTGCAAGGTGAATATGACTGGAAAAATGTTTTTTTAAAAAAACTACACACACACACACACACACACACACACCAGTAGATTTCCTACTAAGCAAAGAATTCTCAGCGTTATTCCCAGCCAGTTGAAGGAGGTCTGAAATATATTGGCTTAAGTACATCCATCTTTCCAGCCAAGGCCCTTTAAAGAATGGTTTAATCTGTTTTATTTGCCTTCAGGAATTCCATCTTTCACATGCCAGGACTGTCAAATCCTTGGGCTGCTCATTCTTATCATATATAACCATTAGGAAACGTTTTTGGGGGGATTTTTAGCCAAGTACCATTTTCAAATCCAACTCAGCTTATATAACAGGCCAATTTTGTGCAATAAAAAGTAGCTAGTTTAGTTTTCCAAGGTAACAAGTATAAATGTGTGTCAATTCATTAATTGTTTTAAAAGGTCTAATATATCAGTTTCCATTCCCCCACCCGTGCCCCCAATATAGGTCAGCTCATGTATCATTCTCTGTAAGGACCTGATCCATAGTTCATTGAAATCAATGGGAATCTTTTCATTGATTTAAAAGGACTTTGGCTCATTGCCTTAAACTCTGGCCCTGCAAAACACTGACACACCAGTCATTTTGATGAAATGCATCCTCGAATACTCAAGGAGCTGACTAAGGAGATATCTGAGCCATTAGCGATTATCTCTGAAAAGTCATGGAAGACGGGAGAGATTCCAGAAGACTGGAAAAGGACAAATATAGTGCCCATCTATAAAAAGGGAAATAAGGACAACCCAGGGAATTACAGACCAGTCAGGTTAAGTTCTGTATCCAGAAAGATAATAGAGCAAATAATTAAGCAATCAATTTGCAAACATTTAGATGATAATAAGGGGATAAGTAACAGTCAGCATGGATTTGTCAAAAACAAATTGTGTCAAACCAACCTGATAGCTTTCTTTGACAGGGTAACAAGCCTTGTGGATAGGGGGGAAGCAGTAGACGTGGTATTATCTTGACTTTAGTAAAGCTTTTGATACTGTCTCGCATGACCTTCTCATAAACAAACTAGGGAAATGCAACGTAGATAGAGCTATTATAAGGTGGGTGCAAAACTGGTTGGAAAACCGTTCTGAGAGAATAGTTATCAGTGGTTCACGGTCATGCTGGAAGAGCATAATAAGTGGGGTCTCTCAGGGATCAGTTCTGGGTCTGGTTCTGTTCAATATCTTCATCAATGATTTAAATAAATGGCATACAGAGTAAACTTATAAAGTTTGTGGATGATACCAAGCTGGGAGGGGTTGCAAGTGCTTTGGAGGATAGGATTAAAATTCAAAATGATCCGGACAAACTGGAGAAATGGTCTGAAGTAAATAGGATGAAATTCAATGGACAAATGCAAAGTACTCCACTGAGGAAGGAACAATCAATTACACACATACAAAATGGGAAATGATTGCCTAGGAAGAAGTACTGCAGAAAAGGATCTGGGGGTCATAGTGGACCACAAGCTAAATATGAGTCAACAGTGTAACTCTGTTGCAAAAAAAGTGAACATCATTCTGGGATATATTAGCAGGAGTGTTGTAAGCAAGACATGAGAAGTAATTCTTCTGCTCTACTCCACTCTGATTAGGCCTCAACTGGAGTATTGTGTCCAGTTCTGGGCACCACATTTCAGGAAGGCTGTGGACAAATTGGAGAAAGTCCAGAGAAGAGCAACAAAAATGATTAAAGATCTAGATAACATGATCTATGAGGGAAGATTGAAAAACCTTGGTTTGTTTAGTCTGGAAAAGAGAAGACTGAGAGCGGACATGTTTTCAAGTATGTAAAAGGTTGTTACAAGGAGGAGGAAGATTTTTTTTTCTTAACCTCGGAGGATAGGACAAGAAGCAATGGGCTTAAATTGCAGCAAGGGGGGTTTAGGTTGGACATTGGGAAAAACTTCCTAACTATCAGGGTGGGTAAGCACTGGAATAAGTTGCCTAGGGAGGTTGTGAAGTCTCCATCATTGGAGATATTTAAGAGCAGGTTAGACAAACACCTGGTCAGGAATGGTCTAGGAAATACTTAGTCCTGCCACAAGCGCAAGGGACTGGACTAGATGACCTCTTGAGATCACTTCCAGTCCTATGGTTCTATGATTTTATGCCTGTGATTTGTCATTGAGTTGTGGGCTGGGTAAGGAGCCACATTGGCTATTGAAGTCAAGGGCTGCAGGAGCTGCCACTGGGCTGCTCTGCAGCTTCTCTATTAGAGCTGTGTGAATAAACAACAAAAAAGTGTGTGTGGGGGGGGAAGGATTTGTTTTGAGCTGACCCAAAATAAAAATTTATTCTTTTACTTTTTGGTTTGCAAAAATAAAAATAAAAAAAAAATGTTTGGGGGTGAAAATATTTCATTCAATCAGAAATAAAACACGTCATTTACTTTTCAGGAGACTTTTAAATAAAATTTAAGTAAAATTAAATGTCATTTTGAATTGGAAAAATCACAATGTTTTGTTTTAAGATGTTGAAACAAAACATCTAGTTTTTTTCAGAATTGTTTTTTCTGACGAAGAATTCACCAAAGAATTACATGAATTCAAAAAATGTCTTGGTAAACCTGGGTCTGCATTTTTCACCTGAAAAAAGTTTCAGCTGGAAAATGTCACCCAGCTCTATTCTCTGTAGCTTTGGGCAGAGACTTTCCACTATTTATGACAAATGATGGATTAGTCCCATGTTGCCAAAAGTGTGCTACGGCACTTTATTGCAGCCTATTGTTAGTGACTAGATAACTAATCCAGAGAGAAATCTCAGCACTTCATTTTTCTCTGCCTAGTAAAATAAGCCTTTTCCCATTTGGCAAGAAGCAACAGAGCACTGATCCAGACTTCTACATAAGGTGTTGATTTGCATTTCCAGGTCAATGAGTATTGTTTTTTTAGCTGTCATTATGGCTTTTGGGAAGCATTTCTTTCTTCCTGTATTTAGAAAACGTGAAGCACTATTATTTCCAAGTTTAAGAGCAAACAAATCTCAAACCACGCTAATCCATGAAGTCAAGAAAATTCTAACTTATTAGAAATAGTGCTAAGAGTACCAATGACTTTCTTCCTCTGCTTAGAATGATGCAGATTGATAGACTGATGACAGTTGCTTCTGTTTTCTCTTTGAGAGTGAATTCATGACCAAAATGAGCATTATGCCAAAATTGAATTATGGGCTTAGCATGGTACTCTATAAGTCAGTATATTTACATTTTTAAATGGATAAAATATTTATATACTTCTTGAACTAGGTAAAAAACAAGTCAGTCTTTAAGACAACTGAAAGCTCTAATACGGCCTCTGTCTAACCAATCTACAATTTTCATACTTTGCTGTGACTTTCTTTAAATATAGTTAATGAAGTTCTCTGAGGTAGAATATGCTGATGACATTGTTTCTGGAAGAGAATGAAAGGGTCTACAAACTTCCTGTCATTTAGATAGGAAGACTATTTGAAAATGGTTTGTGGTTAATATATTTTGGGGAATCATCATCAAATGAGGATGTTTCTTAGGGGGGTTCCACAGGGATTGGTACTAGGGCCGATGCCATTCAACATTTTCATCAATGATTTGGAAGCAAATATAAAATATGTAGATGACAGAAAATTTTGCAGAGTGGTAAATAATGATGAGGACAGGGCAGTTATTTAGAGCAATCTGGATCACTTGGTAAGTCGGAGCCATGCACACAAAATGTGTCTGAATGCAGTCAGACACAGAAACAAGGAATGTAGGCCATACTTGCAGAATGGGGATTGTATCCTGAAAAGCAGGGACTTTACAGAATTTAGGGATCATAGCGGACCAACAACTCAGCAAGCTCCCAGGGGGTTGTTGTGGCTAAAAGACTTAATGTGATCTTTGGATGTATAAACAGATGAGTAGGAATAGGTGATTTTACCTCTGTATACACCATTGGTGAGACCCCTTTTGGAAAACTGGGTATAGTTCTGGTATCAACATTTCATAAAGAATGCTGAAAAACTGGAGAGGGCACAGACTATTTGTAACAGTGAGGGTGATTAACCAACTGTACAAACTGCCAAGGGAAGTGATATCTTCAGATCAAGACCGAATGCCTTTCTTGAGATATGCTTTAGCAAAAGCATAAATTATTCGGCTCAATGCAAGGCTAACTGGGTTAAATTTAATGGCCTGTGATATACTGGAGGTCAGACTAGATGATCCAATGATCCCTTCTGGCCCTAAGCTCTCAATCTAGTACTATATTTGGAAAAAACTGTCTTTTAGACCACCAAATCCCCTTTCTCCTGTCAGGAATTGATTGTTTATGGAATTCATTCCCTTGCAAATGATCGTACTGGATATCAAAACTAAATCATGTACCAGTTTACATGTATTAGTGTTTCAAATGCAAAGATGTCTTAGTTGAAGTGCTGCATCACCACATTTCTCACTGCTTATTAAGCAAATGGACCATACTTATTCTTGCCCATAATCGGACTGAAGGATATAAAAGCTTCTATAAATTAGGTATACCCGACTACTACTTAAAGGATTATGGCAATGAGATCTCAGAGGTCTAGATTGTGCCCTTAAGCACAGCTGTGTAAGCAGCAGCTCATAGCAGCGTTACCATAGGAGGAGCCTAGAGAAGGAACTGTGATTCAAAAATTCTTCCCCCCCGCCCACTTCTTGCTCCCATTGGGAAGTAACCAGCTCCTTGCCCTTACCAGACAGAGGATTACTAAAACCCACATTGGTTCAGCTGTATTGCCAGTATGTCATTGGGGCTGTGGAGCCAAGTCTTTCTCCACTCCTCAGCACTCTGTAGCACTGCTCAGGGACAGAGCAAGCATTGTGTGCTTACCCCATGCTTCCCCACTCTCTCCTGCATCTGCCGTGTAGGTGTTGGGAGGCCACACAACGGAGTAAGATTACCCCATAACCCTGTATGGCCACAATCTTTCCAAGAGTCAACATCATTTAGACAATCTGGAATAATTTTATGTCTTCAGAGACAATGGACCAACACGTATGAAAGGTATCTGGTAAAAACTGGTGCACCAAATGTTCTGGACCCATTCGCACTTGTGCGGAATAATCATGTCAACAAATAGAGCTAGACACAAAGCATATGGCTTGGGACTATATTCTAGCTTCTTTCTAGAGAAAGATTTTGCAAGTTTTATAAAACTGAATACACAGGAGACAAAGAATGCATGGGTAGAGTAGTTCATAATTAATCAACGGTAATAACTTCATTCTCCAAAAAAAGTAAATTAAAAGAATCCATTTTACTAAATACGAATCACTGAGGAGTTCAGCAATATTGTAATGAAAAAGAACATTCCTCCCCAACCCATACACACACTTCAGTGCTCCTGGCTACAAGTTGGGACTAAAACTCTTCATGACTGTTATTTATATTACAGTAGCACCTACATGCTCCAGCGGACATCAGCACATGTATGTGCTGTATATACATAGCAAGAGACATTCCCTGCCCCCAAACAGTTTACAATTTAAATAGACAAGACAAAGAGTGGAAGGTAAACAGAGGCAAGCAGAAATTAAGTGACTTGCCTAAGGTCACATAGTGACAGTGGCCATAGCAGGAATAGAACCCAGGCCTCCTAACTCCCAGTCTAGGACCACACTGCCTAAAAAGGACCCTGTGATTAAGCATAACTCCAGAAGCTATCTACCCCCACCGGAGGGGAGAATAAGCAAAAAATTCTTCACTGTATTCCATGATATCTTCACTACACAAGAGAGTAAATAAGATCCCTCTTACATTCACATTTGAAATATTGTTTTAAGTCCAATTAAAACAGAAACTGAAGCCCTACTGAAGAGTACTTTTAATTTGATAGAGTCTCTGAAATGTCTGGGAAAATCTGCTGTCTTTGAATGACTGCATAAATCCTGCTGTTGCTTTGTACAGTACAGCAAAAAGAAAGCTACCCAGCATCATTCACAGCAGGAAATACTTTCAACCTATTCCTACCCACAGTCAATAATTCATAAGTTAGTATCTGGTGGGCCCCTCCAAGCATTTCAAATTGTATGCTTTATGTGGTGGTCTAGTAAGAAATGTGTAACCTCCAGAAATGGACTGTGTGATCTGTACCACCTCTTCAGGAATTGTTTTCCTTTTCCTATTGATCTTGTTTTCTATATCATAGATGGATATTTGGATTTAAAAAAATCTCTATTTTATTATGGTTAAAGGAGATTTTCTTGAATCTCCTTTTTAACTTGAATTTTTTAACCAAGCAAAGACAGAAATATCCCATGCACCCATTAGCTTATCTCCACTCCAACCTTACTCAAATCCATCCCATCCACCCAGACTCAATCGTCAGACACTGATGCCATTCATTGAATATGTGACTAGACAGCTATTGACATCACATAGCTATAGAACGAAGGGGTGGAATTTTCAAAAACTCTGAGCACTACCCTAATTTTGCTCCAACTGAAGATTACCATTGACTTCAATGGAAGAAGAGATAAACCACCACTGAGCTTTTTGAAAAAAAATCTCACTGGAGCTATTTATCAAATGTGCCATACAAGGCTGGGTTAAAGATACTTTTGCCCTAACAAAACATGAAATACAAGGTGTACCAACATTCCACCAGTCATCTTTAGTTTCTCTCAGGTGTATGATTAATAGATAGTCAATGGGACCAATGTATATTTATATGGTGCAGGTGTATTATACACACACCCAAACCGAGACATACATTTCACATATTTGGTAGTGAAAACTCCATTTATCATCCACATTTGACCACCTCACTTTCATTCTACCTACTAATCCATCTTTACCAGGTCTACTTCTAACATAAAATAGCCAAATCCTGAGGTGACTAAATGGAGCTATGACAGGTTACTCCAGCTGAGGGTCTGGCCCCAAATCTCTAAATGGTTCAAAAAAGTTGTCATTTAAAACTTACCAGAGAGATATCCATGTGATAAGCATGAATATAATGAAAAATGCATTCTCTAGTTTGTAAGTACTTTTGGATTCTTTGGGATGAAATGTGCAATATCAATGATAGAAGATATTTTTATTTATTATAGTGCACTTTCTCTGTGAACTTTGTAAGACCCCTCAAAGACCACACAAAAAACCACAGGCTAAAAGATAGAACATTAAAGTCTCTTGACGCTATATGTTTGAGTTTTTTGGACGATTATGCTAAAAATGACTCATTTGAAATAATGTTTTGTACTTTACATTAACATTAGTTTAAGGATTATGCATTTCAGGAGCAGACAATATCCACTCAGAAAGAGATCATCATAAAGTCTTTTACATGAAAAACTGGGGAGAAGTATGAACGTTAAGCTCAAAGCTATGTCTATTTTAACGGTGCTGACCCAATCTGTGCTTAGTGCATCTAGGCTGAAAGCCTTGTTGGATTCGAAAGGTCAGAAAGTGTAGGAGTTATTCTTTATGGATTGTTTTGTTGCTGTGGGATGTTTGATCATACAAACTAGACTTTGAAACTGCTCTAGCAAATAGATCTGAGAGTTTTAATGTTTAAAATCATATACTGACTTTAAAAAAAGTATCTCAATCTGTAATAGAACCCTCCAAGTATGATATTTCCTAATTTGTTCAGATTTTGAGTGACTGCATGTTTGATTCAGCCCAAGCAGCCACCACTCCCAGTTCCTGGGCCACGGCCAGAAGTCTCAGGCTCAGTCACAATTCCAGCACTAACTTTCCACAATTATTTTATTTCCTTAATATTCTCAATTGCTGGTTCTGCCCCAGGTGGCCTCCCTCTACTCCAAGTTCAATAAGACAGAGTCTCTTAGTCCCTCAGGTCTCCATCTCCTCCAGTTCTGACTTTTGCTGGCTGCCTCATGGTATCTTTTCTCTTTCTTTCTCATGCACCGACCCACCCACATCGGAAATATCACTATAATTTGCAAAAGATCAGCAAAAAAGACAGTTCTCCCACAGCTAGCAAAGGGGGAGAAGTAAAACAGAAGATGCAGTAAAAAGGAGATATCAGGGAGAAGTCAAGAGTAAAAGAAGTGAGAAGTGGAGGGAAAAAACGTAGAAGGGTGCAAATCCAGCTGCCAGTAAACATTGAGAAAGTGTTACCAAACAGACTGGGAGCAGGAGGAAGGGAGCAAGGGACAGAAAAATCTAAGGATGCATAAACCCTCCCCTCAAATGGATGAATATAGCTAATCCTTTTTCTATTATCCATCCACCCTGCACTAGTTATTTCAAGTAGTACTTAAATCTTTTGTTGCTAGCTTTGTTATCTTGTAATTTAATAATTTTTATCTACATATGAACTTATGATATTTTCTTTTCAGTTTGTTTCACAGTTTTGTAACACTCCAAAAAATTAAGCATTGGGCTTTTTTCCCCACAACATGTAAATCTCAAATGTGATGTATGTAATTATGCAAATGTCCATAAGGGTTAGTCTATCAGGCCTTAGCTCGGCAAGGTATTTAAGTAGGTGACTCACTTGAAGCCAGTGGGACAAACTGTGTGCTAAAATTAGACTCGCGCGCAAGTGCCTTGCTTGCTGAATCGGAGCCTTGATAAGAGACAAATTATAGCCCCTCATAATATTTTGTGCATCTAACTTTTTACAATATTATCTATTTACAAATTTGTAGTGGTAAGAGAAGCAATAATGTTAGATAGTACAAGAAGAAGTAAGGTCACTTAATTTAAAAATAAATGTTAATCTAATGTGTCATACTTAAAAGAGAATGGAATTACAACAGGAAAAAAAATGGTAAATGACACCTAGGACTGTTAATAACAGCAAGAGCATTTATGTGCTCAAATCACCATGCACTGTGCTGGAAACGTATTCCTAGGTGTCACTAGTTTATGCACGGCCATCTGTATTTTGTCAACAATGGGAACTCACTTTTTAATGAACATTTAAACTCTCAACTCTCACAGGAGCAACAGCTATTGAGAACATCAGCTATTACTGAAAGAACTAAAATTCAAGGAATAAACTAAATATTCCAGAGTGGTAAACTGGAATCAGTGACCTCATTACTCTGGAAAATATCTCCTTTTGAACCAGAAGGAAATTTGACAAAGTGGAAAGATTTGATCTTGAACAATGGTGTTTCACAGAAATCCTGTTCTTAATTCTGTATCGTATAACATCATCTTGTGCTTTGCTTTAGCTTGGTTGAATCTTTATTAGAAAAGGGCCAGAAATAAAACACAAATATAAAAACATACCAGAACTTCCAAGACATTTGGGTCCAGATATGAAATATGCAGCTCAAACTTCTTACTAATATGTCTAGTTCTCGAAGTTGTATGTGTCTCCCCTTTCTCCTTTCCTTGGGGTCATTTTTTTTGAAGGAAAATATTTAAAATGGCAAATAAAATCTCAGTCTTAAAATATTTATTCGCTGATTTTGTTCGCGTTTGTTTAAAAGGACAGTGTGAAGTAGGTTATCCCCCAAATTATCCCTGTCTTTAAAGTTATTTTCTTAGCCATAATTATTCCTTTATCTGCCAAATAAACAATTACTTTATCAAAATCAATAAAAAGTTTCGCATTATAGACTTTATAACACTATGGATACATGTTATGCTCTTGTCCTAAAGTGAAGGGATTTCCTTTTTTTTTTTGGCATGAATTATAGTTTAGTGTCTTGCTGCCAGACATTGTGAGCTGCACTGGATTCCTGAGCTGTTGGACACAAAACCGTATAAAGCAGGAGATGTCATTATTCCAGTGACAATGGAGCAGAAAATATCCAGTGCTGACAGGCCTACTCACTCACAAGTCCATTGGTGTCAACATGCATAGCAGTAGAGACAGAACAGCTTAGGAAAGGTTTGCTACATCTGGTAAAGAGGAAAACGTAAGAGCTAAAAGGGAACAAAATACTGTATGTCAATATTTGCCCTACCTAGGAACAGCAGACTCACACTGGATCTGAAAGATACCATATATAAAGTAGTAACTAACCACATGTATTATTTCAGCCTTGTGCCCCAGCTGTAAAACATTATTTGAAGTTATAATGGTTGCACAGCTGTGGGAAGGGTGGGGGTCAGCCATTGTACATATTCTAATTAGGAATGCAGTGCTCCCGGCCCAGAGCAGCAGCACAGCCGTGATGTGGCCTCAGAAGTAGGTATGAAAGAAAAGCCAGTCATGGGAACTAATGGAGCTCCTTTCCTAATTGCTCTTAACTTTTTAAGATACTTGATTACCCAGAGATTTTCACTCCTTAATTGGTGGGTCCTCAGTCTCTGCAGATGTAATTCTATATTGCATCCTATTGTGGTAGAGGAGACAACAGGAGGCACTAGAGGCCTTTAAAATGGTAAATACTACCTTAAAAAACGGGCAAGAGAAGAGAAAATTCAATATTGTCATATCAAAATTAACTGCAATTAATGAAGGATAGATTCTCCCACTCTTATGCAGGCTGAGCAGTCCCTTACTCAGAAGTAGAAGTTTTCCCCTCCATTAAGATGTCAGGGAGACTACTCGGAGAGTAAAGGGCTACTCGACCTGAGTAATGGGACATAATCTGGTCTCTAATTTTTTATATTAAACTAACAGTGCGTCTTTTTGAAAAATAACAATGCATTAGAGAATCATGAACTTGGAGCTCCTGAGTTCAGTTTCAGGGAGGGAGCATTGGCAGTCATAGCCTTGTAAAAAGAAAAGGAAAAATTTTTTGTTGCCTAAAGTAAACAGTCACTCAACAGTAAAATTGTGTGAGGTGTGATCCTTTCTGAACAGTTTTTGTTGTAAAAGGTTATTGCTGGAGCATAGAGTTGTTACTCGTTCTAATGAGATGACAGGTGACGGTTCGAGCTTCACAATTCTCCTGGTAACTACCCTCTAATAGCTTTGGTAAAGTTGGTAATTAACCTATAAAATTACCTGGTGTTCATATTGACAAAACGTTTTACCACCTATAGAAAACTATAACACCTAGGATGTAGCAAAAGAAGTGGCCACTGAGATAACTTGGCTCTAGTTAATTCACCTTTGAAAATAAAAAAGAACTTTGAAACTGACTCAGTTGATGATAATTAATGTATAGAAAAATGCAAAGACCTCTGGAGATGTGCTCATATTGCTTAGAAGCTCATTTGCATGTGCAAATACCTACATGTAAATGCATGACCTATATGTACAATTTTAAATACCTGTTCTCGCAGATTCCTAGCTGAATACTTTTATGCTGGACGGTGTTAATGGCTGCCATCAGTCGGGTCTTTGATCTATAGACAGTCAAGGATCAATGTGTGTGCTAAACACTGTTCTTTCAAGCTAAATGGAAGGAGCAATTAAGCCTTCTTATGTAGCAAGATATCTGGAAATAGTGGAAGTCACCACCCAAGACAATGGGCCTCATAGCAAGCCCTGATCAAAAACTAAGCCATGTGGCCTAAGGGAATCCCTGAATGCCAACACAATGGTTGGCAGATTGACAAATTATATGGGTTAGAGGCAGAAGAGCCTGGAGAAAGTCAGCAGATAACAAGAGAAGTAGTCATGACTGTGGCCCTGAGAGGGAGCAGAGGGAGAGAGCACCTCAGGACACAGAGCTGACTGGAGGAGAAGACTTGGAGACCATGAGCAAGGACTGCTGCTTTTCCTACTGTGTTCATGGAAACAGAACTGAATGTATAATCTTTGAAAATAATCAGGATTGCATCAAAAATACACCTTATATTGGACATTTCTCTTTGTAATGGGAACAAACCTTCAAGATCCCATGCTCCAATATTAGCTAACCACTCTGGGAAAAGAGGCAACAATACTGAAGATTTATGAGGTTCAGACAACATAGATAAAGGGTGAAATCCAGGCCCACTATCCAGTCTTTTAGGTTCTTATCCAAAACAAAACTCCAAACTTTTTGAGGTTTGCCTATCTTACCCAGAATCACAAGAGATTAGAAAGGAAAGGTGCGTGAGATAATATTTCTTATTGGACCAACTTCTGTTGGTGAGAGGGACAAGCTTTCATGCTTACATAGCTCACAGGCCCAGAAGCCAATAGTTAACTAAGAAGATTACTCAACACTTCTAGCTCACAAGGGAGAAGCAGGACAGCCAGAAAAGGCACCATAAGAATGGGACATGAGCACATCATCAGCCTGTGCAATTCAGCTTTGCAGGTTATTGTCAGGTAGGGATGCCATACATAAAAAAGGAGAAAGGATTATAATTTTATGACCAATTAATTATATTCAATACAGCTGGGTGGGAAATGGTTTTCCTGTCCTGCAAAGGTTTGAGATGTCAAAAATTTTCCTGTTTCACATTGGGATGAAATCAAGACCTTTGAAAGTTCTGTTGTTTTTTGTGAGGTTTTTGCACAAAAAGAGAGAGAGAGAGAGAGAGAGAGAGGTTAGGGATGTGGGAGACCGAGGTTCAAGTCCTTGCTCTGCCATTCTCCCACATGCCAGATGAATGTCCTAATCACTAAGCTACTGTATTGGCTATTCTGAGAGGAACAGGGATCTCTTTGTATAAATAGTTAAATGTTCATTGGAGCAGGTACTTGAATCTGAGTCTCCTGCACCCCAGGTGAGTACCCTACCCACCGGGTTACACACTCAGTCAGTTTCCCTCTCGCAGGCTTTGTAAATATTAAATTATGTATACATAGTGGAAAAGCTCCAGCAGGAGAGATTGAGCATGACCAACTGTGATGCTATAGCCTGCTAGTTAGGACACTCATCTAAGATATGGGGGATGTACTGGCTGATTCAGAGCAGCGACTTGACGCGTTTACATCCCAGCTGAGTGCTCTAACCACCTCTCTGTCAGCTATTCCATGTGGGAGTTCTCTATCTCCTGTCCTCCAACCCAAGAAGGTCCATGCTGTACCTGAGAAACCCACCCAATGAAATTCTGTCAAAATTCACACAGTCCAGTTAAAAGTTTGTTTTGTCAAAAAAATTCCCCAACCCATTCCAATACTGTAAACAATAAACTGAAGTAACCATCTCATAGTTCAATCAATTGATTACTGCAGGAGCCAGAAACCAATCTCCCTTCCCACATGAAGTACATTATTGATTGAACTGACCAGGGCACCTTCTGTTTAGCACCCATCAGCAACCAGCTCCTCCCCTGCCCCCCCACAGTGCCTTCCACCCCGTGTGATCAGCTGGGTGGGGAGGAGCGGGGATGGGGCACGCTCAGGGAAGGTGGGGGGGAATTGGTTGGGAAGAGGCGGGCAGGGGGGGCATGGTCGGTGGGGTGGGGCCGGGCCTGAGGTGGAACAAGGTATGAGCACCCTCGGGGCAAGGAGGAAGCCAGCACCTGTGCCTTCTGGGGTTATTTTTAACCTTCTTCTATAGCATAAAATTATAGACCACTGCCAGAAAAATATGTCAGGATTGGTAGACTATAGATCCAATCTAGTATGGAAAAATTTGAGTTTTTTAAACAATAAGGAGTTTGTCTGTTTTAATAAGCCCTGAAAGCCCAGGTTTCTGGTGAGTTTTTGCCATAAATGAAGAGTTTTGTTTTTTAAAAGATCCACACAAAAAAAATCTCAATTTTGAAAAATTAGTTGAAAAGTTTAAAAAAAAAAAGAGAGCGGTTTCATTCATTTGGGTAGAATGTGTGTAAAGATCTCACAGCTCTAACCAGCACTAGTTCTTAATTCTAATGAGTAGTACCTAAAGGCTCCTGAACTTACTGGATTTTACGTCATGGATTCAGTTTTTGTCCTGTGTGTGGAAATGCCTGTGGGGTTCAGAATGAAGAACAAAGCAGTAGTTGGGGAAGGGAAATACAGAAAGCCACGCTACCTGACCAGCAGGAAATTCAAAGTGCATCAATTGTAAGAGTCCAAAGAGCTGTTGAAATGTAAGATAAGGTTCAGAAGGGGATTACTGTGTCCTGAATGTGATTTTTTATTGAGAGGGCAGTGTTTAAATTACATTTTGATGAGCCAGCGTGGCATACCATCACTTTTTCATTTTACTGGGAAGCTTGCTGGGACTTCTCTGGTTCACAGCTGCAGAACAACTTAATTTTATCCTCTCTTAAATGAGAGGTTCAGTCCTACCATGGCTTCTAACTAGGAAGCAGCTTATTAGGTTACTTTGAGGCCCTAATGATTACATCATCAAACAGAGAGGAAGAGAAGAGTGGGCAAGAGTGGACCAAACGCTAAGGTGTTAATTCAGCAAAGCAAACACTTAAGCATATACTTAACTTTAAACATATCTATTCAGCAAAATACTGATGGAGGACCAGATTTACAATGATGTAACTCCACTGACTTGCACCAAAGATGAATTTGGCTCCGTGTTTGGGTCCTGATTTAGCATTGAAGCTTAAATTAAAGCTAAACATTTGCTTAACTTTAATTATGGTCGATGGGACTGTAAGCACAAGCTTAAGTGCTGTGATAAATCAGGGTTCAAACACAGCCAAATTCATCAGTAGTGCAACTTCATCACTGTAAAACTGTTCTATCCCCATAAATCTGGCCCTCTTATTTATTTTAGGTATGCATTATTCAAAAGCATGTAAAGAAGTGTGTGAAGAGAGGTATGAGTTAAAGGTGAATTGAGCCTTAAAATAAACACTTTGTTTAACAGAAACGTCTAACAGACTCAGAGTCTGTTTCAGTATACAATCAGGGGCAATTACACTAAAGTCAAAGCCAATGTAATTAAGATCAATCAGGTCCTAGAGAAGGGAGTTTTCTAAAAGTACTGACAAAATGGAGGAAGGAATTAAAAATGGAGAATGAGTCCCCAAAGAATGTGATAAATGATGAGGAGTTAGAAAATATAGACCTGCTTCCAAGAGAGATTTACTCCTCACTCAAGAGTAGATTTAATGCCATGAAATTAATTTATTCCTCCAAGAGCATCAAACAGATACTTAAAAGGAAAGGTCACATTTCCACTGAGGACTAATGACTACATCCCTTCCTACAGACACAGAGAATCAGAAGAATGCTGGTGAAGCAACTAAAAATGCAATGTTTCCAAAGTCAAATCTATGAGGTGTCTACAGTCACACCAGCTTTTTGAGCCTTTCCTTTCTACTCCAAATTACTCTCATTCAATCCCTGTGTCTCTGGTGCAGGTTTTCTATAGTGGTCAACAGAAGAATCTCTTTGGCCTGGTCTACACTAACCCCCCAAGTCGAAGTAAGGTACGCAACTTCAGCTACGTGAATAACGTAGCTGAAGTCGACATACCTTACTTCGAACTTACCGCGGTTCAGACGCGGTCCACACGGGGCAGGCAGGCTCCCCCGTCGACTCCGCGGTACTCCTCTCGTTGAGATGGAGTACCGCAGTCGACGGCGAGCACTTCCTGGTTCGACTTATCGCGTCCAGACCAGACGCGATAAATCGAACCCGGAAGTTCGATCCCCAGCCGCCGAACTAGCGGCTAAGTATAGACCAGCCCTTTAACAAACCTGACCTTTGTGATAAGATTATCCCAAGCCCCTATGATGTGTCAAACTACAAAAACCTGGGTGGTTACTGCAGAATTGTAGAAGGTGGCTATAATTTAAGAGCAGGGATTTTCCTGCCCCGCCCCCACTGTAGTGGTTCAATGTGTGTTATGTACGCACGTGTGCTTCAGTGCAGATGGAGATTCAGATGAATATCAGACTCTTTGGTGTGAGTTCAAATTTCCTGAGGTGTTGGAATGTCTGTAAAACATCAGATGCCCTTTAGGTTGTTGTTGGGTTTTTTTTGTAAATACATTTGAATTCTCTGCTGATTTGACATTTCACTTTATTGAGGGGTGGGGGGGAGGGAAACATGACAGCATACCAAAAAAGCTATTGTGGAAAAAAGGCTGAGAGTCTCTGGCAGGTACCTGCCTTTCTTATATAAAGCCGCCTACGTTTTCTATAGCTATGAAAGAGCCAGATTTTCTTTGTGCTCTCTCCAGAAATACATATATAAACCAAATATGTATCTTTCTACAAAATATACTTTTAAACTCATTTTGTCTGAGAAAATACTCATTTTCCAGTATTGCATATTTTGTTTGCTACAAAAGAGGATTGACTGTAATGTAAGGAGAGTGGCTTCTCGAGAAGAAAGAGAAGCAATTTAACATGGTAGATCTATCATCCCTTTGCAATATTAAATGAATTCCTACATTTTCAAAAGGATGCATTGCAATTTAATCATGTGCTTCAATTAAAGCCATCAGTGCCTGCTCTGATGGTTCATGAGGTCACCAGAACTTCTTGATGGACTTATACCTAGTGTCGCATGGTTGGTTGGTCATTTCAATCTGCTTTAGACCAGGTCTTGATTGTGGATGTATAGATATTTGGATGGATGGATGGATAGATGAAATAAAAAAAGTTACTAAACTGGTGCTAATTTAATGGCACATCATGGTTTTTAGTTTACTTCATATTCCTGCATAGGTATCTTGATGGAAATAATTTCTTCCGTTGGTCCTGTTGGAATCATCTGATGGATGGGAAGAACACTAGGGAATGTTCTTTGGGGAAAGAACAGGACTTGCTGTGAGAATGCAATCTCAAAGTAATTCTTTAGAGTCCTAGACCCATTACACAGTGTATGATATACAGTATGTTTGAGAAATAAATGTTTTCCAGCGCACTGTTATCTGTATATTTAGATTATTTGTGTATTCACTGGGACAAATACTTGAATATCCATCAGATGCCAATGATCATCTGAAGAAAGGCACCCATTTTAAGAACATAAGAACAGCCATATTGGATCAGAGCAAAGGTCCATCTAGCCCAGTATCCTGTCTTCCAACAGTGGCCAATGCCAGGTGCCCCAGAGGGAATGAACAGAACAAGTAATCATCAAGTGATCCATCCTCTGTCGCCCATTCCCAGCTTCTGGCAAACAGAGCTAGAGACACCTTCCCTGCCCATCCTGGCTAATAGCCAGCCTGGTTAATATTTGATTAAATAAATTGAAAATGCCATATTTTAAAGTGACCTGTCATTGATATAACTGCATGGCATATTGATTTTAATAACTATTTCATAGCTTGAATATAAAAGTTTACTTCAGAGATACACTAAACACACTAAAATTTCATTCCTGTTTTAGAGATATTCTCTAGAGTTGCACTAGGAATACTACTAGTAATTTCTAGAACTACCATGAATTTTTTAAGTGCCTCCACTGTATTCTTATTAAAACTGGATTTATTAGTCAAAAGTACCCCTTTCCTAAGTGACAAACAGCAATTTTAGCTATTAAAATAAGAAACTGATTTTCAGTACATTTCTAGGGGTGTATGTGTGTACTTATTTGATTTTGAGCAAGTGTTTGAGTGGAGTTCCACCTGATGACACCTTGTGTGAACTGGGTGACAGGCAAACCTAAATCTCTCGGTAAGCCATGTAGTTTAGTAATGTGGAAGTGTAGTAGTTGACATGGAAGGATAATTTGCAACCGAGATGCAAATATATATTCCAGTTATATTTACATTCCAAGGTCCTATTACTTAGATGTTGTTCAGACACTTAAATACAAATCTTTGAATATTAAACATAGCTAGTAATATATTAAGTTTTTTGCCTGATTTATAGACCAGAGAGATTCAAATAAGCACCAGAACTTTTGGATATTCTTCCAACATTCAAGCCTTCTTATCATCGTTCTTTACAGAGGTTTACCTGTGACATCATTGTGAGATTTAGTAACATACCATTATAGTTTTTTTTATGCAGACACTCATTTTTTCATCAATTCTGATTGGCTGAAATATCATAGCATCATGTGATCCCCAAATAGTTTTTGGTAATACTTGGGGGGGGAGGGAAGGCAGTATTTAACAAAAGAGGCATTTGATATCCTTGACTGAAATGACATGTGACCAGCTAGAAATCTCACAAGTATAGGATTGGCCGAAACCAGGAGGCACAGAGTTAAACAAGTATTAGCTGTTAGTAGATAGCTGGCTCTTATCCTTGCTGAGACCAACCACAAGAGGGCAACATGATCATCATTTTCTATTCAAGCCAGTGTGTATTACAACAGCAAGATGTAGGAGGGGACATAGGAAAGTGACATTTTTCTATATGTCACAGTCTACATACACAGATTTTTTTTTTATTTACTGGATGGTCCTGCTATAAATACAATTGGGAATGTATTAACAAACATCAATATGGAGGACTGGCTGATAACCATTCAAATAGAAATTGTTTTAGGAGAAAATCAATACTCAGACAATGAATCTTGGACAAGAATATGGAAATTCAAAGTCATTGCTGTGTTTATCACATTTAAGCTATTCAAAATGAACTTCAGTTTGTAAATGCATGCAACCTACATGCTGAAAGAAAAATTACTCCATAACTTACTTGCAAGAGGCAGAAAAAAGTGGAATAATAGAAAAGAAATCTTCTATCTCTAAGTCCACATTTCCCCATAAAATACAGCTACTTTCTTCTTATTGAATATTTTTAGTTAATTGTATTTCTGGTTAATTAGCAGCTCAGAGTAATGTGTATGTGGAAAAAGACATGTATGATGCCCTGGAGAGAGTGAAAATAGAGCTGATTTTTACTAGTCAGTCTTAGAATACTAGTGGAGAAGAAATTATTATTCTTAAAAGTACTGTAGATGTGGGGGAACCATAGTCTAGATCTTTATATGTGAAGTTTGAATTTGTTCTATGGCATTTTGAACTTCTAGACTATAATAGTTATAGTGGGTTTTGATCCTGGAGAGGTTGACAGACAGAAGCAGAGGAGTGAATTGAGAGGTATATAGTAACAAGTGATAGAATAATCCATGGTTATGGGTTTATTGATTGGAAATTTGAACCCCAATAGACAGGAAGCAGGAAAGTGGAACCAGGAAGTGGCAGGGATTGGTTCCAAATACTGTTTGATATGCCTACATGGAGAGAAGCTTGTGATGTTCTTCCTGTATCTGAGCCATAACCAATGTTCTAATAAAATTGATGTATTGTTTTAAGATCGAGTTCTTTCTGTTTTCTCCCAGCACAACGAAGAACACAAACACCACTTGTAAGCTGGTTGAAAAGACTCAGGCTATTGATTAGTGTAACATCTTTCTCCATCACGTGTGTTTGCTGTACACCTCTACTGCCTTGGTCAGCTCTTTTGTAAGTTTACTTTCCTCTAATATACTGTTTCTGAAACAGACACTTGTAAGGCTTTTGAGTCCACAGATTAGCTAACTTTTACTTTCTGGAGTTTGCTCCTCTGTCCTACCGTCAATCACCACCAACTTGTTTCTCCGATTCTATTTTAAAAAGTATTAATAGCAAGCATTCATAACGTGAAATCGCAGTCTTCCTTATATGAGAGGTGTTTACTAAACAAAAAACACTTCTACAGACAAAATAAAATTACTTCTACAGTCCTTGATTCCCAGCTTTGTCTCTTATTTACCAAATACCACACCTTGTCTGTATAACAGACACCTAGTGATTGAGTAATACACTGTGCACAAAAGATATGTTACCAGAAGAACAGGCAAAACATACAGCATACATGACACAATGACAGTAGACGGAGAAGTAAAATAAATTGATAGTCTAAATAATACCATAATGTTTTTATGTCAAAGAACAAGTCCATTGATTTTCATACAGGTTTAAGAGCTGAGATGTTGGGGCAGGTGCTGATATTTTTCTCTTGTGCTACAACTGCAAAATATCTGAAAGATATACTTCATGTGATTGCATATAGAGTAAAGAAGAGGAGCTCTCCCCAGTCTTTCTACAGGATATGCAATAGAACTCATTGAAAAAGCTCCTCAATATTGTGTAGTATAGACAGTAAATCAACGTAATCTGCATTTCTGCAGTAGCGGGAAACTTTCAAATGGTTGCTGTAAATGGAGCACACGTTTTACGTATAGGTTACTATTTTTGGCAGTTCATCAAACCTCTTTGATCCATACACAATGGGGTTTTATCCAGTGAGCAGAACAAGAATAAGAGGCCCAGGTTCTCTCCTGTGCTAAGATCCATTCAGAACAGGAGAGAGGAAGCCAGTTACAGTCACCCAATTTCCTGGTTGCTCCAGCGTCAGCCTGAGCCCTGGCATAAATTAAAGAAGTTTAGGGGGATTCTTGGCTACTCTAATTTATGCCAGCTGGTTATGGTTCCTGAGATACATTGGTTAAAATTTGCAGAGTGCAATTACACTCCATCGCACATCCTAGCCATACCCATATGCTTCTGACTGACTCCATGTGCCAGGGGAGGGGATCAGTTGGAGCAGGAGCTGTTTATGCCACTTTACACCATCTGAAAAGTTCCCTGAACAGGGAGAATTCTCAGTTGGCCAGTTAATCCAGCACTTTGCACCACCTTAGCAACACAAAGCGATGGAAGAGGAGGAGAGGATCTGGCCCAAGAGTCTTCAAAATGGAGAGAGGGAGATGAAAAAATGGACAACCAGGTGGCACGCAAAGATTAGAAAGAAAAGACCAGAAAGAAAATTCATAAAATAGAGTAGGTAACTTCCTGGTTGCAATGAGAGCGGAATTCTAAAACTCTAGTTGGTTCAGAATACTGCTGAGCAAGACAGGCCAGGGAGAGCATTTCATCCAAGTGCCAGCTCTCCGCACTGACTTCTCACTGAATACAAGGTTAAAGTCAAGAGCTGGGTCTTCATCGTCAAAGCACTTTTGAAGGCTTAAGTGAGACTTTCAGTGGAGTATAGTGCATGGGCTGGCCTTCTGTAAAAGAGTGAATTTCAGCCTCAGTGCACAAAAAGAATGACCACAGTTAGCTGCATTGACATTTGGGGTAGTGCACCGGGATCCATAGATAAGTCAATTCGATCACTACAGAAAAGTCTCTTTTATCTAACAAATATCTAAGTTGCCTACTAAGATCTCATTGCAAAGTCACCTTTCTCACTCTGAAATGCATTACATTTCATTAGCCTTCCTTCAAATTATTCAAACTCTGAAATCTCTGTTGTCCAGAGTGACACAGTCATGCTCAGGAATAACTCTTGTAGAGGTGTCTGGCTGCTGAACATGAAAGAATGGGTGCTGTTTGCTGGCTGGCAGCTAGCCCAGTATTTAACCCTGCTGTTTTAGAAAGTCATAAAATAAGCACAGTTTAATCTTTTGAAACCTTTTGGTCAGGGACTGATTTCCACAGAAAAATTACTTCAAAGAAAAGACAGGCACTTTTGTTGATACGTTTTTAAGCAGTCATGAGTTCCAAAGTATTTTTTTTTTAAAGGAAGCAGAAACCTCAAATTTTATGTAACCCTTCTGCCCATCTAAGTTGGCAGCAACAAGGGCCGGGTT
>NW_020664435.1:21747708-21873850 GCF_002925995.2 Terrapene triunguis | reverse complement strand
ATGGGTAATCTTGGTTCTCGCCCAAACATTAAGAGATATGGGGTGACCCCCGTAGCATCGTTCTTTGTGGCGTTGTAGGCGTGCACCAGATATGCAACATGTTGGCTCCAGGTTGCTTTCTGCTCTGGTCGCAAAGTCCCCAACATATCTAATAGGGTTCGGTTGAACCTCTCTGGCTGAGGATCACCTTGCGGGTGATAAGGCGTTGTTCTAGACTTCTTAATTCCCGCTATCCTCAGCACCTCCTTCAGAAGGTGACTCTCAAAGTCCCGCCCCTGATCCGAGTGTATCCGGGCTGGGAATCCATAAACTGAAAAATATTTTTCCCACAGTACTCGAGCGACAGTGGTGGCCCTCTGATCACGCGTGGGATATGCCTGCGCATATCGCGTATAATGGTCAGTCACTACTAGAATGTTCCCAATATTCCTCTTGTCTACTTCTAAAGACAAGAAATCGATGCATACCAGTTCCAAAGGTTTGGTGCTGGTGATGTTCTTGAGATATGCAGCCCTCGTGGGCAGAGTCTTCCTTTGAACACATCGAGCGCAAGTCTCACATTTCCTTGGCATGAGATGCTGAAGCAATATGTAGACGGGCTTTACAAACGACAAACCCATGATCCTGCACTAGTGATGAGCTCAGAGTGATATAATGAAGAAATGATGTCAATGGCAAAGAACATCGCCACAGGTAATGGTCTCCTGCTGCCACATAAATGCCAAATGCCAAATTTATGAAAAAAGAGCAATATGAAACCAAGATATTTTCAAAGCAGGCTGTATGGAAAGCATTCAGTTACAATTGCTGTGTTTCCACTTTGTCAAGGGACAGATGTAGATGTAACATTTGTACCTTGATGTATCAGTGTAGTAGAATAGGGGGTCAAAATGCCACTGTACATTTGATGAATCCTGTTTGAACTATTAAAAAGACAGCTTGTCTGTGAGAGTGCGGTTCATTAAAAGTACATTACACTTTTATTAATGAGCTTCAGGTTTATAACTTGCTGAAGAATTGCTGTTTGAAGTTTAATTCAGTCATCTGATGGTTTGACAGAGATTTCATTTGACCTAAATCAGGGACCATGGAAATATCTAGGTATCAGTCTGCCTAGGGAGAAAATGACTTCTTAGCTCTCTGTCAATTCCAATGGCATTATATCATATACAGTAGAACCTCAGAGTTACGAAAACCTTGGGAATGGAGCTTGTTGGTAACTCTGAAATGTTCGTAAATCTGAACAAAATGTTATGGTTGTTCTTTCAAAAGTTTACAATGGAACATTATTTAATACAGCTTTGAAACTTTACTATGCAGAAGAAAAATGCTGCTTTCCTTTTATTTTTTTAGTAGTTTATGTTTAACACAGCACTGTCCTGTATTTGCCTTTTTTTGGTCTCTGCTGCTGCCTGATAGAGTATTTCCAGTTCCAAATGAGGTGTGTGGTTGACTGGTCAGTTTGTAACTTAGAGGTTTCTACTGTAGCAAGCGATAATCATAACCAGTTTTTCAAAGTGGAATCAGGGGGAGGAAGATACTTGGAAAAATTAAAAGTTGTTCCCATTTCTGGGAGCTGATTTTTTTTTAAAAGCACAATAAAACACATTAGAATGTCTTTTGCTTGTTTGGACTAAAAGACAGAAGACATGATAGCTTGGTTTGACACTGGCAAAACAAAGCAATATGAACTGAGATACAGATAGGTTAGGGCTTATCTTCCAATACTGCAAAGAACTGTTTGCAACTTCATGGCAGAGTTTTTCTGTTGTTGCACATAAGCATGAAATCTCAAATTATCTTTTGCCTCTGGGATTGTGGTCTCACTCCCTTTGAACATTCGTAGTGTATTCCTTTGAATTCTGCCCTTTCACCCAAGCATTCTCTTGGTGGAACTGTTGACAATGAGTGATTGGAGGAAAGGATATAACTGCTAAGTAAAGCAGCTCCCTAAAGAAATAATCAGGAGGCAGAGCTCAATATGTAACAATCTCATGTAACCATGAAACTGGGTTAGCCAAGTGGAATTTGCTTGCGGCAATTCCTTGAGAACAACAGGTATGATGTTCTGCCATTGAGTAATGTTCATTGGGCCAGAATTTCAGCTGGTATAAATTGGGTAGCTCCTTTGAAACCAATAGAGTTACATCAACTGAGAATCTTGCCTGCTATTTTTAACGTTCATTCCAAACCTAGAAGAAACAATACCAATAATATGTGATATTTTCACCCTGGGATACTGGTTATCTTTATCACAGCTTCTGATATATCCAGTCACCATCATTTTCTACTAGGTGACCCAATCACAAACTTACAGGTAATTACTCTAATAGAAACCACAATAAAAATACCATTATTGTAGAATATTGTAATATTATTTGTAAGCACAGCTGTAATTCACTAGGCTCAGTGCAGAGCTCTTCATCCCACTTCAAGGGACAAATCCTGCTCTTAGCAGGTCACCCGCACCTCCCTTTCCACTAAGGGCATGATCCAATTCCCATTGCAGTCAATGGAAGGACTCACAGACTTAAACGAGTTGGATCAGACCCTAACATGAGAATCATGTGCGTCCTTATGCAGAACAGCCGCTAGTATTTATTTATAGGGCGTTCTAGTCATGTTCCGCTACTAGCATCACTAACTGACAAATAACATGCCTGATGAAGTCCCCGAGAACAGCTTAAAGTCCTCATCCTCATTCAATTCTTCCTAACAGTTCTGCAAAGGTGATATTTACCCCTATGCAGAAGGCCAGCACAATTCTCACGCACCATTTAAGTAACTGAACTGGTTATTTGGAAAGTCAATAGATTTCTGAGAGCTGACAGAAAGAATGACATGTTTAATATAGACTAAAAGGAGCAGGGCCGGCTCCAGGCACCAGCATTCCAAGCAGGTGCTTGGGGCGGCAATCTGCAAGGGGCGGCATTCCGTGTGTTTCTGCCGCTCCAAGCAGCGCGCCGAATTGCCGCCGCGGACGACGGGGGCAGTTCGTGTGCCGTTAGGGCGGCACGCGAGTTTCCGCGGCAGCGGCAATTCGGCAGCAGCTTCTATGTTCAGCTGCCCGCGGGGGGATTTCGGCGGCTTCTGTCTTCCGGCTGAAGACAGAAGCTGCCGGCGAATTGCCGCCGCGGGCAGCTGAACATAGAAGCTGCCGGCGAATTGCCGTCGCTGCGGAAACACGCGTGCTGCCCTAACGGCACACGGACTGCCCCCGCCATCCGCGGCGGCAATTCGGCGCGCTGCTTGGGGCTGCAAAAACAGTAGAGCCGGCCCTGAAAAGGAGAACAGTAATCAATTAAGGAATAAGCCTTTCAGGGTTCTGGTCATATCTTCTTGTCTCCTTGAGCTCTGCTCATGAGGTCATGAAAGCAACTGGCATATTTATTACATTGCATCTATACACTTGTGAATTAGGGGGTGGTAGTTAGTGTCTAAACATTACTAATAAGCCTCTAACAGAAGGATTGGGAAGCAGAGATAGTTGATTATTAACTACTGGCTAACAATGCCTAGTGCGTTATACAACTCTCAGCTATACTGTGGTTTTTTTTCTTTTCTCTTTTTTTAAAAACAAAAAGACTTTAAAATAAAAAATGTTACAATGTTCTATAGTAATAGCAACAGTGTTACTGTAGATCATGGGGCCAATAATGTGGGGTTTTGTTGAAAAATAAGTGCTATTCCTTTTAAACATTTAGACTAGGAAACACACCAAGAAGCACTAATGATGAGCGATGTGGTGAGCACCTCGGTCTTCATGACAGACTGCCACAGTTGCAGTAAGCAGGGGAACCGGAGTCAGATCCCCCTCACTATAAAAGAGAGGGGATGGCTGGCAAGGGATTCTCAGAGGACTCCTAGGCTCTGGAACTTGCTCCCTCCCCTTGTCCATAATAACCCAAATTTGGTGACCTCCTGGGCATGTTGCTAAAAAAGGTTAGAGAGGGGTTTTGGAGAAGGCTGAGAGTCTGCTTGCAACAGTGATAAAGGGGTAGGAAATTAGCTTCTGTAAGTGTCAGGCTGGCTGAGTTTCCTGTTGGAATGACCATGCAGTACTGTTGGATTTCACTATATCGTTAGTGAAGGTGTTGGGGTACCGAGAGCCTTTGATACTTGCCTTTTTAATAGTTTTAAATCTAAATTAAACTGTTAAAATAATCTTAGGTTTTAAGTAGAAAATATGGTTTGCGTGGAGACAGTGTGGCCTACCTGTCTGGGACTCAAGAGACCTGGGTACTGTTTCCAGCTCTGTGACATTTGGGCCAGTCACTTCACTACTCTGTAAATCCCTGAGATCTATGCATGAAAAGCACTATTGCTAATGAGTAACCCTATAACAATGTATATTGTGAGGGTAACACTATATAACGGACAGTATTCTTCTTATTATTTTTGTGCATATGCATCATCATTATTATTATTATTATTGTAAATACACAAAGCCAAACCTCCCCTAAACTGAAGCCCAACCCAAAGCCTATTGAAATCCATTGAAAGATATCTACAGACTTACATGGACTTTGGATCAGGTACCTGATGACAGGAAACAGAAGATTACTTCTATACCAGAGTCTGTCCACTCTGAGTTTAGAAGAAGGGCTGTCCCTGCCTTTGGTTAGGCCAGTTTTTTAATTTTAAAAAGCTTTCCCTTTTATTTTCCTGGTACAGGTTTTTTCCCCCCCAACGTTTTACAAGAAAATACTGAATGTCCTTATTAGCTTCAGGCCATAAATGCCATAAAACAGATTTGTACACTGAAATAAGCCCAACATAAATGCTTACTGTTGGTGAATATAAGGCCATACAAAACAGAGCAGTAAACTCACCGTACAATATCAGGAAAACCATTAAAAAAATCTGGAAAAGCATCAAGATGGCTGGCCTCTTTGTAGTTTCAGCACAAAAATTGAGCCTTATTTCTAAATATTTTCCCTAGTGGGAAATAACAGCTTGAAAATAATCCCAGATGTATTCATTTGTGTAACATTTTGCTGCTTGCAACATATAGGCATGGAAAAATTATTGAAGGTTTCAGTTCTGGACTTGTATTTAAAAAATGTCAAGCTTTTGAAAAAACAGCATATTTTTTCTTTAAAAGCTATTCATTTACCTGGAATGTTGGCCAGAAGGCATACATTATGGACTTGGTTTAGCTAAGATTGAAAAATTGCCTAACGGCAAAAAAAATGAAGTAGGCAATTTTTGTGGATCAAGCTAAATACTAACTCCAAATACAGCAGAGTAGATTTCTGCACTAGAGTATAAAACAATTCCACAAGTATGGGAGCCTAAAAGTGGCCAAAAGCTATCTGAATTCTGTAAATAAAAAGATTGTATCTGAAGGTAGAGATTTTGATTTTAAATAAGACAATAGAAACAAACCGTTAGCAAGCTTTATTTAAATGGCTACCGAAAACAATGCAAAGATACAATAAGTGCCTATAATATCTAAATAGTAGTTTGCATACAGGGTCAGCTGAAAATATGTTTCTATTTTCTTTATAGAGAAATTCTTTCCTAAAATGTTTCTGTTCTTTTGGATAAAAAAAATGCTAGAAGCTGCAGGAAGTTTTTTTGCTAAAGGAAACATATTTTTCATTTGTATCATACAGTCTTGACTGTGGGGCTTGAAAAGCTATTTGGCTGTGTGATATTTACAGTCCACTATTTTCCATGACTCATTTTCTATGATATACAGTAAGTGGTCTTATCATAATATAGGCTATTATAAATCTTTTTAATGGGAAGGACCTATCAGTTTCTTTTCCTGCTGTGTGTGTGAAGTCTTTAAAATAAATAAATAAATAAATTAGAGCAAAATTCTGGCTTCATAAGCCAGTGGCTTAGTGGGAGTAAGCAGAGTAAGGAGTAATAGTACACATGGCAACTCTAGAGGACTCAAAATCGGCACATTCACCAGTTGCCTTTCTACCCTTTGAGGCCCTGATTCAGCAAAGCATTTAGGCACATGCTTAAGTCCGTCCCTGTTCAGCAAAGCATATAGGTAAGGTATTTATTCTTAAACTTGTACTTAAGACCTATTGAAGGTTTTTGCTGAATTGAAGGACCTAAGGCCTACTTCTGCTGCCACTGAGATCAATGGTAAAATTTCCATTTATTTCAAATGGAACAGGATCAAGCCTTAAAAAATATTATATATATACACCCCAAACCCATACACACAATGTGCTCTCTCCTCTTGACATCTAGCATGCACACAGATAGCAGGACCCTAGTAATGCTCCTATGGTAGATGGTCATGCTCTCTTTGGGGTGTTGAGCAGAGTTGGCCACACTATCCAGCACCCTCCTTGCACTCAGAGGGGCTAACACAAGATGTGGGCGCTATTTAAGTTCTGGAAAGAGAGTTTGTGTGTAGCTCATAGGGCTTTTGGTGGCCCTCTACTGAAGGTTGAATTTCACCCAAACAGAACAGTCAAGTTCTGGCTGCCGACCACTCTGGTACACAAGCTCCGTGTGTACTTATGTGTGCGTGTGCATGTAACGATTCCCTGCCCTCTAACCCCCACATCACACCTGCATAGGGGCAGCCACAATTTTGCCCTGAAGGTTTTTAAAACTGTTTAAAAGTTTCTGCCTTCTCTGTGCTCTAGTGAACAGGGCATTAACTGCAGTTCAGCTTCCCCTTGACTCGCACAGGGGCTTAGGAAAAAGTAGATAAGAAGTGGACTGCTTGTTAGACAAAGTAGGAAGAATGTCTTTAGGAACAGATGGTGCTACACTCCTAGGACCGAGTACTTTTTCTGTTTATGCTAAACTATTTTATCTACTTACTGGAAACATCACTTTTAAACCCTCAGGAATAAATCTGAGGAGGAGAACTTGCTAGTTTCTTTTCAGTGAACTATTTCTCTGTTTTACATGTTATTAATTGGGGGGAAATGTAGTAAAATGATGTAGCTATTAAGGGATTGATCTAGTGCCCGCCAATGGGAAGACTCCCACTGACTTCAATGGGCATTGGATCAGGCCACAAAGGCCTGATTTTTAGGGGTGCTGAGTGCACACAGTTCCTATTGATTTGAATGGAATATGCAGGTGATCAGTGCCTCTGAAAAATAAAAAAATCAGACCAATAAATGTTCTAGACTGTAAATCAATTTCATTTTTTAATTTACTAAGTATTTTTGCCCCTCTACTGAGCAGTAGCAGATATCTGGGCTCTTGCAGGTCAGTTTCTCAGTGCAAGTGAAGTCAGTTACATGAAGTCCGGCTATATTCTAAGTGTAATTCATTTCACTTAGACATAAAACACCAGCCCCGGAACAAAGGTGGTCAGACAGCATGCAGACAATCCCTACTTTCAGGAATCTCAGCTCAATACCAGTACCTAGACCCTAGGGTGCAATTCTGCTTCAAAAATTGACTCTATTCAGACCAAGGTACAGAGCAAATTCGCCTGTCAACACACAAAACCTCGCATAGCCAAAACTAACAACAGCCACACGTTCTCCAAAGACAGAACATGGGCTTACATACTACACCTCTACCCCGATATAACGCTGTCCTTAGGAGGCAAAAAATCTTACCGCGTTATAGGTGAAACTGCGTTATATCAAACTTGCTTTGATCCACCGGAGTGCACAGCCCTGCCCCCCCGGAGCACTGCTTTACCGCGTTCTATCCGAATTCGTGTTATATCGGGTTGCGTTATATCGGGGTAGAGGTGTAATAATAAGAACTTGGAAGACTAATAGCACCAAATGGTGCCACTTGGCATAACAATATAAGTGGATGCATTCTTCGGTCTCTCTGATAATGAGGCTGCACTTCTTTTGACTTTATGTAGAGTAGGCCAATGTATGATAATAAAATCCTCTAAGAAAAAAGTAAAGCCTTGATTAGGCCAGCAATTTTTTCATTCTGTTTACATTACTTGCCATGAAGATAGTGTGGAATGCAATGCAATTTGGTTTATGCTTGAAATTTCTGAATGAAGTTATATATGAGACTTTCCTTGCTCAAATTTATAGCTCAGTTCAGACGATTGAGCTTACAAGTAAAATTTACGGGGAAAGAGCAATAAATTAGAATTGGATAGAAACATAATTTTAATCCTCCAGCTGCTTGTACAGTTAGATTTTAACACAAAAAATTGAGTATAATACTAACTTGTTAATAAAATGAGTGCAGTGCTGACATGTAAAAAGAGTTTTATAATTGGTTGGTCCACTCCGTTAGCCTTGTTGACAACAATAAATTTTCAAAACGCTACCTTGGTAACATTAAGCTAACATTATAAATGCAGAAAGCTCATAAATGCATACAACAGAAATTCATTTGGTCTTTGATTTTTTGTGTCTGTCTTTAAAGTGAAAACTGTAAAATTACCACATCATAAAAGCCAGTACACTGAACGCTAATTGCCCATTTATAAAAAGCTCTTTTCCTACCATCATGAAGGTGTGAGGCATAAACTTCTTGGATTTTACTGAGCTGCTATTTATATTTTCAGTTCTACTTCTCTCCATTGCATTTCATCTTAAGCATATAAAATAAGAAATTGATTTTATTAATCTTCATCAGCATTCACTGGACATTAAATCTATAAAGATCCCTGCAGCGTTTTAATTGTGACTGAATTGCCAACAATAATTGGGCCTCCTACTAGCCACTGAGACCAGCCCACCCTGACTGCTGGGCACAAATTCTAGTTTTAAAAAGCTAAACCCAGTCACGATAGCCCAGTTTGTCAGCTGCCTGGAGGGAAGTTGTCAAGTCTGGGATCCTGCTGCTTTATTCCTATAACTATGTTTTAGAAACACCTCACAAGTGGAATTGTGGTTGCCTCATCCAGAAAATGTGGAAAGGATTAATGTGGCATGTAAAACAAATCACTCCTGAGCTCAGCTGAGAAAGTGGGTATTAAAAGCACTCCAGTCAAAAGAGCTTTAGTGAAAGGGTCATGGTGATATACAGTCAGCACATGTTGTGCTGGTAAAGCTGCAGGGTGTTTGGAAATGGTAATGGTCCATGGGTGTAAATTCTTTCAAGACCTCTTAAAGGCACATGTGTTTCTTGAGCATGTTCTCCAAACAAGGACCTGTTATGGGTTAGATTCACTGGAGCTTTTAAACTTTATTGATTGGTTTGTGGTATTCCAAGTTCACTTACTTTAAAAAAAAAAATGCTGTTGATAAACACAAGAAAAGATCCTGGTTTAATCTAACTCTTATAAAAATCGATAAGTATGTGGAATGTAGCCTTATTGTAATAGTTTTTTCCCCCTTAATGGTAGTAATCACTGGCGTCACCAGAGTTAAGAATTTATCAATATTTCATTTATGAGCGTAGGTTGAAGCTTTTTTGCTTTTGAGGTTAAAAAAAGTCAGCTCCTTAACTTTAAGATCATTGTTGGGTCTTTATGTTGGTTTTATACACACAACATTTTGTAGCATTATTAAAAAGATGATTTGAGGCAGCTGTTCTTATAAAGTTGAGATGACCTAAAGTGCTTAATTAAAAGCTTTATTTTACAAATTGCACTATTTATTGCAAAACTATCTGGCACTCCATCTACTTTCTTCAGTAGGAACTTCGTTGCTATTTAGTATTATTAATAAAAATGTAACATTTGTATACTGTATAGCTCCATTCTTCCCAAAGAAACCATTATGCGTGGTGTTCATGATTATCAAAGGCGCTGAGCAACTGCAGCTGTTATTGACTTTTATTGGAGTTGGAGATGCTCAATGATTTTGAGAACTAGACACCAGATGTAGGGTGTGCTTTACCCAAAATTGAAATGCAGACACTTCTGAGTAGAGCTGGTCATTTTTTTGTTTGTTTGGTTTGACCAAAACTCCCATCTCACCCTGTCAAATTAAGCGTTTTGCAGAAATGTTTTGGTTTTCACAAAAGTGTCATTGGGAAAGTTTCTCAGGTTTACAATAGAATTTCTGATTGAAACAAGAGTAAGGAGACCAGCTAATAGCTTGGTGGTTAGGGCATTTGCCTGGGAGGTAGAAATCTCTGCTCCAAATCTGGCACAGCAGAACTTCAACTTGGATCTTCCATCTTCCAGGCAAGTGTCCTAACAATCTGACTGTTAGGGAGGAGGGGTATCTCCCTCTTCCCCCCCCCCCCCCAGTGATAAATTTGGAAAGGTCTCATTTTTGTTCCACATTGGAATGAAAACAAATTTGAAAACGGTGAAATTGTTGTGCAACAGAACTGTTGTTTTCCAGGCAGCCCTAATTCAGAAGCTGCATGTGCCAGGTGTTTAACGGCACACAGCAATATTTTTGGTTGAGAAGTGGAAGTGAAAAAAGAACACTGTGTCCAGTTATTCATTATGTAAGGGCAAAAACTGTGAGGTCACATTACAGTTCCCTCCACACACCAGTTATTTAGAGAGAAAAATGCATCCTCATTACAACTGGCCCAAATTCTGATCCCACTGAAGTCAATGAGAGGTCTGGCACTAACTTCAGTGGGATCAGGATTTGGCTCGGAGTGTGCGGCTCAGAGTAAGCACGTTACAGACTGATTTGATTTTTCAGCCTTATTTATGAGTGTCTGCGGTACTGCATCTATACAGTGCAGGTAAAAGCCATTTACCTGGTCACTTAATTCATGCTCACATTAACATACATCTACGTCAAGGGCCTTGAGAAATTTGTACTAGGGAACGTGAAAGTATGAGCAAAGGTTGCAGTTAGATGAGGTATGCGGCAAACGTATTTGTATTTAAAATCACTGATGCGTTGTTCCTATTTTTGTTTTCTTGTAGACCTTCAGGACTGTCAAGCATTCAAGCTGCAGTTAAATGATCAAAAAACTACTCAGTCATGTTAAAAACAAAATAAACAAAAATGTATGAACATGGAAAAGTTTGGGTTCTCTTTAGGTTTCAGTTCAGTGCCTGGGAGTTTGGCTCCAACTACAACCCTGACTACAAATATTTTTTCACCAGCTTCAGCAATGACACCATTTGTTACCTCTGCTTTACTACAGTGCTGGCAAAAGTTTAAATCAATCATCGTCCTGCAGCATTTCCATGATGCAGTGAAGTTACAGTCATAAAGGGACGGACACATGATAGATATGATGTCACTGTCTGGCACCTATGTAAAATATCATAAAATATTGGAAATGCTGCATTTCAATCCTGAGCTTCCTGTCCTCTTCCCTCCAGGAAGGTAGAATGCTGGTGTGTTTGTAATATTTTGTAACAGATGTCCTGTGGCTAGTTAGGTAAATGGCCAAGATACTTTTTAATGGACTGTGGAAAGATCTATACATGAAGTGTCTGAAAGGGACACAAAAATGGGTGGAAGGCTAATAAGAGGTTTGTTGTTATAATGTCATTGTTCCACTTTGCAAAAATGTACAGGAAACTGGACAACATTGTAATCTGTAAATCAAATTATTGGTTTTCTGCCCGAACATTTTAAACCCAACTACCTGATAGGAGTAGCCAAATATACTAAACAGAAGTTTAGTTCTCCCATTTTACTTTTTTTTTTTTAATTAAAGCCGAGACCTAGGAGATGATTGAATCTAACATGAACAAAAGATTTTGAAGAAATAATTTAAATTATTGCTATTAAGAATGTATAATTGCTCTTTTAATCCAAGCGTAAAATGTTTTCTGACCTTATTTCTACTTTGGTTTTCATTTTGTAACAGAGTTATAGCCAATGTTACTATTACAACGTCTTATTAAATGGCCACTTGAAGGACCAAAGACAACTGGGTAAAAGTGGATTTAATTCGGGTCAGAATTTGCTCCCTTGTCATTTTAGTCAGAGCAAATTCTGGCCTGATGCAGGAGAGTCTAGAAAGTTTAGATTCAGATTCAAAAAGTCATGCCAGTAAAAATCTGCTATGCCAGTTAAAGGCTGAAACTGGGCTAAGAGGAAAAGAATCCTAGCTTTCATTTTTAATGATGTAAGAATCTGCATTACGCTAATTTAACACAGAGTAACTTGATGGAGGCCATATGTATCTTTCTCTTGTGACGATAACCCTAAATATGTACAACTATAAAGTGATGTATACAGGTCAGTGGAGTTGAACATTTGTTGATTTTTCCCCCCTAAAAATCATCTCTCTCTTATCCCTGGAGAACATATTACATTCATAACATCAATCAGAGTTCTTAACAGGGCAGGGCAGTCTGGATTAATCACTGTACACTACCTAAGAGAGTTCATTTGGACAGTTCCTCATTCACAACTCTTCTGTGTACAAGACTAGACAGATGGCTGGGGAGCCCCGTGAATTCTGATAATTTTCTTTACAAGATTTTTTTCTGCACTGTTAAACCTCAATGGGCATGTAGAGCAGGGTATGGCAAGGAGTTAGGAAAGCTAGAGCCTCCTCTAATTTATTTATATTGTGGTATTGCTCAATAGACGCAATCAGGAATAGGGCCTGATAATAGGGCCTCCCATTATGCTAATCACCCTACAAACTCGTGATAAGAAGTGGTCCCTGCATGGAAGTGCTTACAGTTTTAACATCTAATAGTAGTAGTTAGTGAGCTGATTGAGCCTTAAATGGAAAAGGAACTCAAACAAGGAGACCAGACAATGTCTTGGGTTTGTTAGTCTCTTAAGCAACTAACAGACTGACTGCAGTTCTGTAAATGTAGAATGGCCCTTGTATTGACTTGTACGAGATGAGGATCAGTGTACCAAGAGATTGAGATCAGTTTCTGAAATAGTCAGACAAGACCCCAGAACAAAGTTGAGTGGGTGGCTAGCCCAACAAGCACAGAGGTGTATGGTATTGAGAGGGAGAAAGATATTTCAAGGAAAAATGGGAGAAGAAAGGAGACAAAACTGCAGGCCTTCAGGCTGAGAACTTAATATGGCCGGGGGGAAGACATATTTAAGAAGATGGATGGAGAGAGAAGGAAAAGAGTAGTGTTGCTCATATGTTTTCTGACTGAACAGTTTATCAAAAAATGCTGATTTGCTGAAATCAATACATCTCAAAGGAACATATCGATTTAGTGAAAGTTTTCAACGAAAAATTATTGAAACCTTTCATTTTGATAAGGTCAAAGTGCTTTGTTTCACTAAGGTCACAGCATGTCAATTTGACTTTTATATAATAATATAAATTCAAAATTTAATTTAAAATGTTGTTTATATATTCTCCCCACCCCAATTTTCTTTTTTCCCTAAGCAAAAAGTAAAAGAGAGAAAAAGTGGGGAAAAAAACCCCGCAAAACCTTAAATCTTCAAAAAACCAAAACAAAGTTAAAATTTTAACATTCAATAAAACAAATCTTTGCATTTATTTTGGTTAGTTTTGTTGACAAAAAATGAAACAAAATTATGTTCCTTTTAAAATCTTTCATGAAATATCCTTACCACTTTCTGACCAGTTCTCTTATAGATCCAAGCAAACCAGGACACAAGAACATCCTTGCCCAGTCTTTCTTCAGAGACCTCACATTTTCTTTAACATCCCTTGTTAAAAGCTGCCACAGGATAGGACTGCAGCGTCAGGATGCCTAATCTCAACAGTGATAATGTGCCAGGGCCACCCAGAAAAATAATTGTAGCTCCCCTTCTTTTATCTCCTCCACCATAAACCAGCATATCTTGGGTTGACAGCGAATGGTTGGACCACTGTCAGGTAGATCAATGGACTACTCATACTTAGGACTGGGCACTTACTTAAGTACCTTGCTGAATCAGTGCCTCAGTCATGACACTGGATGCGACAAACAGTTTAAAGACCTTGTTTGATTGTTTGGGGTGTTGGCTGGTAGTACTTTACTATTCTCACTAGTCCCTGGGGAAAAAGTTTAGGAGAGGAGGATGTGGGGGGGGGTTGAGGGGGTGTGGGGAGTCTTGGTTCTCCCATTCCAACCCCAAAAAACCCAACCACCACAAATTCAAATCCTTTTTATAAATAAGATTTTCATTGATTTGTCATGAGAGAGAAGCCACCAACTTCTGCTGCAGTGCTAGTACAGAACGTGTAATATTTGGAATGCCCTCTAATGCTAGCTCATTATAATTCTTCTTAGTACAAGAAATGTGTATTCGATTACATTATCCAGATTCCTTGAGAGGGAGTAGGTGGTATCCACATTTGGACAGGGAACAGTGGATTTTTAGCAACACCAAACTTACAGACTCTTTCCTTATTAAAAAAAACAACCCATGTGTGTACAATATGCTACATTGGGGACTCGGGTGGGTGGGTGGCAACAAAGATAAAAATCATACCAGACCCAAACAATCCCAGCAGAATTCAGAAATTTTTCAGATTCTATGCTAGTGCTGTCTAAATCTCTATGCCATTTCATGAAGGATATGGACACTGGGCCTGATCCGAAACCAACTGAAATGAAAGGGAGTCTCCCTGTTGACTTTCATGGGCTTCTGGTCAGGCACAAAAAGGGCAAGGCAGATCTTCATGTTCTTCTCCTCTCTGCCTTCTCTTTTGATGCTGCTGTCACTGCTCACTTTCTGAACATTTTCAGTGAGTGCTGCTTCTTGCTCTGCATTTGCAGAGCTCTGCTCACCCCAGGTCTCATGAAGAATATGAGTACACATCATTTAATAAAATAATCACAGTTCTACTCTTTTGTCTGCATACTTTTGCCATACTGCTAATCTTCCTCATTCTTTTCCCCCCCATCAGACTTTGTGTTTACCTGACCAGTGCTCATATTTCTGAATATTCCCCAACTAACAAGACCTGAGAATTTGACTAATCACAATCCAAATATGTGCATGAAACTCTCAAAATGGTATTCCCTACATCTCATTAGCTATGGATTTTCTCATTGTAATGGCTAAGAAGTCATCCAAAACTAAGATTAAAATATTACACAAAACAGAAGCATACTATATACACAAATATTTTAAATTAGCACATTAATTGTAAGTGTTCAGAATCACAATTTCTATTCCTCCAGTCCCAGTTTTATATTTAAAATCCTCTTTTATTAGATGGCTGTTATCAAGTCACCTGAACATGAGATTCATCTTTAAAGGGCAAATCAATAACTTCATTAATCCATTTACATGGTATTATTTGGTCAGTTGTACTAATCTCCCTACAGTTCTAAAGCTACAGCATCGATTCACAGAAGCCTGGTAAATGTGATGGAAAGAAAGTGCAATATGTGCACACCTGTACAGCAGATGACTAAGTTATAAAGCGATTAAGCAGAAACAAGCATTTATTCCAGCTTGTTTTAGTTTTGCATCTTACTCCTTTATATGTCTGCTAGAAAATCTTTAGGGCCAGAATCTCATGAATCATACAGATTTGCAGCAGTGTGCCTACTTTACAATTTAGCAGTGATAATTATTAACTTCAAACAACACCTTTAAACTCCAGGCTATTCTTATCATAAAACTTTCCCCCTCTGTTTGTTCAAATGAGATCTAATATGAAAACATTTTTTTGTGCTGATATTTAAACTACAGTCCAATGCAAATTGTGCTTGGGAGTGTAAATATTAAGATGAAAATCTGCATTGTTAAATTGAGACGGAATCAGGTTTATAGCCTAGAGGCAAGTTGTGAATCCCATAAAGCATTGTTTAAGGGACCTGGTTAGTGTTCTGTACACCTGCTTAATGTTTTTTCCCCCCTCCATAGTCACAAATGTCAAACTGCTCAGTAACGCATTGGGGTTTGAATGACAGCCACGCACTAGTGCAGCAGTTATGTTTTTTCACTACCAAATTGGACCATAAATGATGAAAAAGAGGTTAGAAAGGAAGTATGGAAGAATACAAATTTGAAAGGGGAAACTGCTAATAGCCATAAACCCTGTGCAATCAAAGGACTGGTAAGTCATTGTGAATTACCTGCTCCATGAATTATTGTTTTAACTGCATTATGATACGGACAATTTTCTAACTCCTTTCATCTGTGGTACCATGTTTTTTTTAACAACTCCCAGATCAAAAGAAAGGCTCTGCCAGCAAAATTCTGGAGAGAAAAAAAAAATCCATTGAGTTACATTAAAATGCCCTATTTGTTAAAAAAAAATTATATGCAGGATTTGTTATTTATTGATTGGATGTATTGTAAATATGGTGCTTATCAAAGCTGAAGTAACAAAATAAAATGGGTTGCTTTTGCATACAAGTCAAAGAAGAAAGAATACATACACGTAAACATTGATGGCTTGAGATAGCTGCACAAGCAGCAAGATACAGAATAAACTTTGGGATGATATAACCTCTTTTCCACTTCCAAAGTACTTAATTGTTTATAAAGTATATACGAGTAGTGCTATTCATTGTATAAGGATGATAGGACAGTGTGTACTTAACAATAGGTACAAGATTAAAGAGGATTGATTTCTATGAGAATCCAGTATATGCACCTGTGAACAGAATTTGGCCCATAGCGTCAATGTCATAACAAATATTACTGTTAAACTGAAAGCAGAAAATGTTGGTCAGAGCACCAAATATTAAAAGAAATTCTCACCGCCAACCAAACTCTTGAAAAAATCTGGTTTTGTGGCTGTGTGTGTGGGGGGGGGGGGCGGGAAATGAAGCAAGCTTTGTTATTGCCTCAATACTTTTGCAAAAATTAAATGCAGTTTTTTCAGGCAGATCACTATTTTTCTTTAAAAAGCAAGTTAATTTCTATTTGGGACAAGTTCATGATTTTGCTCAGAGGTGGAATTGTGAGCTCATTTCGATATGGTGACAGAATGAACAGTGAACATCTCCTCCATACCTGTCATAGAAAAATGTAGTTAGAAATAAACATTGTGTCTGACAGTTTGTAAATGCTCTGTACACAACTAACCCCAAAGCAAAGCTTATATGAAATTACCAACCAGCGTATTGTTAACTTCACCTAAGCATCCCTCAGAGATGCAACAGAACAACTTAAATTTAACCTTCCATCTGAAAGACAGTGAGCCAAGTTCTTCCCTGGCTTATTGTCTATACAGCAAACATGGGCTTAGCCTGGGATGTTTGGGACACTGAAAGTATCTGGTTTCTCTTGAAAGTGGCCTATGTTTCTGCTAAGTTGAAGGAACAGCTTTTAAAAGTTTTAAAACTTTAGTATCTGATGAACCACCAGGGACAGAAGTGAATGATAGGGACCATTGGAAAGTGAGGAATTCCAGTTTTGCTGGCTCTGATGGTTCATGAGATAGCAGACCTTAAAAAAAAAAAAAAAAAAAAAAAAAATTAGATCAGGCATCACCTTGCCTTGTTCATTCCCACTTCAAATCCAATCTAATTTTACCAGCCATTATCTAGGCAACTATTAAAGCTAGAAACAAAGGTGAACACTGTTTCAAAGTGTGTACTTCCAGTTTTCAAACAGAATAAAGTATTAATCTTTGTCTTCAGAGGTTAAATATTGGCGATTAGAACTGAAAGAGGGGAGGAAGATTTTAAATCAGAATAGTCAATGTTTAAAAGTGGACATTATGGAATTTATTATGTTCAAATTCAATAGTGTTCTAACATAATAAGATGTTTCCATTTTCATTTTCCAGAGAAGGCGCAACTGTACAATGTGTGGAAGCAGTTTATAATGCACAAGCAGCATGGATATGGGACCAAAATGATCTACAATACTTTCCTGGGCGCAAGAGTCACCTATGGGACAAATGGTAAAGGGACAAAATCAACTTAAAATATCAATTCTCTGTCTGAATTTAACCAATAGATTTTTGTTTTACGAATATTGTCCGATTAGAGAAAAATCTTTCAGTCATAGCAAACTAATTTTTCCATTTGTTTTCTTTGTACATTTGACAGTACTTTGGTCCCTTCTATGGCTAGCCATTCCACATTTGTGTGTGGGGGGGGTCTCTCTTAACAATGAAGAGAAAATGTGCATTAAAAAAAGAAACTGTCATTGTAAACCCATAAAGTTTTAAAAAGGATTCAGAAAAGTTACAGAATGATCTGAGTTTTGCGAGATATACCTTTAGTGAGAGACTTAAGAAGCTTGATCTAGTTAGGTTTCAGAGTAGCAGCCGTGTTAGTCAGTATCCGCAAAAAGAACAGGAGTACTTGTGGCACCTTAGAGACTAACAAATTTATTAGAGCATAAGCTTTCGTGGGCTACAGCCCACTTCTTTGGAAGCATATAGAATGGAACATATATTGAGGATATATACACACATACAGAGAGCATGAACAGGTGGGAGTTGAACTGTATGTGTGTGTGTATATATATCTCCTCAATATATGTTCCATTCTATATGCATCAGAAGAAGTGGGTTGTAGCCCACGAAAGCTTATGCTCTAATAAATTTGTTAGTCTCTAAGGTGCCACAAGTACTCCTGTTCTTTTTGATCGAGTTAGTTTATCCAAGAGAAAGTTACGAAGTGACGATCACAGTCTACAAGTACCCATATGGGGAAAGAAATTTCTAGAAGATGGCTCTTTTATCTAGCAGAAAAAGGCCTAAAACAACCCAATAAGTGGAAGCTGAAGCTTGACAAATTTAGACTAGAAATAAGACAAATATTTAATATTGAGGGTAACTATCCATTGGACTTACCTAGGAATGAGATGGATTCTCCATCATTTGAAATCTTCAGACTGGATTCCTTCCTAAAGATAGGCTATTACTCAGCCAGGAGCTATGGACTTGATGCAGAAGTTATTGGGGGAGGCTCTTGATAGCCTGTGTTGTACAGGAGGCAGGGCCAGATTACACCTTGTGTCCTTAGGCGCAGCATCTTCAGCACCACCATCCTGTGCCTACAGGTGACCTTCGTGTTGCAAACAGTTTTAGAGAGGTAAGGTGCCCCTAGAATGCTGGCACCCCAGACATGTGCCTAATCAGAAATCTGGCCCTGGCAGGAGGTCAGACTAGATGGTCATAACGGTCCCTTCTGGCCTTAGAATCTATTAATCTAATAACCGGCAGGGGACGTCTGGGGTGGGTGTAGGACTGGAGACTGCTTATAAATTCAGTTTTCACACTGACTGGATTTCAAACTGATGGTGTCTAACTTCAATTTTATGAAATGTTTGTAATTTTGCATAACAAACATTCAACAAGTATCTTGCTTCACATGCTTTCAGTTTCAGTGTGACTGCTTATGAAATGTGCTATTAGTCAACATGGGAAAGGGCAGCAGGATTGGGCCCTAAATTATTCCTTCGATATTTGTTTATGTTGCATGTTAATTATGCAAAAGCAGGCTTTAATAGGTGCTTTGAAGTCCAAATGTGCTTTCTGTAAACTTTTTTACTAAGTACTGATCCTAAATTCAGTGCTTATGGGCCAGCAGTCCCACCAATCTGCATCTACAGAGCAGCACTAGAGCTATAAAGCACCCAGCAGTGACAGCCCTTACCACTACCATCCCTCTGCAGTGAGTACCACCCACCACTGCCAGCCGATGAGGTGGGTGACCTGTCTGAAGGAAGGAGGAGAATGTGTGACCAGAGCATGTTGCATGGCTCGCTGGCCAGCTTGCGAGTGGCTGGCTGAAACAAGGGGATGGAGGGGAAAAGGAAGAACAGAAAGGGGAATGAAAGGAGAGACTTGCAGAAAGGAAAGAGGGAAAAGAAGTCATGAAAAACACGAGGGGAAAGGGACAGATAGACATAAGAGGAAATAGAAAACACCAGTGTAGAAAGAGCCGAAACAATATAGAGAAGTGCAAAGCCCCCTCAACACTATATTATAATAAAAGTTATAGAACCAAAGCAGATCATCTCCTCCATCATTGCAGAATCTAGAGTCTGGCCTGAAAGAAACCCCAAATTACCAATGCCCAATGTTTGGGAGCAGTTGGCTCTGAACTTTGCATATGGCACTGCTCTAACTGCCTGAGCAGAGACCCCAGATGTAAATACCCTCAGAACTACCTTTGACAGGAACACTGGGTGCCCAGCTCACCTCTTATTCACTGCCAGGTCTTCCAAGTACCTCTCAGTCTAAAACACATTCTTATACAATATACTATATATCACATATATAACATACAATGTCAAACATTTTGTACTGTGCATGTTTTTGTAACAATTTGGCACCAAGAATTTCATAAAACAATTTAAAAAAAAATTAACTTGACCTCTCCTGGTTTTTCGCTTTGCTCTTTCTCTATCTTCACTTGCCTTTTCTACTTCCTTTTTGGCTATTGGTCTATTCTCCCCCCCCCCCCCCCTTTTTTTTTTTTTTTTTTTTTTTCTTTCTTTTATTTTTTTTTTTTCTTTTTTTTTTTTTTTTTTTGTTTTTTCCCCCCCCCCCCCCTTTTTTTTTGCATGATCTGTTTTCCCTCTAATTAAGGTTTCTTTTCCACTCTTCCCTGAGATTTATAGAGGGGAGAAAATGCTTTGTCACTGACAAAATATTCTAGTTCAGATTTCATAATAAATCCCAGGTAGCCTCACCTTTTTGTCAAAAAAAAACTTGGGGGGGGGGGGGTTTAAATGTTTTTAAAATAGTCTAAAATTCAGGAAACGACACATACTATTTTAAAGTTTCCCAAGGGAGACCTTACAACCTAGTTCTCACACATGATAGCGATACCTGCACACATATGTGCCTCTCTATTTTGGCTTGGATATCTCGGTGCCTGAATCTGTAATGTGTGTGTGACTGTTCTTGGAAAGTAATATAAATTCACACATGCAAATAATTGTGCTAGAAGTTCCTGCACAATCATTCAATCAGGAAACAGAAATAACTTCTTGTGAGATTTATCTGACCAATCGCAACTAAGAACTCCCTCATTTCCTTTGTTTGTTTGTTTTATTTTTTAGTCTCTGCCTATCTTTTTTGTTTTCCAGCCTTGACAAGCTCGTTCCTGATTCAGTGTTGCTCAGGCTGGAAGTTTCATTTCTGGCTCAGGTAGATGTAGGCATGCTAAGTTAGATTGAGCTAAAAATAGAGTACCCACGGTGGCACAGGCTAGCTGCCTGAGAATGCACCTAAGGTACCGGGCTGGATCATATTCATTCGCTAACGTAGGCCACAACTACACTTCTATTTTTTAGCCAACTAGCCAGGGTCAGATTTGCATCTTACATGCCCCTAAGCACAGCATCTGCAGTGCCCCCACCCTCTGCCTACAGCTGACCTTCATGTTGCACAGTTTGAGAGAGATAAGGCACCCGTAGGCATGCACCTACTGTGCCTAATTGGAAATCCGGCCTCACAACTAGCTCGATCACAGTTAGTGCATGAATGCCTACCCAAGCTAGACTTTACACCTCCAGCTCAAGTGTAGATAAACTCTGCCTGTAAGGGGAAGGTCAGAAGGGACCACCAGATCATGTACTCTGATCCCCTGCATATCAGACCACTAAATCCCATCGAGTTATCTCTGTATTGACCCCAAATAACCTGAATTAGACTAAAATATTACAGCCCTCAGGAGACTAGCCCAGCATGTGCCACAGTTTAACAGTAATATTTATGTTTAACATTGAAGCTATGGGCCAAATTCTGTTCTCAGGTGGACATGCTGGATACTCATATCATGAGTCTTTAATCTTGCACCTATTAAGTACACAGTGATTGTCTTTGTAACCGGTAGTGCTATTCATTTATATATTTGATTGTTTATAAAGTACTTTGGCTGGCTTGAAGTCAAGGTCACACTACCAAGAGGCAGCCATTTTGTAGATCGAAATGGCAGCCTTCTGGTGCATTGTGGAGCAGGCTGTGTGGAGGTGGCTGTGTGAACACCAATTTTGGCCATTTGCACCATCCAGCTGTGCAAGCATCCAGCTGAAGGGCTTTCATGAAGAAAAGACTCTTATCTGTGAGCAGCAGCCTCATCAACAGAGCATCCTCTTTGCTCAAGCCGTTAGGAGCCTGTGATAGCCTTTTTGGAGATAGGAATCTGCAGTGGCCCATAACTTCTTTTATATCATCCTGAGTACCCTGTTGGTACTTAAGGATAAGAATCATTGCAAGTCACAGTCTCTGTGCTGCCCTAGTATCATCACACAGGGCCTTCCTAAGTCCTGGCCTCATTTGCTTAACAGTGAATTCTTCCACAATGGACGCATTTTTACACAGAGTGTCTGCTTCAACCTCCAGCAGTGAGTCTAATGATGCAGTTATGAGAAGGGAAAAAAAAGCCACAAACAAGAGCCCAAGAAATGTGCTCACAAATATGACGAGGCTTTCTTTGATTATGGCTTCACCAGTGTTCTGCTCAAGGATGAAGAAAGCAGCATTTTTGCCTATGTCACAGGGGGTTATCTAGCAAAAGCATGAAGCCTAGTAAACTTAATGAGACTTGGAACCCCTTCACAAGGAATACACAGGAAAACCAACACCAGCAAGAAGAACTTTACCATCAACAATTGCAATTCATGAGAGCCATGTCCGTCTCTGACCAAGCTCAAAAGGCATCATTTAAGGTAAGTTGCCACATTGCACAGGCCAAGAAACCTCATACAGTAGGACAAACTTTGATTTTGCCATCTGCAATTGATATAGTGAACATAATTGTTGGGAAACTGAGGCAAACAACCTCAAACCCATACCACTCTCCAGCAACACAGTGAAGTGAAGAATTGAAGCGATAGCAGCAGATAAGCTAAACACAGTGGGGGAGCATCTGAAAATGGGAATGCTTTTGCTTTTTCAAGTTGAGGTGATGACTCAGGATCATGATGCACATTTCTTGGCTTTGTGAAATACATATGGGAGGACAATTCTTTCCAAACAAGGAATGTTCGTTGTGCTACATGCAAGACCAAACTATAAAGTGTGAACACATGGTGGGCTTCTACACAGATGGAGCTCCATTTACCAAAGGCCACAAAGCAGGCCTGCATGCCTTGATAAAGAAAGTTGCTTCATCCCCCTTGTGCACGCACTGCATGATTCACAGAGAACAACTGGCATCTAAAGCTCAGAGCTCCAAGTTTAGCAGCAGGTCTGATCTATGCAAACTACATAGAGACCCATCCTCTTCACACAATCATGAAGTTCCACTCTGAAGCTTGAGAGGAAAAGTTCTGGGATGATCTTTTGAACTGAGAGACAAGCTGCATGCCTATGCAGTGGACTGCAAAGAGTGTGATTTCATTGATTTTCTGTGTGACCACAGGAAGATGTGCCTTCTTGCATAGGCACCGACTCTGTGGGTGCTCTGGGGCTGGAGCACCCATGGGAAAAAAATTGTGGGTGTTCAGCATCCACCAGTCACAGCTGTTTGGCAGCTGATCGGTGGGGCCACTGATCAGCTGTTTGGCAGATGGGGGAGCGGCTTGGAGGAGGGCAGGGAGCAGCAAGTGGCAGGTGAGGACTTCGGGGAGGGGGCAGAGTGGGAGCATGGCCTTGGAGATGGTTGTGGAGTATCCCTGGTGAAAAGTACAAGTCAATGCCTATGCCTTCTTGCCTATGTCAGACATATCTGGGAAACTGAATACAAGTCTTCAAGGAAAGAACACCCACATCCTTTAGCAAAGTGATCAAGTCACAGGCTTCATGAAGAAAATTGTTTTCTGGAAAAATAATAAAAATTAATCTATTGAAGACAAACTCTGAATCCTTTCCACAGCCTTGCAAATTCCTGGCTGACAAAGAAGTTATTCAGCCTCCCACACAGGTGATCTCAGCCAACTGGAGGAACTGCAAAATCCCTTTAAGTGTAAGCCTGATGCCATGGATTGGCCAGCAGCTGAAATCAAGCAGCTCATCGAAATTTCCTGCAATCAATTCTTGCAAGAAACATCTGCCTAACTTTCTCTCCCAGAGTTCAGATTCACTATAAAGATTGAATATCTTGCACTCAACACAAGCCTTGAAACTGATGGAGCTGTTCATGAGCATGTACTTGTGTGAAGCTGGATTCAGCGCACTTTTGTCCATCAAGTCTTGGTATCAATGTACTGTGGATATCACAGAGATTAGATGTGCGCTGGACTTTTGAGAAGCTGTGTTGCAACACACAAGCCCATGTGTCACATTAGAGCACATTAAATGAAGTACTTAATGTGTAAATTCCTTGGTCACTATGTTGATTTGTTGCTGCCTGGAGTCACAGGAAACACTAAATCTCAAAATGGGTACACGCATGCAAAAAGTTTGGGATCCCCCGAATTAGACCTTGCGCATATGACCAAGACCCACCAACCAAGCATCTGAGAATATGGATATGTTATTTCTCAATTGCCACACAAAGATTGTTGGGATTCTAAGCTGTTAGAATGCTGTTTTGATACAAAGACCATGGAAATTGTTACATTTTGTACAAATCAACCTCATCTTATTATAAGCACTTTCCTTCTATACAAATTTTGAAGAAGATACAGAGAAGAGCTATCAAAAGGAAGATCACTGATAAACATCTATGTGAATAAAGGAACAGGAAAATATGGACACTCCTAGAATAAAAAAAATGAAACTGGCTAGATTCAAAAATAAATCCATCTGTCAAAAGATGACTCCAACTAGAATTGCTCAGGGGAACTCAGTTACCACCCATACTGCAGAAAGCTGAAAGATCCAAGATGAACCCTTCAAAACAGACCTGATCATGACCTCCCAGTCCTAACACTCCCTTTGGCAGACTCCCTCTTCACCCTGCTCAACCACCATTTGCTAGCTTACATGAATTCAGCCCCCCCAAAAGGTCACATGACTATGACCTCTTCAGTTCAATTCCACTTATGCAAGCACAATTTAAAAAAAATAAAATCAAGCCATTTTGATCAAGCAGAAGAGTTATTCACCTGCTGGATTGCTTAACGTTTCTTTTGTTGAAATCATAGATCTCAGAGTACATATGCACACTTAAGGAAAAATTCTGATCTCTGTTGTGCAGCGGTAAGTCTGGAGTAACTCCATTTACCTTAATGGAGTTAATCCATATTTACCATTCCAACTGATATCGGAATATGGTGCCTAGCATGAGGTGTACCAGACCCTTCACAGCACACTCCAATTAAGAGAACCCTGGGCAGATAAACAAAAGAAGTTTAGCATGGTCTTTTAATCACTGTCAACAGAAAATCCAAGTGTCTTCTCCATATGCCTCTAGAAATAGGTGTGCATTTGCAAGTTCCATTTTATTGCAAGGTGCTGGACCAAATTGTATACAGCTCTGTCATCTGCAAACACACAGAGAAGGAAAAATAAAAGTAGTGAAGTGAATATGCCTTGCACTCAAACTTACGAAGTGTTTTCATATTGCTTGTCACATATTTGATGTGTAGAAACAAATATATTATCCATGTTTTTCTAGCACAAACATTATTTTCCACATGAGGCCAGACTTAAAAGAGCTTTTAAAAAGGAGATGCAATAATCAGTCTTGAAACTTTCACTTGAAATTCAAAACAGAACCTGGAATAAGTCTTCTGGGATATTCCTACATGCTAAGGAATGTGCACCTGCTGTTACCTAGAGCAACCAATGAATGGCACCGTTGCCTCACAGAAATGTAATAGAAGCGCCTTTATTTTTTCTTAGCTGTAGAAAATTGTAAGGCCAAAAATCTAATACTGCACTGGATTTTAAAACAAAAAAAGCAAAAAACAAAAAGCCCCCGTGCTTCCATTTCTTTCTTGAATTAAATCCATGGAGAACAGTAATGACCACACCTCTCAGCCATCCCTCTTTTCTAGTGATGTCACTCATTTTAGTCTCAAAGTTCCACACAAGTTTGGTGTCCCCTCATGCTTATGGTTCAAGACTATTTACATCAGAAATACAGAATCATGAAACGGGGATTACAGAAAGCATCACTTAGACTCCTTCCTTTAGTGTAACAACATTAATTTTTTCGTCTCTCTCATTTTGGGCCTTTATCATACATTGCACTTCACAACTGGGCCTTAGCAGAATGAGAGGGACAGAGCTAGCTAAGAAGTACTCATGTGGCCAATGAAGAAAGAAGAGTTACTCAGCAGTACTGCGGGTTCTTCATTAGTTTTCCCATTGTATGTTGCCACTTGTGTTAGCACCTCGTACCTCCCCATCTCTCACCTCCGCAACACTGGTGTCCTTCGGGAAACTTCTAGTAAATCAGTCTCCATTGGGACCAAACAAGTACCTAGTCACAGCACTGGACCTTCAGAACATTCTACAATCTCCCAGGGTCCTAAAGAGAGTTGAACTCCAAGGAAGAGAGTAGGGCAAACAGGTAGTGTGAAAATGCAGAGGCAACACTCCCAAAGAAGCACAGATACTAGAATAAAAAGTTACTTCTTTGAGATGGCCTTTGTAAATTCCCATTTGTGGGAGTCTAGTTAGCAGTATAACACAAAGGGAGGTAAACTGAGGAGTGCTAATTAAACCAGTCCTTGTATAGGGTCCCAGATTGAAAGGAGCTAGGTGAAATCTTTACCTACCACACTACTTGGACTGAAACACATCATTAGTCACCACCTCAAGAGCATAAGACACACATCTTGGTTCTTGATCTCATCAGATCCAGACAAAGGGGTAGGAAGAAGGAAGGGGAGGACATGCATCAAGGGCTCCTTCGCCATAACTTCCAACCAAGAAGTAACTGCTTGCAGAAGTTTGTCTCGTATAAACCTTCCTCTGCAGCATCACGATGTTAATAATCATTGTGGATTGTTTTAGCAATGTGTCACAGCAAGGGCTCGGATAACAACAACCCGAACCTGCATGTGCCCTCATCTTCCAGTGACCTCGATGGGAGACAAATTTGCTCAGCACTTTGGACAGTCAGTCCCTAAGTGAGGCTGAATAGTTCCATCTATATAATTGTAGTCACCATTAAACAAGCATCATTCATTGTGCTATGGTATTTGACTTCAGTGCTGTGTTTCCTATAGGAGTAGCAGAGTTGGGAACATCTAGAGTGCTGTCAGTTCTCATTGTAGACCCTGATCCAGCAGAGCACGTAAGCACATACTGAACTTTAAGCATGGTTTTAGTCCCAATGGGGTTAAGCATATGCTTTAAAGTTTGTCTACACCTAGTGACAGGTGCAGTTAAAGTAGAGTTAGAATGGTAGAAGGGTGACGAGAAATGCCTTGCTTAATTTTGATCTGCCCTCTCTCCCCCTAACTAATTATCTTGCAAAAGGAACAGTATTGCCCCTCTTAGCTCAAGCTACATATAAAATAAATAACCTCACATTTTGTTATGATTCTTTTAGAGTGAAAATAAATGAATTAAGAGCTCAATGGGCCAGGTTCTGTCGTTATTTGAAGTGGTGCAAATCTAAATCCAAATTAACTCCCTTAGCCTCACTAGATTTGCACCAGCATGGATGAGATTAGAATTTAGTCCAAGATTTACAAATTCAATTTTCATATATCTGTTATGCTGTAGCTGAACCCAAATGATGATGATTTAAGTATCATGATTGCATTCAGCTAACAAAACATCTGGATAATCTGTTCCCTTTAATTGTTTATCTTGACTATATTGAGATCGTTTCTTTCAAAACCCCAATGAACTACTTTTGCAGTCACCTTCATAGATCACTTGAATGTGTGAATCAAGTGATAGTGCAGATTAAAAAGTAAAGCAAGTTCCCATTGTGTATATGTGTGTGTGCCACAAACATCACCACAGCTGGTCACCTTTTCGACAGTCTCAACAGAGGAATGTCATGGAAACAAACCTCACAAGGCTGAGGGATTTGGTTTAGAGAAGTACATTTATTCTATAACGTAATATTGCTATAACATTCCATCTTTGATCTCTCCATGTAGATATGGATTATAGGTGAATCTGGTAGTACTATTTATTAAGGTGGCCCAACACTTTCCATTATCAAACCTTGTTTTTAGTTGCTTGTAACTCTGCCAACTGTTTGGGCTGAAATTGTCCATCTTGGATGTTTTCCTCAGGCTGAATGGTTTTGGAAAACTTCAGTCAAAACAGTGCAGCTGTTTCTGAGAACAAAGCTAGAAAGAGATACATTGTTCTGCCCATGTTAAAAAATTCTTGCGATCTTTCTTTGAAAAAGCTCTAGCACCGGTGTGTTTTGAAGCAGGGGCTTGACAGGTTGCGAGGGGTTGGACTTTGCGTCAGGGATCTGTCTATTCCTGCCATCATGAAAATCTGACCAAATTATAAGACTTGGGGGGTGGGAGGCGAGGGAAAATCAGCTTGCACATGCTCAGTAGAGACTTAGATTATAACAGCTAAATTCCCTGAATATTCCATTCCCACCAAGCATGCTCCAGTCTGGGGTGAAGCAACTGAATTGGAAGCAAGGACACTATGTCCTATGCTCTCAGTGACACACGCACACACTGGGCCCAGGCAGCATGGATGACAAAACTACCCAATTCAACTGCACCGGGGACAAGAGCCAGCCCTGGAGGGGGAATTAGGGGCAGGGTGGAAGAAGTAGACTGGAACAAGAGTCTGGAAGGGGCAGAGAATGAGAGTTGGAGGCAAGATTGGAACTAGCTGATCAAGGAGACTGGGGCTCGGGGGAAATGAGGACTGACTGGGAAAGGAAATTGGGGCTATCATTTGGTGGGGAAGACTACAACTGGATGGGCAAGGAGTCAGAGTTTAAGGCCAGAAGCGACCACTAGATTGTCTAGTCCTACCTCCTGTATATCACAGGCCACCAACACCTGCACATGAAACTCAACAACCAAAATAAGACTGGGACAAGGAGCCATGAGTGGGGAAGAGATAGGAGTGGAACAAGGATAGGTTGGAGAGGATGAGACAGAAGGGGTCACACTTGGAGGAATGGGCAGCTTAGTCACTTGAGTACACTGCCCTCGGCAGCCTGGAACGGTGGGACGTTACACTTCATATTTTTATGGAAATATGCTTATACTATGGATATGACATAACTGAGATATACTTTATGCAAGATGGGTCTTGCAAGGTATCATTGGAAAGGTTATGATTTACTGAATGTGATTATCCAATTTGTATGCATGTTTCATTTCTGTATCTAAAGTTAGGAATATGGACTATGTAACAATAACTACTGCTGTGTATTGGGAAGACACCCCCCAGAGGACAGGCCATCAGAAAGGAACAACAAGACCATGAAGATACTAATCTCTCTCCCTCCTGGGAGGCGTCCGGGGATGTAGCTGTGACACTACTAGGTCAGGTGGTCTTGTCACCGGATACTAAACATTATCTGGGACTTGTCCACTGGAAGGGAAGGAGGGATCAAGTTTGGGAAACAAAGGATTCCCGCCTTATGTAAATCTTATTTAAGGGTCAGGAGGAAGGCAAACTGGACTCCTCTCCATGGCCTGTCTGCCCAAGAAGAAAGACAGCTAAAAACACCTGAAGAGAAGGCGGGCGGGTGGGGAGTCCACACTGAGACGGGGTCCAGTCAGAAAAGGGATATAACTGGAACCCTAAACCACAGAAACTTTGCAACCTGCCTAAAATAACATTTAGGGTAAGAAATTATATTTTAACCTGTTTCTTAAGTGTATTCAGTTTAGCTTACGTATTTTGTTTTGTTTGCTCAGTAATCTGCAAATCTGTTGTCTGTTATCACTTATATTCACTTAAAATTCACCTTTTGTAGTTAATAAACTTATTTCTTGTTTGTAACATAACTCCGTGTGTACAATTCATAATTGGGATGGGGTAAGAGGCTGTGCATACCTTCCTTCACATTGAGGGAGGAGGTGGATTTCATAATACACCTTTGGGTCTGCGCTCCAAGGGAGGTGGACACCTGAGTGCTGGGGGCAAGTCCCTTAAGCTGAGCCTTCCCAGAACTGATCTCAGTTTCTTTTTCGTTCTGCAGTTGGGTGTGGCCCTGCCTGTGTGTGTGCTAGAGGAGGCTTAATAGCTTGGCTCAGCAAGACAGGGTAAAGGGGGCCCAGGATGGCATAACTGACAGGCTCAGTGGTATCTCAACACATCAGGTGACATCCTAAGGGGGGCAACCCAACACAAACGGAACCTAAGCTCCTGAGTCTCACAATTCCTCTGCTGTCAGCAAATATCTATTGTGACAAAGTTCCTCCTCTATCTTGGTGGGTCCTGTGCTTATTGGCGGATTTTCTTGCCTCAGAGATTCACCATGTGGGTTGGGGAACAGCCCAGAGACCTTCCCCTCTGGAAGAACCCACAATCCAGGTCAATTGGGAGGTTTGGGGGGAACCCAGGCCCACCCTCTACTCCGGGTTCCAGCCCAGGGCCCTGTGGACTGCAGCTGTCTATAGTGCCTCCTGTAACAGCTGCATGACAGCTACAACTCCCTGGGCTACTTCCCCATGGCCTCCTTCGAACACCTTCCTCATTCTCACCACAGGACCTTCCTCCTGGTGTCTGATAACACTTGTGCTCCTCAGTCCTCCAGCAGCACACCCTCTCACTCTCAGCTCCTTGCGCCTCTTGCTCCCAGCTCCTCACACTCGCACCACAAACTGTAGTGAGCTCCTTTTAAAACCCAGGTGCCTTGATTAGCTTGCCTTAATTGATTCTAGCAGCTTCTTCTTAATTGGCTCCAGGTGTCCTAATTAGCCTGCCTGCCTTAACTGGTTCTAGCAGGTTCCTGATTACTCTAGTGCAGCCCCTTCTCTGGTCACTCAGGGAACAGAAAACTACTCATCTAGTGCCCAGTATATTTGCCCTCTAACAGACTCCTGTACCCCACTGGTCTGGGTCTGTCACACTATGAAACCCACTGGCAAAAAGTGTCCCATCTCCTTCTTGTGCTGGTCCACACAGAGGATGACAATCTAGTATGGATGGAAGATCCTCTGTTAATTCAAGTGGCAGAGGTCTGGGCTGTGGATGTAAAGATTCCAATCCTGTTAATTACCCATGTGAGTGCCAATGTGATGCTACATGATGAATTTGTGGGGGTTTTCAATTTGCTTTTTTAAAATATCTATGAAATTATGCACCAAAAACCTACTAAATAACATTACTAAAGTTGCAAAGTCAAGTACTAACAAAATAAATAGTGCCAGAACTGAAGTTTTCTGCACTTCACTGTCCAGTGCACTCAGACCTTGAGCACTAAATTCAAACAAAAAATATTCAAGAGACTAGAAAAAAGCCATTTCACCAAAATCTCTAAGGTCACTTCATAAATATGGATAATAATGTAGGAGATCCAAGGAGGGTGAAATGCTCATAGCAGTAATGAAGCAGAGGAACAGTACTTCTCTTTTCCATTATCTGTACATCCCTTGAATGAAAATGGACACATTTTGGGCCATTTTATGCATCTGATATTCCCATGAAGCAAATTATATTTCCTACCATTAGACATTCTACACTGTGGAAGACAGGCATCCACTTTACTGCCCTGACCTCCACAAATCACTACATTTTGACTGTCTAGACCCTTGCAGCCCTTTCCCTAAGCCAGCAATTAAAGCCTAATTTGAAGCTGCACTTGTGAAGCTGGACCTTCCATTGTATCATTTTCGAAAGCAGAGAGGTGTGGAATTGTAAAAATTCGACTTTTGAGGCCATATAAAGCACATAAAACAATAAAACCATAGGAAACAATTCCTGTCCCTAGATAGAAACTACTGCCCCAAATTGAGATAAAACACAATCCACAAATATAAAGGAAGAAAGGAGAAGCAACAATAATTCACTCTTCTCTCCGAAGTTTGGCACTCTGGCTCTGAGCACATGGAACGAGCTGCAGAGGAAAACAAAACTAGAGAATATGGAAAGCGGGAGATGAGATCATCCCTCAACAACAATGCTTCAAATTCTTAGACACTTGTGGATTCATGAGGTGAGAATGCCCAACACTGAGGACTGTAAAATTCAGTTCTAGCTTTTGAATTTGTTAACATACATTCACAACCTGTCTATCTTTTAGAAGGGAGAACATGAGCTGCACTGGTAAACAGGGACTGAGCAAAGTAACCTTTCCAAAGACACTTCTTCAAAGTGTGACAATAGTTTGCATCCAGACAGCCTCTTTCATAGCAAGCTACACCAGGCTAGATAAAAGTTACTCCTATTTTTTAAACTGGTCACCAGTGTATTATTATTTTGTAAAGGTCAGGTCCTGCACATGGTTACTCCCATGTGTATCGATATTCACATGTGGAGCCCATTGAAGAGAATGGAATTCAGTGCATGAGTAACTATTTGGAGGACTGAGCTTTGAAATAGTTTCTGCACATGAGAGGGAAGTTGCACATTTGTGAATATATTTCACTTACATGTAGGCAGATTATTTTGTTCACACAAACAAAATGGAGAAAGGCCTGTGCCAGGATATCTGTAGAGAACATCCTGAACTTTTAAGGTGATTGAAAGCCAAACCCGATCCAGATCCAAGTTTTGGAAATGAGCTCTGTGTTTGTAGTACGCTGGACTTAAATCCCATATCCAGAAATCACCAAGTGTTTAAAATATGGCAGTGAATTTTGCCATTTGAACCATCCCTAAATAAAAGCATTAGAAGAAATAGTTAATTACTACACAGTGCAGCATTCACCTACACAAAATCTGTCCTTGTACAAATAAACACCAAGAATTTGAAAAGTGACAAATGATTTTGGATACTTCAGTTTTTGGAAGCCCACTTGTAACACTTTAAATGGGCCTAATTATTAGAGAATGAATGCTGTATGTTTTCTAAAAATCAGGCACCTTTAAAATGTCTTGGGCATCATCCTGGTCCTATCTCTTTTCTAACCGCAAGCTACTTGGAGACCTTCTCCTGGTCAAACACCTCATGATTTTTTTCACCCTGTTCTCCCATCACCCTTACAAACTTGTGCAACTCCATATTTACAATAGCATACCCCCTTAGCTCACCCCGAGGAGAGAGAGAGAGTAGCCTGAGAGATCTCTCCTGGCTCTGACTCTCAAAAGCCAGCTGGTCTCTCTTCCCCCAGCACTTCCTTCCTGTGCCTTTTCTACTTTCTGGACTAATGGGTTATTTAGCCTTGTAATTTCCTCTAGCCTATCCCCAATCTATCAATTAGGCACAGCTTTGTCTCTCAGGTTTACTCCAGAAAAGGACCTAGGGGTCACAGTGGACGAGAAGCTGGATATGAGTCAACAGGGTGCTCTTGTTGCCAAGAAGGCTAACGGCATTTTGGGCTGTATAAGTAGGGGCATTGCCAGCAGATCGAGGGACGTGATCGTTCCCCTTTATTCGACATTGGTGAGGCCTCATCTGGAGTACTGTGTCCAGTTTTGGGCCCCACACTACAAGAAGGATGTGGAAAAATTGGAAAGAGTCCAGTGGAGGGCAACAAAAATGATTAGGGGTCTGGAGCGCATGACTTATGAGGAGAGGCTGAGGGAACTGGGATTGTTTAGTCTCCAGAAGAGAAGAATGAGGGGGGATTTGATAGCAGCCTTCAACTACCTGAAGGGGGGTTCCAAAGAGGATGGAACTCGGCTGTTCTCAATGGTGGCAGATGACAGAACAAGGAGCAATGGTCTCAAGTTGCAGTGGGGGAGGTCTAGGTTGGATATTAGGAAACACTATTTCACTAGGAGGGTGGTGAAGCACTGGAATGCGCTACCTAGGGAGGTGGTGGAGTCTCCTTCCTTGGAGGTTTTTTAAGGCCCGGCTTGACAAAGCCCTGGCTGGGATGATTTAGTTGGGAATTGGTCCTGCTTTGAGCAGGGGGTTGGACTAGATGACCTCCTGAGGTCCCTTCCAACCCTGATATTCTATGATTCAGGGCAATTTAATAGGGGACTCAATGATCAGAGTGCTGGTGCAGCAGCTCTTGCCCAGTCATATCTACCTCGAGCGCGCCAGGTTGTGGCTCCTCCAGAATCTTCTCCTCAGGTTCTGGTTGCACTTTTCCATGCCCCTCCTTATTTATGCACACCCTGTCCATGGCCCCACGAAGTCGTGAAACGGAGGAGGATGACGTTGGATGGGGAGGTGCTCTTCAATTGTGGGGGCTATTTCTGCTTCTCTCTTTGATCATGTATCCAGGCAGAGTTTCTCTGGGCCATGTCTGCTGGCTCCCTAGACACCTTCAAAGAGCAGTGGGCACTGTCTGGGGTTCTCTGCTTGGTGTCCTCCTGTGGCTCCCTCCTTATAACCCTCACTCCTGTCCCTGTTTTATCATTTGTTGCCCCCCAAACTTGCTTGAGGTGTGGGTTCAGAAGCTCCTCCCCTTAGGCTTGGGAGGGGCCTTCAGATGTGGGCAGTCTTGTGCCCACCTGCTCACCTCCCCCAGACATCAATAGGTGCTATTGCCCAGCATTCTGGCACACATCTCCCACCCTCAACAAAGTTTTTTCTTACGCCATGCTTTCCCTCCCTTACTGGAGGTGCTTCCTTGTGGGGTTCTACCTCTGTCTCCAAGGTGATCATCTTGGCCCTCCTTATATGGTCCACCCACTCTCCACCTTCACAAATCATACTGTGTGTGTGGAGGTTGCCCCCACAATTCTGTTTTGGAATATAGGTCCTCACAACATGGGTACCTGGGACTGGTGGTCTCTCCCCATGCTCCTGCTCACTTGCAGTTCCTGGTTCTCCTAACCATATGAACTGTGCCTGAGCTTTTTCCCCTTGGTGCACCAATGGGGGGAGGGGGGCGGGAGGAGATGCTTCTGAGGGCCACTCAACCCCATTAACAAGTTCAGGTTATCCTTATTTTCCTTCCTCTCCCCGCTCAGCCTCTCGGGGGTTCTTCCCTTACATCTTGGCTTGGATTCTCTTGTCTAGTAGTATCCAAACCTTTGACCTTGTTTTCCTTACTCTCCCCCTCAGTACCTTGGGGAATTCTCTCTTCTTACTTCTCATTTGGCTTGTGTCTTCTTGTCTAGAGGCATCTACCTCAGGTTTGTCCCTTTCTTTCCACTTTTTCTTCACCTGAGGCCCTCAACACCAGCTTGTTTTCCCAACAGGAAGGGCCTCTAGTTGGTGCCCAACACAAAGGAGTAGGGTAACCTATCCATTCCCTTTACCTTAGGGATTCCAAGTGAGCCTCCCCTGGACTTCTAGGAGGACCTCTGCCATAGAGCAGTGCTTTTTGTCTCCATAGACATACTCTAATTTCAAAATTGCTCCTGGAATCATCCAGAATTTACCAACTCCCACTATAACAGAGAGCAAGCTGAGGTCATGTCTATCAAGTTCCTTTGACACTTCCTCCTGCCATCACAGAAATGGTAGACAGTTTCCTTTCTTTCCCCAGCCCACAAGTCCTGGCCCAACTGCTGACTCCAGCAAAACTCTACTCCATATAAGGACAGTCTCTTTTTATGCATCCCTCTCACCCACACTGGTAGTAGGTAGGGGTAGAAGTTTCTGTTGGAGCTCCTCTTCCCTATGCCCTTCCCACTGGGGAAGAAGTCTGGTCTAGATTTCACCAATCTGCCATCCTGAATGGTCAGCCCTCTTTCCTGGGAAGGTCCACCTATGTGAATTCCTCTGTCAGTTTAACTAAGTTACATAGCTGATGCCACCTGACCCATATCCATATGTTCTTGAGGAGGCTCTGGAGGAACTGCTCCAGAATCAAAGTGTTAATAATCTTCCCTAGTTGGGGTGTCCAGTCTCGGCAACCGGGTGGCCAAATCTATCAGGTTTTGGGTAAATGTCCAGGACTGCAAACTCCTATTGCATCTCATGGCTCAGAACTTCTGTCCACACTGTTCAGTGGGCAGAATCACCCAATCCAAGATGGACACCTTAACCTCCTGCTCATCATTTAGAGTCATATAGGGGGCTAGCCACAGTGCCCAGGCTCCCAGTCCCAGCTTGCAGTCATAGCCACCCTCTTGAAGGTACCCAGGAATGCATCAGGATTATCCCTAGGGCCTATCTTACAGAGGCCCAGTCCCTGGGCCCAATTACCCTTCGCCACCACAAGACTCACCACCTTTTGTAGTAACTGCTGCTGCATATTTGCTTGCGCTCACATGAAGTTCTGCAGGCCCTTTTGCTGTGCCATCTGCCAAGCACACAACCACTGCCGGTCCAGGTACTGTGACTGCTGGAAACTTTGCAGAGTCATCTTGCTGTTTCACCAGGTACTGCAGGGTCTCCTCCATAGTCCAGGCCCCCAAACTCTTGCACCAGCTGTGATCCCAGACAAGCCCCCACATGCAGTTTGTTAACATTTGCTCTTCCCATCACCTTTCTGATCCATACACCATAATTATTTACAGTTTCAGTTTCTCCTCAGTCCTCTGAGAAGGGAAGAGAAGAGATTGCTCTACTCCAGAGAGCTTTCCTGGTTCTGGTTCCACTAGCCTGCTTCTCTATCCCCTGCACTTCCTTCCTGCACCTTTCCTACTTTCTCGGCTATTGGATTAATTAGCCTTGTAACTTCCTCCAATCTATCAATTATGCACAGCTTTGCCCCTCTGGTTTACTCTGGGCCAATTTAATTGGTGATCCAGTAATCAAGGTGCTGGTACAGCTGCTGCTGCTGCCCAGCTCTCTGTCACAGCATCCAAAAATTGAAGTATCCAAAATCACTAATTACTTTTGAAAATCTTGGCCTAAAACAATATTTAAATAAAAACAAACCCAATGGTGGGCAGAAATCAGCTGTTCTTACACAAAGAAAAAGGACAAAAAAAGAAAACAAAAAAGCCAAAAGAGGATTGTTTGGGGGAAAGAGGCGAATACAATCAGACAAATTCACCAGAATAGAATAGTTGTGCCAGGCCTTGAAAACAAGTGGATTCTAGTGGACATGGTAAGACAATGAGGAAGTTCTATATATAGAACTCATAAATTAAAAAAAAAAAAAAATCTGCCTATGCTAGATAGAACATCCTAATAATCAATCCAGTCTTCGTCTTGGAAAAACATAAAGGAAGGGATTTGTCCAAGTGCTTTGAATGTTTCTTTTATAAATTTCTAGAAGACAACTGTCTAGTGGCTTAATCTTTCATTTTCATTTTTTTCAAATGAAAAATTAATCAACATAAAAGAGGGAGGTGCCATAGAGACAGCACATACATAAAGTATTTACAGTTTTACTCCTGGCAACGGCCAAACCCAAGGCTTCCTGAACTGTGTTCAATGCATGATTGTGGGCAGAGAAGGGGCTTTATCCCATCTTTGTGTCTTCTCTGTCCTGGGGCTAGCCACGGGGGCTGATTTCAGCCCCTACTGTAGCCTCTGTCCAGCAGCTGAGGCTTATAGATATGTAGAGGGGCCTATGCTGTGCCTCCTTTTCCTTGAACAAGGACCCTAAACATATTCCAGCTACCACTCAGGAATTTCCCTCTATACTTTAAGAATTCTCGATGCACAGGTTAAGCCACATTAACCCCCTGTACCATCAGAGTATCAGGGTCAAAAGTCCAGTCCACATTCCAATAGGTTGAGACTTGGTCATATGCAGCTGGTCAATTTTTTTGCACCCACTAAATTGGATATTGCATGTAAAGGGTGGGGACCCAAGGCCTTGATCCAAAGCCCACTGAAGTTTGATGAATGTTACCACTGACATCAATAGGCTTTGGATCAGGCCCCAAGTGATATGTAGCCCTTCTCCTCTCCCTCTTCCTATTCTTCCTCCTCAGTCAGCAGCCCTTTCCCTTCCCTTTTTTAAAGTGGCTAATATTTCTCTCCCTTCCTTTTCTTTATGTATAGGGCTAATTTTGGAGGTGATGTTAATTTATACCAATTGAGGATTTGGGCCAATATTCCAAAAAGCATTTCAGGCTCTCCAGCAATAATATAAACCGTAATCATTGTCTTTTCTTTCAACAAATATATCAATTAAATACTGGGAAACAAAACTGCCTCAAGAAATACAGGTCTCTTTCGGTGACCCCTTTGTAGCCTGTTGTCTCTGTGATACATCTTTGTAAGTTGGAACATCAGGTTTTATCTTTGTCTGCAGGAGTCATGCTCTACAAAGGAAGATTATTTGCAGAACCTATTAATTCATTCTCATAACGACTGCAGAAGGATGATGTCTCTACTGAGAAGGCATGTACTGGTATGAGGGGTTAGTTTGTTTTTAATTTGAAAGGGAACCCAAATAGACTTTTATAAAGCACAATTTGCTTTTACGTTTTGGCATTACGCCTACAACTGTTTATAAAATCATGCAAGGAAGTAATCTCTCTTAACCAATATGGTTCAGACATATTTGCCATGTTGATTACACTGTTGGTCTGACATTTCAATGACAGTCCTTCATTGTAATCAGCTGAGAGATGGTTCTTTAACTTACTCAGTGCAGGTATAAACCCCTCCAAAGTGAATGTAACAAGTCTGGAAATTATAAACATAGCAAGCAGTCATTTCCCCAGAGATTTTGGATTCTGACTTTCACAATGAGCTCTCGCTTATAGTAATAAAATGCTGGAATTCTACAGGGCAATTATCACTAAATTATAATTACAATAATGGATGTGCTAGTCACTCTAGCAAGACCAATATCCTGAAAACAATCACCTAAAAGGACACAAGGCAATTTTTGCTTTGACACACTGAAAATGTTCAAATATGCCAGTGATTATTTTTTAAACAGTAATATGCATTTTTGGTATTTACTATAGAAGTGCTTGTTAACCCAATAATAACCAAATGCTTGTTATTCCATGAATATTTAGTATACTGCAGTATGGCCCTGTGCACTGGAATCTCATCTCTGAAGTCCTTAGCTGCCTGGTGATCAGTTGCATGAAGGCTTTTCAAAAATATATTTTTGGAAGTAAATTTCCCAACATGAAAACAGCTGTCATAAAATGTGTTGTGACAAAAATAGCCCTATGTAATGCATTTTTAATAAATATTCCAGGCAGCGTGGGAAGTACTGGAGTGATCAGTTTTAGTCTAGCCCATATCACATTGCAGTTTATATCCTTTATGTTTAGGATGTCCACGTGTAATTCAATTTTTCCTATTCCTTTGTATATTCTAGTTTTGTGCACATTTGAACACTAGGGGCTCACTAGAGGCTCTCCTTGGCTATGCTATGGCAGATTCAATAGCGGATTTAACCAAATCCCAGTTTGCCGGTGACCCCCTGCAGGCAGGATTAAACAGTGTGCCCTGCGGTGTCCCATGCACCTTCCACTCTGAAACCTATAAGGCTTCTCATCCAGCAGTTACTGAGGAATGAAACTGGAGAGTTACATCATATTCAGGGGCTGTCCTGAAATCCTTCCACCCAGGTGCAATCCCCTCTTGACCTTTCAAAGGAGGCAGAGATGACAACCAGCTGAGACAGTTTCAGAGAAAAAAAAGATGTCACAACAATATTTAAAGTAGACCAGAGAGAGGACAGAGACAACAGGACTGTTCTCAAACCATTCCAGGCATAAAGAGCCTTCTTCCAGATCTTAACATCTATCAATGTTATTCTGCTCAGACTTAGACCAGTTTTAAGCGGGTGTAACTCCTTTGACTTCAAATGAGTTACATCTGTTTTATACCAGTGTAAGTCTAAAAGAGTCAGAGAGTCTGAAAATTGTAACAAAAGGCAAACAACCCTTCAACAGATGGGGAAATGACCTCCTTGTCAAGAAGCAATGTTTGGTACTAAAAAAGATTTTGTATTTGGGTCACCAAACCTAGATTCTGTTCTGGTAGCTGCACAGAGTAATTGCCAGAGCTAAAAAAAAATTCGATGCACTGCTCTGGATCATCCATTAAACTGTCTGTTGATTCAGGTATAATGCTAAACAGGCTAAGGGGATCTTATCATTCAGATTAATGCAACCCAGACTTACAACCCCCCAAAAGTGTCTTCAGTAGGCTGGCCAATCTTGATGCTAAATACGTTTATTTGCTAGAAAGCCAAGATTTGAGAGGATTCGACACAAACCGAAGTCCATGGCTATTTCTACTGGATTGAGTCACATTGTAAGCATGTAACAAAATGGATACCACCAATAAAAAAACCATGAAAACTGCATGAATTTGTACCACCAAGATAATATCTTAGCAACATGATAAAAAGCTATTGAGAGGTTGACCACTTTTTGGTGACCATTTTTTAAAAATAGGTGTGGCTGTTGATGCAATCACCATCTATTCTAATCAATGAGCATCTAAGCAACTAACTCTGTAATTGCCTGAAAAAAATCACCACAGCTGTTTACTACCCGAATTAATTAGCATAGAGTCATAGTTTAAGGCCAGAAGTGACCACCAGATCAACTAGTCTTCCCTCCTGTATATCACAGACCACCAACACCCTTGAGCACCGGCACACTAAACCTAACAAGTGAGGGTAGATCAAAGTATTACAGCCCTTGGGAGACTAGCCAACAACTTCACTAGGACTGGCATTCAATTAACAAATGTTTAGCAAACATAAAAGTATTTTTAAAAAGTTGGGGTGAGTGTAGCTTTGCACAAAAATTCAAGGAAATCATCTCCTAGCTGAAGGATGTTGCAGATTTAGGGTATGCACTCAGAGGTATGACTGTGCCACATATAGACACACCTGAGCCACTTTTGACCTAATTAGCTCAAATAACAATAGCAGTGAAGCCATGGCAGCATAGACAGAAACACGGATTAGCTGCTCAAGTACATACCGTGGCGAACAGCGGAGGCTAACAGGGGGAGTTTGCCTGGGATCTGTCCGAGAGGAGGTACGCTAAGTGCTGTATTAGGGGGACTGTGTTGTGAGTATCTGAGTGTCTGTTGCGGGAACAGTTTGTCAGTTTGAACGTGTGCTTGATTGTTTGTTTGAAAAGTGTGAATTGGGAGTGCTTTGTTCCAGGTGGGCCTTGAGTGGGCCTGACTGTTATAAAGAGGCAGTCAGCAGCGAACCAGCTTAGCGGCGAACAGCAGAGGCTAACAGAGGGAGTTCGCCTAGGGAGAGCCCACTGAGGCTTTTATCTTGCGGGCTTCTGTGAGTTGCTGCAACAGCTGAGGAAGCTCTTAGAAGGAAGAAATTATGGAAGGTGAGCGTTCAGTTGTTGTAACCTGCACAGGTTGTGCCATGTTTGTCTTTCTTCCACAGGACAGAAGTGACTTTGTTTGTACAAAGTGCAAGCTGGTCTCCATATTGGAAGAGACGGTTCGAGGTCTGGAGAAACAAGTATCAACCCTGCATTGCATACGAGAAAATAAAGATTTCCTGGACAGACGTCAGGATATGCTTCTACGGGCACAACGTTCTGAAGAATCAGAGCAGGCTGCGCAGAGGGGATAGAGGGACGGTGAAGAAATTTGGCAGCATGTGACCTCCAGAAGAAGAAAGAGGAGCGTCCATGTACCAGCAATGGAGATACAGGTGAGCAACCATTTTCATGTTCTCTCAACAGGTACTAATGCGGAGAATGGACTAGATGATACATCTAAGGGAAGGGAGCAGAAGGAGACTTCTCCGATTGGAAGGCATGAGATGTACTGTTCTAGGGATGGGGGTTCCACAGCCACCGCTCCCAAGAGAAGGAGACGGGTGGTGGTGGTCGGGGACTCCCGCCTCAGGGGGACTGAGTCATCTATCTGCCGCCCCGACCAAGAAAACCGAGAAGTCTGCTGCCTGCCAGGAGCTAGGATTCACAATGTGACGGAGAGACTGCCGAGACTCATCAAGCCCTCGGATCGCTACCCCTTCCTGCTTCTCCACGTGGGCACCAATGATATTGACAAGAATGACCTTGAGCGGATCACTACGTGGCGCTGGGAAGAAGGATAAAGGAGTTTGAGGCGCAAGTGGTGTTCTCGTCCATCCTTCCTGTGCAGGGAAAAAGCCTGGATAGAGACCATCGAATTGTGGAGGTCAACGAATGGCTACGCAGGTGGTGTCAGAGAGAAGGCTTTGGATTCTTCGACCATGGGATGGTGTTCCAAGAAGGAGGAGTGCTAGGCAGAGACGGGCTCTACCTAACGAAGAGAGGGAAGAGCATCTTCGCAAGCAGACTGGCTAACCTAGTGAGGAGGGCTTTAAACTAGGTTCACCAGTAAGCCCTGAGGTAAGTGGGGAAATGAGATACTGGGAAGAAGCACGAGCAGGAGAGTGCAAGAGGGGATGACTCCTGTCTCAGACTGAGAAAGCGGAACAATCAGCTAGTTATCTTAAGTGCCTATACACAAATGCTAGAAGCCTGGGAAACAAGCAGGGAGAACTGGAAGTCCTGGCACAGTCAAGGAACTATGATGTGATTGGAATAACAGAGACTTGGTGGGATAACTCACATGACTGGAGTACTGTCATGGATGGATATAAACTGTTCAGGAAGGACAGACAGGGCAGAAATGGTGGGGGAGTTGCATTATATGTAAGAGAGGAGTATGACTGCTCAGAGCTCTGGTATGAAACTGCAGAAAAACCTGAGAGTCTCTGGATTAAGTTTAGAAGTGTGAGCAACAAGGGTGATGTTGTGGTGGGAGTCTGCTATAGACCACCAGACCAGGGGGATGAAGTGGACGAGGCTTTCTTCCGGCAACTAGCAGAAGTTACTAGATCGCAGGCCCTAGTTCTCATGGGAGACTTTAGTCACCCTGATATCTGCTGGGAGAGCAATACAGCAGTGCACAGACAATCCAGGAAGTTTTTGGGAAGTGTAGGGGACAATTTCCTGGTGCAAGTGCTGGAGGAACAAACTAGGGGCAGAGCTCTTCTAGACCTGCTGCTCACAAACCAGGAAGAATTAGTAGGAGAAGCAAAAGTGGATGGGAACCTGGGAGGCACTGACCATGAGATGGTCGAGTTCAGGATCCTGACACAAGGAAGAAAGGAGAGCAGCAGAATACGGACCCTGGACTTCAGAAAAGCAGACTTTGACTCCCTCAGGGAACTGATGGGCAGGATCCCCTGGGAGAATAACATGAGAGGGAAAGGAGTCCAAGAGAGCTGGCTGTATTTTAAAGAATCCTTATTGAGGTTGCAGGAAAAAACCATCCCAATGTGTAGAAAGAATAGTAAATATGGCAGGCGACCAGCTTGGCTTAACAGTGAAATCCTTGCTGATCTTAAATGCAAAAAAGAAGCTTACAAGAAGTGGAAGATTGGACAAATGACCAGGGAGGAGTATAAAAATATTGCTCAGGCATGCAGGAGTGAAATCAAGGCCAAATCACACTTGGAGTTGCAGCTAGCAAGAGATGTTAAGAGTAACAAAAAGGGTTTCTTGACAACAAGAAGAAAGTCAAGGAAAGTGTGGGCCCCTTACTGAATGAGGGAGGTAACCTAGTGACAGAGGATGTGGAAAAAGCTAATGTACTCAATGCTTTTTTTGCCTCTGTCTTCACAAACAAGGTCAGCTCCCAGACTGCTGCACTGGGCAGCACAGTATGGGGAGGAGGTGACCAGCCCTCTGTGGAGAAAGAAGTGGTTCGGGACTATTTAGAAAAACTGGATGAGCACAAGTCCATGGGGCCGGATGCGCTGCATCCGAGGGTGCTAAAGGAGTTGGCGGATGTGATTGCAAAACTCATGGCGATCGGGGGAGGTCGCGGATGACTGGAAAAAGGCTAATGTAGTGCCCATCTTTAAAAAAGGGAAGAAGGAGGATCCGGAGAACTACAGGCCAGTCAGCCTCACCTCAATTGCTGGAAAAATCATGGAGCAGGTCCTCAAGGAATCAATTTTGAAGCACTTAGAGGAGAGGAAATTGATCAGGAACAGTCAGCATGGATTCACCAAGGGCAAGTCATGCCTGACTAACCTAATTGCCTTCTATGAGGAGATAACTGGCTCTGTGGATGAGGGGAAAGCAGTGGACGTGTTATTCCTTGACTTTAGCAAAGCTTTTGATACGGTCTCCCACAGTATTCTTGCCAGCAAGTTAAAGAAGTATGGGCTGGATGAATGGACTATAAGGTGGATAGAAAGCTGGCTAGATCGTCGGGCTCAACGGGTAGTGATCAATGGCTCCATGTCTAGTTGGCAGCCGGTTTCAAGCAGAGTGCCCCAAGGGTTGGTCCTGGGGCCGGTTTTGTTCAATATCTTCATTAATGATCTGGAGGATGGCGTGGACTGCACTCTCAGCAAGTTTGCAGATGACACTAAACTGGGAGGAGTGGTAGATACGCTGGAGGGTAGGGATAGGATACAAAGGGACCTAGATAAATTAGAGGATTGGGCCAAAAGACACCTGATGAGGTTCAACAAGGACCAGTGCAGAGTCCTGCACTTAGGATGGAAGAATCCCATTCACTGTTACAGACTAGGGACCGAATGGCTAGGAAGCAGTTCTGCAGAAAAGGACCTAGGGGTTACAGTGGATGAGAAGCTGGATATGAGTCAACAGTGTGCCCTTGTTGCCAAGAAGGCTAACGGCATTTTGGGCTGTATAAGTAGGGACATTGCCAGCAGATCGAGGGAAATGATCATTTCCCTCTATTCAACATTGGTGAGGCCTCATCTGGAGTACTGTGTCCAGTTTTGGGCCCTACACCACAAGAAGGATGTGGAAAAATTGGAAAGAGTCCAGTGGAGGGCAACAAAAATGATTAGGGGGCTGGAGCACATGACTTATGAGGAGAGGCTGAGGGAACTGGGATTGTTTAGTCTGCAGAAGAGAAGAATGAGGGGGGATTTGATAGCTGCTTTCAACTACCTGAAAGGGGGTTCCAAAGAGGATGGATCTAGACTGTTCTCAGTGGTACCAGATGACAGAACAAGAAGTAATGGTCTCAAGTTGCAGTGGGGGAGGTTTAGGTTGGATATTAGGAAAAACTTTTTCACTAGGAGGGTGGTGAAGCACTGGAATGGGTTACCTAGGGAGGTGGTGGAATCTCCTTCCTTAGAGGTTTTTAAGGTCTGGCTTGACAAAGCCCTGGCTGGGATGATTTAGTTGGGAATTGGTCCTGCTCTGAGCAGGGGGTTGGACTAGATGACCTCCTGAGGTCCCTTCCAACCCTGATATTCTATGATTCTATGATACTCAAGGTGTCCAGTCAGCTTGTACAGCCCATGCCACATCCAGTGCTGCTGTGGATTCACTGCTATTGTTATGCGATCTACATCAAAGCTAGCTAGGGTCTGTCTACACGTGCTGCACTCAGACCTCTGATTGCAGTGTGGACATAAACTCTATTAAGGTAAGGTCAGAAGGGACCTCTGGCACATCTAGTCTGATGGACATCATTTAGACAAAAGGAAGGGACCAAGACATTAACTAATGCACATGCCAAAATGATTCCTTCTCCTCCAAAGCAACCAAAAACCTTACAACTGAAATAAAAAGCTTTTCAATTTTAAGTTTTGCCCCATCCTCTTTTTACAGGCACCATAGTTGGGTAGTTGATAAAAACCTGAAGTGTCTGTCCGGATTTATTATGATGAATAAGGGTCTGTGTTATTCCATTACAAAGATCATTCAGGAAGGAAAAAGTCTGACAGTGCTATAGTTATTAATTTTAGTTTGTAAATTAACTAACTGATTTACTTGTAAATTCTCAGAAGATTCATTCTGTACTCCAAGAGTATATGCTATAATTTTGGGGAGGACACACTGTATGCTTCATACTTAACCAAGGGTTGAATCACTGCTTTAAGTCCAAAACTCATCTCAACCTTAACTCTTCAACCACCATTGGTGTAGTCCTGATGCACCATTCCAGGCTTCTGTTACACTTACTTGCTCAACCCCTCAGTGACATGTGGTGTGGTGCATAAGCCTGATAAGCTTAGTGAAATATGGGAACACATTTCACAGTGTTTGGCCCATCTCTACGTGGCAGGCTATAGAACTAATATTTTCTTCAGGATTATTTTAGGCTTGCTCTGAAGAATACAGTGGGATGTATTCTTACCCCTTTGCACGCAGTGTTAATTGCTTCTCTCACTTCCCAGTATTTTAGAAAGACATCCAGACATGGGCATGCACTGTAGCTTGTAGTAAGTGCAAATTTAAGCCTTTGGAATCCATATAGTTTCTGTGCTACTCTATATCTCACTGTCAAATTCATCCCTTAGGAACTGGAAGTGTCATCTACAGATAATGCTGCAAGTGTTGAGACAGTGAGGAAAAAAAAACTTACCCCTCTGCTCTGCTAAAGAAAAACAAAACAAAAGCAAAGACAAAAAAACAACCTAAACCAAACATGGCCATAAGCAGCAACAACCCCCAGTGGATATTCACTGCTAAGGACATCCATCAAACAAGCAGCAGTGAAGTACGTGAACAGATTGTTTTTATGACACGTCCTTTCCTGGCACCAAAAGTAAGAAGTCTTCATCAGATTGTGGAACTATTTGTTTTAAACTGCAGCTAAAATAGTTAAATGGAGTTTAAAGTGATAGGTCAAAAAAGAAAAAGAAAAAAAGGCCCCTGTGTGTGTGATTTGTAGGCTTAGCATAGTAAGGGGTAAACATAAAGGCCATTTGTCAACCAGCATGTGGAATCACTTACATGAGATCCAGTCATCTACTCTAAACGGGAAGCACTATCCTCACACTTTCTGAATTACACTCAAATTGCAAAAGCATGCACATGGAGAAAATAAATAGACAGCAGCAAAAACTAGACTTGTTCCTCTTTCATCAACTCCTACATTTACACCTACAGCTCCAGCAGAACACAAGGCTTCCCCAGTTACACGGCCACACCAGAGAGTCAGGAGTCAGACTAAGAAACACCTATCACTGTATTACAGTTGTTTCAGTGTCAGGGGACAGCAAGTTCCACTTTCTCAGTTGCCAGAAAACTGAGTGACCTCTCCTGATGGAAGTGATAGCCAGAAATTTACAAGCCATTTTCTTTTGGCTGACAATTTTGTTTCCAGACATCTTCTGCAGTGACTGACAATACTGTTTTACTGCTTTGAACTAATCTCTGCCGCAGTAAGTTCCCAATCATGTAGGAGAGGTTAGAAAAATTAAATCCAGCCTTTACCAGTAGTTGAAAAGTGGTTTGTTGCTGACAACTAGAGAAACATTAATATAGATACTTCATAGCTGCCCTTAAATAGGATACTATCCGAAACAGATATTCAGGGTTCTCACAGAGGGGGAATAAAGGAGGATTCAGTTCCTGTCAGGAAAAGATTTGATACAATAAATTATTTTAATATATCTAAGGAGAGGACAAAAAAGGTGAATTCTCTCTGTTAATTGTTTATTGTTTGAGCCTATCAGATGTGTTGGTTCTTTCATATTTGAACATAGGATGTTTTGCTACATGCTTCTGAATGTATATAGTGATGAATAAATAATTTTGCTTTTTAATAATGTTCTCTCTTAAGACTCTTCCTCTTACAGACTTCAAGATTGTTGATCAACTATGCCCCATTATAATGACCCTTGCATATGTAACTCACTGGGCTCAGTGTGTATTATGTGTTCCCCTCTAATGGTTCAGCTAAATAATAAAGTAAGTACCTACTATTGCTACCAGCTAACGGAATTGTTCCTTGAGCTCAAATGGTTGAGGCCTTTCTTTTTAGTGCTGAAGGTCCAGAATTCAATCCCCACTGATGACCCATGATGGGGACCATTATGGACCATCTATTTACAGTGTGTACAGTTTATAAGCATAGTGTTATAGAATGCATGTAACCAAACTGGATGCTCTCTGGATGTCTTAAAAGTGTAATTTTTCACTAAAAGTCACATTCTTGAAAATCACAACATATCATAGGTGCTGGAACTAGAGGTTCTGGGTGTGCTGCCGCACCCATCATATACAGGGTTTACAGTTTGATTCAATGGCTCTCAGCGACTCCACTATACCAATTATTCCAGCATCCCTCCAACAAATTGTCATATCCTGCAAATACAGCAAGCCTCATTTGTCCACATTGTGTTTAGATACTCAGTCAAGTCAATCAGAAACAAAGAAGATGCAGACTTCCTACAAAGCCCCTGAAAGAGGATGTCATGTCCTAAGAATCAACACCATTAATTTAAAGCACGTGCTGTGACATGGTGTATATATATATATATACACACACACACACACACACATATATATATATATACACACACACACATACCACCAAATAAGAACACTACACCGTCTGTTTTGGGATGCCAATGATGTAATACAAGGAAAAGAAATCATGTAGCTTGCTTGTTTCTTGAGACTTTTAGATGAGACAACCAGGGAGCCCCGGGCAACGTTAACTTATACCAAGAGTCTGCAACTGTGGAACAATTCTAAAGCAGAATTATATGCCAAGAAATAGTGTCTATAAATTCTATGGTGTTTTTAGCAGAAATACACCTGTAGTTTGAATGTATTTTTCAAGCCCAAGTGCTATGTTACTGCCACACTGCCTGGCCATATTATTTACAATCTTTGCCTTAACTGATGGGTTTTTTTAATCTGTCATATGAGGCCAGGAAATGATGGGCTAATAAATCAGGGAACTAAACAAAAGCAACTAGAAGTGTTTGACTTTTTGAGAGAGACACTGGAGGCAACTCATGTTTGCACCTGAAAAACTCAATTAAAACCTATTTCAACCATTTTAAATTATTCAATACGCTACATTGTCAGTTTTGCTGAATGATCACATAGCAACCCTCTTCTTGCACTCCCATTTCATTGCTTTTTTGGCGATACCCCATCACTGTATCACATATGATATTAGATTTTGAGTAACTGGGGGAAGAGATTTTTGTTGTGATTTTAATGTGCTGAAAAGTGCCCGGCACAATTTTGGCTGCTGTAAAATTAAAAGCTAAGTACTCTTATGTTATTCAACTCATCCATTGATGAATGGATTATTTTTTCTTTTTTGGTGAGATTTTATTGTCCTTGCTCCTTCGCTACTTGGCATATCTGCTCAGACTGCAATTAATGCTCATTCTGATGGTAACTTTTGTGATATGGAGTAGGAACTGGACAGATTCCACCACCTTACTGCAAGCAAGCCTCTGAACAGCAATCAAATAGTAATGACTTTTGGCTGCTGTTCATCTGAACTGGTGATGTAGAGATGAAATGGCTCTTGAGTCATCAAGTCCCCCGCCACTAAAAGATTTTAATCTAATTTTCCAAAACAATGTGTGTCTTTCCAAAACACAAATTCATATCTACACAGAGTTACAGAACACTCTTCAACTACTAATACTGTAAGGACAGGTGCCTGCACTCCCACCAGCAATGCAGTAAACAAAGGGCCAGCCCCTTGTAGCTGGAATTGATATGCAAACTAGACACAATCAACTCAGGATTAAATAAGGACTGGGAATGGCTGAGCCATTACAAACATTGAATCTATCTCCCCTTGTAAGTATTCTCACACTTGCTTCTTATCAAACTGTCTGTACTGAGCTATCTTGATTATCACTTCAAAAGTTTTTTTTCTCTTACTTAATTGACCTCTCAGAGTTGGTAAGACAACTCCCACCTTTTCATGCTCTCTGTATGTGTGTGTGTGTATATATATATATATATATATATATATATATATATATATATCCTCAATATATGTTTCACTCTATATGCAACCGAAGAAGTGGGTTGTAGCCCACGAAAGCTTATGCTCTAATAAATTTGTTAGTCTCTAAGGTGCCACAAGTACTCCTGTTCTCATTGAGTCCTGTTTGAATATTAATGCCAAGTTCCTTTTTTGTTACCCATCCAAATGCCAGTAAAAAAGAAGGTACCAACAAAAATTCAAAACATAATAAGCAAGTTAAAAATACAATAAAAACACTTGTTTGCATAAAAATAAAATACTTGCTTTAATTTATCCAAATAATTGCAGTAAAATACTTAATTGCTGAATAGTTTTTAAACACTGTCCATTAATATCCTTGATCCCACTTATACATACATTGGGACAAATTCCTCTTTAGTGCTACTCCACTGATGTTGATGGAATTTCATCAGGTATATATTTGTCCCCTGCTGTTTTCCTTGGGAACAGTTTTATGGCTGGACACATAAGGTCATAAAAGTGTGTATGGTTCTTAAGTTATCACTCACTATTAATAATACTTAGTGATATATCAGTGCACATCTTCAAAGCACTCTGCAAATGTTAGTCCTAACAGCATCAGTATAAAGTGGGTATATATTACAGTATTAAGACCATGTTACAGCTGAAGCTGGGAGATTAAGTGAATTAGGCCTGGTCTACACTAGGCGTTTATGTCGAATTTAGCACCGTTAAATCGAATTAACCCTGCACCCGTCCACACCACGAGGCTATTTAGTTCGACATAGAGCTCTCTTTAAATTGATTTCTGTAATCCTCCCCAACGAGAGGAGTAGCGCTAAATTCGAAATGGCCATATCGAATTAGGCTAGGTGTGGATGGAAATCGACGCTAATAGCTCCGGGAGCTATCCCACAGTGCACCACTCTGTTGACGCTCTGGACAGCAGTCCGAGCTCGGATGCTCTGACCAGCCACACCCCGGGAAAATTTGAATTCCTTTTCCTGTCTGGGCAGTTTGAATCTCATTTCCTGTTTGGACACCGTGGCGAGCTCAGCAGCAGTGGCAAAGATGCAGAGCTCTCCAGCAGAGATGGCCGTGCAATCCCAGACTAGAAAGAGGGCCCCAGCATGGACTGATCGGGAAGTCTTGGATCTCATCGCTGTGTGGGGAGATGAGTCCGTGCTTGCCGAGCTGCGCTCCAAAAGACGGAATGCAAAGATCTACGAGAAGATCTCTAAAGCCATGGCAGAGAGAGGATACAGCCGAGATGCAACGCAGTGCCGCGTGAAAATCAAGGAGCTGAGACAAGGCTACCAAAAAACCAAAGAGGCAAACGGACGCTCCGGATCCCAGCCCCACACATCCCGTTTCTACGAGGCACTGCATTCCATCCTAGGTGCGGCCGCCACCACTACCCCACCACTGACCGTGGACTCTGAGGATGGGATATTGTCCGCGGCCGGTTCCTCCAACATGTTAGTGGACGGGGAAGATGAAGAAGGAGATGAGGAGGACGAGGCAGTCGACAGCGCTGGCACCGCTGATTTCCCCGACAGCCAGGAGCTCTTCATCACCCTCACAGAGATCCCCTACCAACCGTCCCCATCCCTTACCCCGGACACAGATTCAGGGGAAGGATCAAGCAGTAAGTGTTTTAAATATCTTAACATTTATTTATAACAGAACTTGCATATTTTAAATATTAACAATAGCTAAAGTGCTTTCAAGTATGTAAACTTTTATTTATAACCGAACAGGAAGATTTGAAATATTAACAATGGGTAAAGTGCTTCTAAACATGTAAACAGGAAAGTGCAACAAAAAGGGGAATCTGAACAAAGGGTATCATGATTACTGTGTCTTTGGCCGCTTCAATGTATAGTCCGAACCATTTTAAGAAAATTCAACAATGTCCGCTTCATGATTACACTGCCCAAGACGCTCCACTCTTTTGTCCCTCCAAGGGCACCTAACCCAAAAGCTAGTCGATGTGTCCGGGGATAGAGGCGAGATCCCCCGGGGAGAACTCCTCATAGGCCTCCTGCAGGTGTCTTTCCAGCCTAATTATCAGGTTCTTTGGCAGGGAGAGCTTATTAGGCCCCCCGTGGTATGACACGTTTCCCTGCCACAACGCCAGCAGGTATTCGGGGATCATGGCCTTGCACAGCATAGCAGCAAATGGCCCCGGTTTCTGCAGGCTGTCCCGCAGCATCTTCTCCTTCTGGCTCTCCGAGACCCTCAGGAGGGTGATGTCTGGCATGACGCCCTGCTTTGAATTAGGTAGGGGAAAGTTAGTATTGGGACTGCTTGCCCGTTCCTTTACAGAACTACAACCGCCGGTTTACAGCCATGCGGTTTACAGCCGCGAGGGGCTGGGACAGGGGCAGAGTTCATGCTTGCAGGATTGCTGCCAGCAGATACTCGCATTGCTTTCTATGTGAAAGGAGGCCAGTGCCACTCTTAAAGTTTTAAGCAGCCACAAATCTACGGCTTACCATGTTTGCCAGCTAGACAAAGTCCGGTGTCCTGCCCCGCTCCTCAGCTCGCCACAGCAAGACCGCAGGCACTGTAGGCGAGGGCCGAAAATTCAACCTTGTCCTCAGTGCGCGTGTGATAGGTGCTCTGCATGGTCTTGTTCACAGAGCAAGACTATGTTCTCTGTTCACAGATACATTGATCTGTCTCAGGAATTCACTCCCTTTTTCCAATTCCCACAGCCACATCTGCCCAGAGGCTAGCGCACATTAGGAGGAGGAAGAAGAGGACACGGGAAGAAATGTTTGCTGAGCTAATGGGATGCTCCCGAGCACAGGCAGCCCAGCAGACACAGTGGAGGGAGAACTTGTCCCAAATGCACCGGGCAAACATGGAACGGGAGGAGAGGTGGCGACAGGAGGACCAGCAGGCGACTCAAACGCTGCTTGGACTAATGAGGGAGCAAACGGACACGCTCTGCCGCCTTGTGGATGTTCTGCAGGACCGGAGGCAGGAGGAGAGAGCCCCACTGCAGTCTCTCTCTAACCGCCCTGCCCCACCACCAAGTCCCATACCCCCCTCACCCAAAGTCCAAACACGGAGGGGCAGCAGGGGCCGTGAAAACTTTCACTCCACCCCAGCGGACAGCTATAGCAGTAGAAGGCTCTCATTCCCCAAAATCTGAAAAGTCCTTTCCTACCTGCCTCACACAAGACCCCGTCCAAGTTTCACCCCCCCCCCGTTCCATGTGTGGTTGTTAATAAAAAATACGTTTCTGTTCATTACTGTTTCCATCCTCTTCTTTTGGAGGAGAGTCTGTCTGAAGGGGGGGGAAGGGGCTTGGTAATTAGACAGGACAGTCACCTTTAGCAGGGGGCAGGCCCAGCAGCAGGGCACATACACAGTGCAGTGACTAGTTACCCTGGTCAGTCTGGGAGGTGGCTTTCATGTTCTGTGGGGGGGGGCGGGGTTGCTCTGTGACTTTGTGGCGGGGGAGGGCAGTTTAGAAGCATCATTAGCATCACAACACTAAACCCAGGTTTAAAACATTCCCGCGAAAACAGTAATGAAGACAACGGTGTTCATTAGCAAAACAGAACAGATTTTATTTTTTGGGAAGGGGGTAAAGGGGGTAACTGGGTAAAGAAACAGGGGCAAGTTCAGCTTCTGTGTCCACAAACTTAAAAGTCACTGGGTACCCTGCTCAGTCCTGGAACTGGCTTTCAAAGCCTCCTAGATGCACAGCGCGTCCCGCTGGGATCTTCTAATCGCCCGGCTGTCTGGCTGGGCGTAATCAGCAGCCAGGCTATTTGCCTCAACCTCCCACCCCGCCATAAAGGTCTCCCCCTTGCTCTCACAGAGATTGTGGAGCACGCAGCAAGCTGCTATAACGATGGGGATATTGGTTTCGCTGAGATCACAGCAAGTCAGTAAGCTTCTCCAAGTAAATACCAGTCAGGGCTGCTCGCATGCGGGTGTCCTTGCGCTTCAGGGCAGGGGACAGCAACTCACAAAGTTCCAGGAAAGTCCCCTTCCGCATGCGAAAGTTTCGCAGCCACTGGGATTCATCCCAGACCTGAAGCACTATGCGGTCCCACCAGTCCGTGCTTGTTTCCTGGGCCAGAATCACCGTTCAACAAAATCCACGTCCCATTGCAAACGTGATGTCCTCGGCGCTGGGTGTCGTGGTTTCTGACAGGCGTGTGCTGCTCTCTGAGTTCAGGTCCTCACTCCGCTGCCGTAGCCTCCTCACCTGATTTCTCTCTATCTGCCTCTGTGAAAGGTGCATGATGAGCTGCGAGGCGTTGACAACGGCCACAACTGCGGCGATGGTCGCAGCGGGATCCATGCTCGCGGTGCTGTGGCGTCCGCGCTGTCACTGACCAGAAAAGTGCGCGAACTGATTTCCCGCCGGCGCTTTCAAGGAGGGAGGGAGGGCGGGAGTGACGATTGGATGACGACAGTTACCCAAAAGCACCCTCGAGACATTTTTTTCCCCCAGAAGGCATTGGGGGCTCGACCCAGAATTCCAATGGGCAGCGGGGACTGCGGGAACTGTGGGATAGCTGCCCACAGTGCACTGCTTCCAATGTCGACGCTTTCCCCGGTAGTGTGGACTGACAAAGTCGAATTACTGTCCTTAGTGTGGACACACACGTTCGACTTTCTAATATCGATTGCACATATTCGATTTAACTAAAATCGAACTACTCTCGTAGTGTAGACATACCCTTTCTCAAGGTCACAGAGGAAGTTAGTTCTACTTTAGCTATGTGCATATATAGCTCATAGCCATAGGGTCTGACCCTATTGTAGCAGGTCATGTTCCGCTCCCACTTTTTAGCATTACAGAAGGCAGCCCAGACTCTATTGGTTGGGTGAGCACACCATGCTGTTTATTTATGTTCCCTCCACCCACACCTTTACCATTCCATGCAGCAATGCTATTTACAAAATCCCTTGTATCCTCAGCCCTTCTGCCAGGGCCAACAAGGAGAAGAGGTCTCCCTTCCTGGAGATTGCTCTGTCTCTGAGCTCAACTAACCCTGTTCCTCTACCTTGTGCTTCCTTTCTGTGCCTTTCTAATCAGCCCTCATCTGATGGGCGAATTAATCCTTTAGCTCACCCAGCCTGCTATCCTGAGCAGCTGATTACATTTCATTCCCCAGTCAGCCCTCTCTGGGGGAAGCTAAGTAGTGTCAGAGTGATCAGAATGAAGGCTCAACCTGTTAACTCCCTGAACTCTGTCACAACCATACATTAAAAATGGATTTGTAATTCTCACAACTCCTTAGTGTAGCAGGGAAGTAGGATGGTCATTTTACAGATGGGAAACTGAGGCACAGGATAAACTAAGTGATTTACCCAAGGTCATACAGAAAGTCTGACTGAGCTAGGTACTGAACCTACATCTCTTTTGGCGTACTTCAGTGCTATTCTATTGGCCCAGAGTAGAACTCAAAAGTTGCTGGCTAAGAGTCCCATGCTGGCTGCTTACACCTGGCCCTCACAAAACTAGCTGGTTGTCCCTGGAGAGTTGGCTGGTCACATAGTGCCGACTCTGTGCCTTGCTTCCAGCTACTCAAAACACCTAAAAATAAATCCTTTCTGAAATTATTTTTTCATGGAAGCGATTGTTGCCGTTTCCAGAGGGATGTTATACCATTGCAAATGGGAGAAGAGGTAGTTTGTGTGGTTATGATTAGCAGGAGAAACAGTCCACAAGAGAAGCTTTCTATTAAGTTGTGCTCCACACTATGATACAGTTTAAGAACCCACAGCTTTTTCACAGGATATTCCTAGTCATGGCTTTTGTTACGTTCATGACGTACAAACAGAGAAGTTAGATAAAATACTTTTTTCAGAAGTTTGCAGAGTAACCCCGCTTTATTTCTTAGACTCCAGAACCCTAACATACAAGAACCCCAAAGCTGAGAGGCTCAACTTACCCCACCTTGCTCTAAGCTGTCTCTTTGCAGAAAGGCTGCTGAAGAACCAGATTGCATCAATTTGCATGCTTCCCTACAGAGCCCTCTAGCCTGCAAGCAGGACCCAGTGATAGCTTGTTTTCACAGTTTTCACAGATAACACAGTTTTCAATACACCCCAGCTTTCAGTGTTATTATTTTCCAAAGGCCTCTGTTAATCATTATAGGACCCATGCTATCATGCATTTGAGAAATATAACATTGTAGTGCCACTCTTTAGGACTTAAGGTAGATCCCAACATGCAATTTCACCTGATCTGAATTTTACCAAATCTTACCGACAGCTGTAGCCTTATGGTTAGTCCTACAAACTGAGAGCTCTAAGGTGCCTCTCAGTGCTACCCCTTTTGTGATTTGTTTGCAGCGTTACAACTGATTGCTGATGTGGCTATTCTTCAACCAACAGCATGTGTGGAATCAAGCAGTGGGTACCTTTGTCAACAGGCTTTCATAATCAGTTTATCTGGTTGTGTCTCCCTTTTGTTCCATACTCACTCTTGCAAGGTGCTGCACTCCAGCACTAGCCCTGCTCCACCAAAGCATTTCAGCATATAGGGAGAAAGGATGGTCTAATGCACAAGATACTGTATGGGGATTGGGAGACCTCTGTTCAATTCCCACCGCTGCTAAAAACTTCCTGTATGACCTTTACTCTCTATCTCTGCCTCAGTTCCCCATCTGTAAATTGGGAAAATACTTCCCTACCCCGGTAGGACATTGTGGATGAAAATCCATTAATGATTAGGAGGATCACATGTGAACAGACAGGTTTGATGGGAGTACTCATGTGCCTAACTACTGTGCTGGATTGGAGCCAGAGTGCTTAGCATCTTACAAAATCAAGCCATTAGATTCCTTTCGAGGGGTTCTAAATTTCCTTAAAGGGAAGCAAAGAGTTCTTTAATCCTCTGTTTCTGTGGTTTTCATGTAACTGCATTTCTATTATACACTATCTGCTTTTTGGGAGGAGCAGAACTCAAACTCCCCCTGCATTGCAAACACTACCCAGAGGAAGGTAGAAACAGAGAAGAGGGCTCTCTAAACTCATATTGGAAGTGGTTAACCCATGTTTCCCATCTCTCTTTCAGCCTGGAAGCATTTCTTCTTCATTTGTACCACCTTAAAGCGAGAACAAATATTCTGCTCCACCCAGGGAAGGAGATTTAATGAATTACAAAGCTGTTCACTTTACAAGGAAAGTTCCCTGTAGTAAAAATGATGTACTTTTTAGATGTTATATCAAAATGCATTCAGATCTGCTTTTTGTCAAAATATAGAGCCAAATCATTCCTTCCACCTTTATGTGCAGAAACCACAAAAATCAAGGCCTTCTACAGATTTGTGGTCACCTGGTCAGAGGCTGATCTAGAAGCAGGAAGACCTAGGATTGATAAGTATTGACTTCTAACAAACCCTGCAAGAAACCTAAGTGGCAGTCACTATTTTATTATGGGGGGAAGGTAAAAATCAAATATTCAATTTTCTATTTGTAAGGCATATATAGAACTAGATATACATCTATATATTTCTATCCATAAACCTCCTCTATTTGAAAGGTGAATTAGATTAAAGCATTAATCCTGTTTACTTGCTGGAGGGAATAAGTAGGGGCAGGAACACATTTTCATGTGTGGTGGGACTGTGATGTTGTCCAGTGCTTCTGGAATGTGACAGAGCAGGTGACTGGAGTGTCCCTAGAGACAGATCAAAAGGTTCAGCTGATGGAACTGGATGGTGACCTGAAACCAGTTCCTTTAAGGAGAATATAAATGTGGTTGCTCAGAAGGCCCACTCAGTATGACACACCATTGCTATAGTCTAGATATTGCTATCAGGGGACAATCAGTGGATTAGACCATTTTATTACTGTAAATGGTATTTCTTCAATGGATAATATCAATCTCTACTTGAATGGGGTTTTGTTCACATCACATTGGAACAGGCTTGAGTAACCAAAGGAACAGCAGAATGTTTGAGCAGCAACACAAATTGCCTCAAGGTCCCCGTTGGCTTCCCCAACATGAATCCCACAGCACTTACTATAAAGGGAAATATTTACAAGCTGGGAGGAGGGAGACACCTGGGTGGAATGAAATTTATAACAGGAATAAGAGCCTTAGTCAAGCTTAGTTACAGTGAAAATCTTTTATCCAGAAAGTCCAAACGATAAGACATTAATAGAAACTGTGCTCAGGAGATTTCTCTCATGAAAATGACAGTATAGCAAGGAAATAGCATCAATAATACCAACTGGCAATAAAACAGAAAGACAACAAATGGTAGAATATTAGAGATTGACTTTGAAAAAATACCATTTACAAGTAAGAAATGTTAGGTGAGATTCTCACACCTGCTCCAGACCCTTTATATGGGTATAGAATCATAGAATCATTAGACTATCAGGGTTGGAAGGGACCTCAGGAGGTCATCTAGTCCAACCCCCTGGTCAAGGCAGGACCAATCCCCAACTAAATCATCCCAGCCAGGGCTTTGTCAAGCCTGACCTTAAAAACCTCTAAGGAAGGAGATTCCACCACCTCCCTAGGTAACCCATAAGGACAGAGAAGTTTAAAGGGGCTCTAAAAGCTCCAGATCTGACTAGGGGAGGATTCCCCTATGTAGGCACTGCAGAGACAGCCCCAGACTGTCCTTCCAAGGACCTCCTTAGAAGCCCAGAAGTACGGTATATACCAGTGGCAGGGCGGCAGCACATAGCATTGTGAAAATCTGGGCAGAGCTGTGGTCCATAGACCAGACAACCATTCGACAGGGTTCCAGGGCTGTGTAAATTAATCTGGATGCTGCTTCAGTCCTTGGAGCATCTCCAGATTGGGAGGGCGGAAAAGTGGATTAAAATGGCATTAGCTCCTCTCTCACTGGGCTGTCAGTTCGGTGCTGTAACTCTCAGAGGTGAAGCTTAGGGGGGGGGTCTCGCCCATTGTTTATTCTCCGGACAGGCAAGGTCAGACTCTGATTAGATGTGGTCTGTACAGGGAGTCCTCAGACTTACGATGCCCAACTTACGTCGGATGCCACTTACGACACTTTTCAATTGACTGCCTGTTTCGCCCCTAGGATGCTCGATTTGCATAAAGTTCGCTTGAAATCAATTGCTGGTTGCATTATACTGCTATGGAGCTGGAAGGGGTCACTTCTGATTGGCTTCGAGGCAGCAGGGCAGCTTGTTTCCGAGCAGGGTTGCTGCTTGTTTTTGATTGGCTCCCGGCCCCGGGCTCAGCTAATCAGAAAGCTTGAACAGTGATTGGCTGAGGCTTAGCATGTGTGCCGTTCTCCCTGGCTTTCTGGGCCTGTGTTGCCGGCATTCTGAGCAGCATATGTGAGTTAATATGTTCATTTGAATGCTGTTTACAAAATACAGTGTACAGTAAATACATTGATGTTGCAACATTAATCATCTATAATTCATTTAGTACAAAAATCTGGATTATTGTGGTGAAAATAGTGTATCAAGCCTTGGCTCAGGAACCAATCCCCCGTTCATACCATTGATTCCTATGGGAAAAGCAGTTTCGACTTACAACCTTTTGACTTACAATGCAATTCTGAGGAACGAATTGTGTCGTAAGCCCAAGGACTCCCTGTATAGCGTTTCCTTTAAATTAAACAGTGGGACTACTTCTTAAGAACAGAGACTAGAATAGTTGGGCCAGAAGCTACACATGCAAAGGAATGTGTGTCCATATTCTAACAGCCTGTGGAAGTGTAGTGTCCAGGTGTGAGTCATCTGCTTAGTAGGGATGTGTGTAAGTCTAACTAGAACTCAAAAGAACTGCTTGGCCAGAGAAATGATGCTGACCAACAGTGTATGCTGACACCTCAGGGAACTGGTGATGTCTTCAGCAGAACCTTGCTGGAAAACTAAGTCCTTAGAGAAAATTTGGTAGAACAGTAGAAATTCTTCTAGACTACGCTTCAATAGAAAAGGGATGTGGAAGAGTCTCAGGATTTTAACAGAGTCTCCTGGAATGCAAACAGGGCCATTCTTTTAGTTCTAGAATGTTTATGTGAAGCCATAACTCAGCAAACATTCCCATGGGCTCTACCATCAGACAGACTTGCATCTGTTGTTATAACAGTCCAGTGACACAAAGCTCCCCTTTAAATGATTCATGTCTTGAAGCCACTATGACAGAAAGCTTTCCTTAGAGAAGAATACCTATCAGTTTGTCCAAGCTGGTTCTGAGATACTACAGTGATGAGCTCAACTGTTGCCTAAAACAAAAAGAGAGGGAGATGGATTTGCTCTGGTTGACTCTCACTTGCAGAAAAAAGAGTTGTGAATCTGAAGCCAGAAGCAAGCCAAGGGGAGAGCCTGAAAGCAGGATATAAGAAGACTAAGCAGCTATATTTCCTGTTGGTCCTTGAGCACGGGGGGATTTTTCCAAGGCGTATCTGCTGGAACAACGTAACACAGTTATTTTGTTGAGCGCTGTTCACCAAATCAAGACTTTTGCAAGATTACTTGGTGTGCTACTGTTAGCAAAACCATAATTCTATTTAAAAGTTGGAGAAATTCTTTGGCTACGTATTGTAGATATTTGGATACATTATCTAATAATATGAAGGGACTGTAAGAGAAAGCTTGTGCGGAAGATAAAAATACTCAAAGGTCATTTTATAAGTGTTATAGACTATACCAGGTGAAAACAGAATTTGTAGAATATCACCAGCTGTGCATACCTTTTTTTCCCAAGACATGTGTTGTTGCCCTGTGTTGGAACAATGATTTTCCTGGAAAACTTAAGTTTAGCCTAATTCATCACAGGGGCAGTAGCCCCCTCAGCTTTAGCTCCTTTGTAGAAAGAGAGGGCATTAGCTTGAGCTGCTCAGTCACATTTCAGCATGTCACAGGTAGATCTCTGAGAGCCAAATGCCTAGCCTGGCTAGGTACTTCCTCTTGCGGGCAGTCTGTTCTACGTATTCAGGCTCATTTTGACCCATATTAGGAGCGGTAATTACAGATGAATGTGAGGTAACCAACAGGTCCAGGTTAGTGGTATATGGAAATCTCTCAGTGAGCTGATTAAAGAGTTGCTTTAAAGCATGAAGACTGTCAGTAAGAGCTTTTCCACTGACTTCAGTGGGCTTTGGATCAGACCCTCAAAAAGTAGTCCATGATATTTATGGAAACAATCGAAGATAGGGGAATTACGGTATTTGTTTATTATTAATTAGCCCAGAAGCGGCAATTAGGATCAAGATCCTGTTGTGCTAGCTGCTGTACAAATACATATGAAGACATGCTCCACACACTGAAGAACTTACAATTTAAGAGAGAAAAGTAGGAACAACTTTAGCTTTGACCAGTGGTGATAAACAGACTTTACCCTTTACTGTCATCTTCTTTTAATCAAATGCCTCCTTAAACTGCCTTTCCCTTTCATCTAGATACGTTACACTTGGTGCTCGTATTACTTTTTCAGATAAGCCAGACAAGCCTATACTACTGAAGACCAGAGGCAGGCATGCAACATGTGCCAACAGGTTACACCAATGATAATAATTATCACAACCACAATATTGTTAAGCTAGTGAAGTTAATCTGACATTATCAAGGATAGTTTGTGTAGTGTTAGTATGACATATAATCCAAGAGAATCATACCATATTATAAACTTTATGTATGCAGCACTAGGAAAACCTCTTTGCAACCTTCTGATCCAAGTTTACTATTAGTGTGGTGATCCTTTTCTCCAGAGTTATTTCATAGTGTGAATATATTGTACCAGCAGTAAGGTTGCTGTGGTATGATGTGTACTTGTTGGCTTGGATTTTTTTCTATTCATTTTGTAGGACAGGCTTTTGTATGTATTTAACAATAACACCACCTTTTAGATTTCTGCAGTGGCTGAGATAGTGTCTCAGGCAAAGACCTATAGGATTAAAATAAAAATAGAAAAGGGTTCAAAATGACATCATGTTTTATGCACTCAAGACTTGACCACAAATAACCTACAATAACCTTTAAAATTAGTTTTTTCCTGACTTCATAAAACAATATTTCATTTGGCAGGCCCTTGCTGGCAAGCACTTTGAACAGTTCTATTTGTTTTCTGTAACCAGGAAGACACAACCAGTGTTTTCACATAGGCTTCCTTCAGAACTGTGGTTTTGCCATTTTCTGCCTCTTTATTACTGCCTGCTGCTGTTGAATGTTTTTCTTTGGGATGTTTATTAAGAACAAGACTCTGAATAAAAACACCCATCCATATAACAATATTAGTGGGTCTCTCCCACTGTTATATTGCTGTACTGAAAACACAGAAATTGATACTATGATCTAGAATGATCTGATTGCTTTATTCTGAAGTTATGCAACAACATACAACTGGGTACATGTATATTATGAGAAACTGGTGGAAATAGGGACATATGTCCTTTGATGCATTAACCAAAACCAAGATTTAGAAATCCAGCATAATTTACAATACTGTATAACCTTTTTCTCCAGTTTATATCTAGTCACTGAACTGAAACACAAAATAAATAATAAGAGCTTGATTTAAAGAAAATTAGGACTGTCACAAATAACAAGAACCACACTTTGTTTCTAATGCATTCTAACCTATAATTAGTTAATATTTTGAATTGCCACCAATGGTTGTCCTTATACAGGGCCGGCTCCAGGCACCAGCCCACCAGGCTTGTGCTTGGGGCGGCACCTGGAGGGGGGCGGCGCAGTGCTCCGGCTCTGGCCGCCGGGGAGAGCGGAGCCCCGGCTGGGGCTCACCGCCCTCCCCCCGGGGCTCCGGCCACCCTCCCCCCCGCGCCCTCCCCTGCCACGGTAGGGGGTGAGGGGAGGGCGGCCGGAGGCTTTTTTGCCTGGGGCGGCAAAAAAGCCAGAGCCGGCCCTGTCCTTATAATGAGAACCACAAATGGAAGGCTGTGTGTTTGATAGTGCCTCCTGTTAATAAACGTGTTTGCATACTCATGGATGAGGCTGCTCTGAATTTCATTATTGTGAGCTCTGAGGCTGAGGGGAATTTCACAATTAGCTGAGGAGGTGTCTCACTTTCGCGAGTGCTCGGGGTATTTTATTTTTTAAATTTCACACAATATTTTTATTCACTACATTTTGAGATATTAAATAATTAGCATTTTCCAGTATAAATACCATAATATAGCAAACCTTTCCCCAAAATTATTATACTTATGAAAAGAGGGGATATATTTAGTAAAGAATATCAAATCCATCCATTTACTAAGGATGAACATTTCAGCTACTGTACACAGTTATGACTTCCTAGTTATTTCTCTTTCTGATGTATAGTATGCAGCTTGAGCAAAAAAGGAAAGTTCCAATAATTAAACTTGCTCTATTGACCTAACCAAAATTAACTGGTTATGCAACAATGTAGCTGTCCATGTAAAAACAGGAAGTCAGATTTCCCCAAGTAATCCTTATTCACCATGAGAAAAACAGCTGGTGCTCTCCCTTTACATGCAAGTCTGTAGGGCATGGATAAAAGGATGTATACTTCTGATATTCTTTTTTTTAAATGGGTGTTTTTTTTCCAGTGGAAGTTTTCCAGAACTCAGTTCCTGAGAGGTAGGGCCCCAAGACAGTCTGGTCAAAATAGTTGGAGTTATATCATTGTAAGGAGAAGGCTGTGAAAATGAACAAAGAAGCCAATCAGTGTAACATGAATAACACTCCCCCACCTCCAAAAAGAAAAATAATAAAGGAAGCATATGCTTTTTTCCCCCTAAGAAGAATTAATAAGAAAAATACTCCCTTAAAAGCAACAATATCCACCATTTCGGAATCAGAGCTTTTGTATCACTGTTTTTCAGTAGTTATGCTACATTTCCCCTGGTCCACTGCTGGGATTTTTTGTTTTTTATTTTGCTACGCATGCTCGCACATCTGCTCCACATGTGTGATCAGCGACTAGATTTTTTGAGCTGAACGTCCTGTTAAATGGACAGAGTGGGCAGATCAGTCCTTTGAGAGCAGAGAATCTGCCTCTGGTGGATTGCCGCCAAATGCAATGGTGTAATAAAGAAAAGAAATCTGCTTATTCGAATTGCTCTGAAATGAGCTGTGTCCTCTCCTAAAATACCATATGGTTATGATCCCTGGAGGCATAGTCCATAACACCTAGGTCTGGCAGACTGTGTTTGATGGTTGTAAATGTCTCTGCAGTCAGACTGGGGGGAAGGCAAGATAATTAAAGAGAATGAGAGGTGAAACAATTGCACTCTTCTACCCTTTAACCAAGTGAAATCTCATTGTTATAGAGGAGGAGGCTGATCATTTTGTTGTAATCGACAAATACATCTCTGCTATTATTTAAAAAACTGTCTCAGGCATGAACTACAAAATAATATCTTGGTGCCTGATCCTCAGAGGGTATAAATTGGCCGAGAGTCACTGAACTCAGTGGAGTTATGCTGAGTGCACCAGCTGAGGATCGGGCTCTTTATGTTTTATTTTAAGTAGCAGGAGGAGATGCTTCGTAGTAAATTGTGTAAAAAAGACTGAAGTGTACTGTGCAGTACATATGCAAGGCAAAATACAGGTTCCTTAATCAAACCACACAAATGGCTGCTAACAGATGTATAAAGTAACAAGAGAAATTAACAGATGCTTCTCAGTTTTGGCCATTATACCAATAAATATCATAATCTCATGTGGTCCATCGGCCATGCTAAAGAGTCTGTGCAGAAGAATAAGGTTATTTTATGGTGTTGCATTAAAAATATAAAATAATGTAATGTTTTGGTGAACTGATCTGCTACTATCCTGTTCTAGGCATAGAAGGGGAAAAGTGAATAACTAGTTTTATAAGCAAAAAGCACAGCATTGAGATCACTAATTTAATTTGATTCATCTCTCTTATTGTTCATCATAGCTGTAAAGCAGCAAACACCACGAGTCAGCTCTAGATAAACACAGCGCTTCATTTTAATTTTCTTTTAAAACTTTCAAATATATCTTTAACTGGGGACAGTTTGTTTGGACAGGTACAAATCCTACCACTTTCTGAGGCAGGGCTTTGTGGGGCCCCTGCTTTTGGAAAGTCCCTAGATTTTTGAGTGCTACTAAAATACTAGTAGTAACTGGGGATGATGATAAACATGAACTTCAGTCAGCTTGCATTCTAATATAAATATGGCTTCACTGAGCTTTGGAATTGACCTTGACTTTTGCAAATTCAGAATTGCCATAAAAGATACACTGACTGAAGTTATAATAGGTGATGTACATGTGTACAAAGCATTTTGCAGAGATTACCTGATTGAGACTGATAACAGCTCTGTGTGGTAGGTATTTAGAAAAGTAAGAATTACAGCTGTCTAGAGGAGGACAATTATGTTTCATGGCAACTTTCAAGGTTTTGACATTTGTTTTCATTCATTCAAAAACAAAATCTTTCTAATGTTTTCACAAAATGGTACTGGGTCAAAATGTCCATTTTTAGATTGAAAACCGAAGCTTTTTGACTCTCTCTCACTCACCCTAGACCAAAAAAATCATTGCTGATGAACTTGCCCAAAGCCAAATTAGGAGTCAATATTAAAGCTGGGATAAGAACTCTGGAACTTGCTGATGCTAGTTCTGTTCTTAGGCCATTTGAACCTGACTCTAAAACAATTCCCATTCCTCAGACCTTTTCATAAAGTTTTTAATAACTGGGACTTTTTGATGTAATCTTATCATAATGAATTGATAAGGGGCTGGATCAAAAAACCAATCAAGTCAATGGGCGTTTTTCCACTATTTTCAGTGGGCTTTAGATCAGGCCCAAGATGAGACTGGATCGAACTACAGATTCATATGAGTGGAATAGTGGTCTCCTGCATTGGTTGAGAATGATGGTGTCTGCCTTGAGAGTCCATTCAGTAGGTAAATTGGGTGTAATAAATAGCTGGCTAATGCGAGGAACAGAGGCTCTCTGAGAAACTCTGGACAGAAAGTTTTCAGTCTTGGTCTGAATCGGTGTTTTGTTAATAATAATGTAACTGGGTAATACCCAGAGATGAGCAAAGCAGTTTAGATAAAGAACTGACTAAACTCACATCTAAACCCCCTTTAGTTGATGGTTTTCATTATTTTCCATTTCTCATGCTTGCATTCCTGTCTATGCTCAGCCCTCTCTCCTGGGTAGGGTTACCCACATTTCTACCACGGCAGGAACATTCGTTCCCTTATTCCTGAGCCCCACTGTTAGTTGGCACACACTTGGTTCCTGCTGCTAATGAGATGCTGCAGTTCCACACACTCAGCATCCACAACAGAATCTGTTCGTAACATCCTCCTCCAAGCCCTCTCAGAGTCTAAGCCAGAGGGCAAGGGAGGATTTTAAAAGGAAAGAGAGGGTGTTAGAACATGTTGTTAATTAGGATAGAAATGATCTTATTTGGATTCCCTGATTTAGCAAATCATAGTTGGGACTAGGCATGCTGATTATGTCAGTCCACAAGACCATGATATAACCCTACTTGATACTAATTTTTTCAATGTTGAAAAAACACAAAACAAATGAAAACCAAGTAATCCCTTCTACAGCGTGATTCAGGTCAGCTGCTTAATGCTAAATATTCTCACAGTTAAAAATCAGCTTCCATCTCTTCCATCCATGGACCTGGTAATTCAGTGCCCATTGAAGTCAGTGGGAATCTTTCCATTGGGTTGAATGGAAACTTCAGCCTGATAAAGTTGAATGTATTTGAATTACTTGAATGTTCTTATTTCTTTTAAAATATATTTAATAATAATAATTAAATACTTAGCCCTGGGAGCACTTTTCATCTCTAATCTAACAGCACCTTAACAAATTTACCTGGTTAATAAAATGTTACCTTCATTTCACAAATGGGAAAATTGATATAGAGAGAGGTTAAGTGACTGAGCAAGGTAATGGCAGAGCCAGGAACAAAATGTGTGTCTCTTGACTCTTAGTCTGCCCACTGCACGGTGATGTGCTAGTAGAGGCAGGCCCATGATAGAAAGAGCTTTAGAAAAAGGAGGTGGGAGGGGGAAGTAGGAAAGCCTACATTGGTTTCTTAACTGCTCAGCAAATTTAGGTAAAAGATAATAGCTTAACAGACCTGGGGAGTGAAGACTTCTGTTAATCTGCCCACAGAAAATATACAGCAAAGGATTCTCCACATTGCTTGGGCAGTGTGACTCTGTCTTAACCTGGGGGACCTCTGCTTTAAGAAAGTTCAGTCTCTGTGACCTTCCAGATCCTAGCCTCTGCACATTTGTTCTTGTCTCTGTGAATCCACCCTTCCCCCGCTCTTGTGTGCTTCAACATCTGGCTTAGAGAGACTTAGGCTATTGTTATTGTTTTGAACAGGTCTGGGGAAGCAGCATCTTTTATTGCTCACCTGAAATCTGGTTTTAACTATTAACATTTTAAAGAATAAGTTAACAGATTTGTTTTTCAAACTATACATATATAGAGAGAGAGAGAGAGAGAGAGAGAGAGAGAGAGAGAGAGAATAGAAACATATAAACACATAAATGCATTTAACAGAGATCACGCAGCAGATTCCAATATTTCTTTGGTTTTACGTACCAGCTTTTACTAATTTATCATTACTGTAGGCTGAAGGGCAGAATGTTTCTCAGGGAATGCAGAAGGACTTTTTTTCTCTCTTGAAATTTAGTAGAAAGATTCAGAACTTTAGCAACAGTTTGCTCTTTCAGTAAGCAGTATGTACAAAAAGAACATGAATGCTGTGCTCTTTTATACCAGCTAAATATGGAGAAATTATATGGTCTTCAACCCAGTCATCTCTAATTATTCTCTGGAGCAGCTGGGATAAAACCTGACCTTGGGTTTTTTAATGCTGCCCATTTCTAGTTAGGAACCTAAGACAATGCAGTTATAACAGTTCAAAACCAGAACGAGATCTTTACACAGTACATGGAAGATCGAGGCCAACCCATTAAAGAAGCTTCCTGGTGCTCCTTTACCAGGCCTCATTTAGCTGCAGATAAATGGATGTTAAAGAATGTCGGCATTTTCTTTTTCTTTTTTTGTCTGTCTGAAAAATGGGGATAACTGTCCTAAGCTACTTCTCGGGGTTGTTGTCACCATTAATGAATTAATGTTGTACTTAATGAACATTTGTAAAGTACCTTGGGATCATCAGATGAAAAATGTCACTTAAGTGCAATTGATAATTAAATCTTTTATTATGTGTTTCTTTGAGCCAATACTAACAGTTAACCATGGAAAACTTCAATCTCTGTGTCTCAGAAAGGTCAGAATAACTGGAAAGCAGGGAACTATCTGGCTAAAATATGTAAAATCTGAGAAAATTGTCTGAACAGTGTTGGGTGTCTTGAGAAATGGATGGGGAATGGATGTTCATCAACATTTAAATTTCTATTTATCTATAATCTGATAGAATAAGAGCTTTCTCAGCATTACCCACCTAAATGTAGATAATCTTTATAGATGTCGTCATCTAAATTGGGCAGCAGGATCCTGCCTCACAGGGGCATGTAAGTATCCAAATGAAGGATTTTGATATATGATTAAGGAGATACTTATGAAAATTGGGTTCCCACTGAATTTGAAGGAGGCACGATTTATTACTTACTACATTGTTTTTATACTGCTAACAGTCCAGTTAAGACAAAATACTATGAGTGTAATGAACAATAGAGTGCAAGATCATTAAAGAATAAGGACAACAGTGATAATTTATTGGTTCAAAGACTTATAAACTATATATATGCGTGTGCGTGCGCGCACACACACACACACACACACACACACACACACACACAAGTGGGTATGCTGATTGGAAGAGCAGGGTGTGGAGGGACCTTCCAGGGCTCTGTTACAGTTCCATAATTCTCTGGCTGGCCCTGGTAGAGTTTGGAAACTGGTAACAGTTACCAAAGAACCAGCTGGAGCTGTGGGGATGGGTGCAAGAGGCATACCCTGGCTCTACATTGCTAGGCACTCCCCTATGCCAGGTGAGTCCCCAGGGGGGAAGATGCAGCATGTTTCTGCTTCTTTTTGTGCAGCTTGAGTGGCAAAAAGGGAAAGGTGAGGACCAGAGAATAAGCCCCAGAAACTATTAAATAAATATATATCAACAATCCCTGCTGGCCCTCTATCTAGCAATTAACCTATGATTACATGCCTTGTTTACATAGTATTACCGTGAGCTACATTTCAAAAAATCTATCTGATTAAAAATTGGCTGAACAGTGAACAGCCTTGTTCCTACAGACTTTGAATTGCATACAGCTACTGTATCAAACCTGGATTCCATTCCCAGCTAAATCCTTTAGTTAAGAATGCTGCTGTTATAACAACATGATAGGTCCAATTTTTACCTACACTGGGGGCCCAGATCCTTCATTTGGATAGGCAATGGCCATGCCTTAATTCTCCTCTCCACACAGTTTCACTATACATCATTTATTCAATACTGTACATTTCTTGCTCTCCAAGTTCCATCTCATTAACTAATTTTTATTATATATATGGGACAATTTGATCATGTTGCTAAATGATTCAATAACATTAGAAAATGTGTACTAGAGATATAAGTGGTGAATAAAAGGCACGCACTGTAAAACATCTTCTGGCATGCAAGGCTTTTAGCTGACTAGATTCCTTTGTTTCCAAGCACCAAGCGTCCGTTCAGCATACATCATTTATAATGTTATACTCCCTCTGCTGGACAAATGAGAAACTGAAGCAGGCTTGGAAACTGGGAAACACATTTGTTTTAGAGATTCTTCATCCTTAGCCTTTTCTTTTCTTTTCTTTTAAATGTTTAAACTGAGTGAGGCTGTGCACTAATCTTTAAAAAAAAAAACAAGTATCCACTGGAATTTTATATTTATCCTTCATCAAAGAAAAAGACATTATAATCCCTCCCTCACTTTCTCTCGCTCACCTCCTCTTCACAGTACCAAATGTTCCCTCTTTCCTGGCAGTTTCCTGCTTCAGTGACTCCCCACCCACTGTTCCTAGAAGCAGAATCCTCCATGTTCTGGGTGCCTGTTTTCTGAGATCCCCTTCCCTCCAGCCACCTCATGCTCAGCTCCAGAATCTCCTGACCTATTTCCTCCTCCCTCATTCCACTAAGGGCTAAATTCACAAAGGGACTTAGGAGCCTAACTGCCACTTTAGGCACCCAAGTCCAACATTTAGGCAGCCTGGCATTCACAAAAGCCCCTCTGAGCTGCTGCCTAACCCTAAATGTAGGTGCCTAAATTTCCTAGGTACTACGTTTCCACCACTAAAGTCCCCCAGGTCCCTAAATTTCTGCCGGTGGGCTTGCACACTGCCATCCATATCTTGATACCCTGGAGCAGCTCAATGCCTAGCTCATGCCTAAGCCCTGGCAGGATTCACAGACTAAGCATTTCTCAACCTATCTCACAGGCTGGGTCCAATCTGATAGACCTGCTCTGAGCATGCCTAATCCCCTCAAGAGACAACAAATGTGACAGTCCTATGATTGGAATACTCACCCAGCCTGTGGGAGACCCAGGTTCAAATCCCCCCCTGCCCCGAGCTGGAGCAGGGACTTGAATCCAGGTCTCTCACCGCCAGGCTATATAGTCACTGTCTCTCTGGTCTAATGATTATATAATTATTCATACGCAGTGGAATTGTTCCAACAGGAGAGATTGACACAGCCCCACCGCAGAATAACCCTATAGCTGACTGGTTAAGTCCCTCTGCTGGGAGGTGAAAGAGGTCAGATCCCTGCTCCAAATCAGGCAAAGTGGGTCTCCTACATCCTAGGTAAGGGTTCTGATCGCTGGGGTATTATGAGTAAGGCAGAGGGGTTCCTTCTCTGGTTTTGTGAAACGCTGACTGACCTGGCTTAGATGCCCACATTCCTTTGACGGGCAGGGTTTTGGACACACCCCATCCTTGGCATTTCCAACTAGCTAGATAAGGAGTCTCCTCACTCAGCTTGCTGCCTTCTCTGCAGGCCTAGGTTAGGCACCCGACTCTCCTGATGCACTGCATAGGGAGCCTGGCTGCCTAACATGGGGCTGTGGATTTCACGAGGTGGCAGGGTTCCTAAAAGTTGGATGTTGCAACACCTAAATCCCCCTTGTGAATCTACCCCTAACTTTCTACCTCATCCCCAAGGAAGGACAGAGAATTAGAGAGGGAATCACAGCAAATAAGCCATTCCACTCCCATTCTGTGGGAGAACACCAGGCGGGGGTGGAGCAGCGCAAGTGATGCCCTGAGTGGATCACTGACAGTGCGGATGGAAGCTGGCCTCTCTCATTCTACAAGCCTGAGCATCTACTGCCTGAGTTAAAACACTCAGCCTAGGCTCTAGCAGGCTCATCCACCTCAGTCCGTAGCCCAGCCAGGGGACAGAACACCACCCTGAGTGTGTGTGGGTTACACAAAAAATGGCAAGGATTGTTCCAGTCCAGAATTGGTGAGGTAGATGAGCAAAGGTAATGGGGGGGTGCAGTTAATCAGCATTTGCTGACTACCCACACTAACTATTGGATAAATACTGATACTTTATCCCTTAAATTATGGCATGTTTCTAATCCGTTGTGTTTTCTCTACTACTGGTTTCTTTTTGGTATATCTTAGAGTGGTAAACTTAACATTCATACAAATCAGTTTGAACAAAATGTTCAGCGCTGTTTTACACACACAATGTGCCAGCTCTTTGCCGTTGTCTTCAAGGGCCTCCACAATTTAGCCCCTGCCTACTTTTCTGTTTTAACCTCTTATGCTTCCCCATATGCTGTGCCCAAGCCATCCAATTGTCAGAAATATTTGTATAGCACAAACCAGAAGTCTATTTTCCTTGAAGAATGTTTTCAAGAAAATATACTTGCCAACAGCAATGGAGTTAGTACGAATGATGATTGTGGGCCTATCCAAGAGTGTTATCCTTTCAATTCAGTTCATGTTCTTATGAGCATACTACCACTAACCTATTGCATTGCACGTCATGTAAAAGACACCACTGGATAATTTTAATATGTTGACAAAACAACCGATTTACAAGCACTGCTAATATTCCAGATATATGAGTCATATCATCTACTTTCTCTACGGTCACTGAAAAGCAAAATCCATACCGGAAAGGATTCAGCTAGGAATTCAAGGAGTTTTCAATATACACTATTGAATTGTTTTCTGCACCGAGGTATGTTGTAAATAACACTAAAGGTATCTACTGAGCATTGATGTAGTCCCATTTGAAACAGTACTATATTAACATCCCCGAGGAACCTTTTAGCGTGTGGCAGCAGCGTCTACACAGGGCAATTCGAGCACTTTACAAATTACATCCCCCTGGTGCACATTGTGGCATGGTGTAGACAAACCCTACCTTGCCAAGAGTCACAGAATTGATCTTTAGCAGAGCTGGGAAGAAAGCCCAGGATGCCTGGTTCACAGTCCTGTGCTTTAAATGCCGGACTATGCTTCCTCACCTCATCACAGAAAAACTGCACCTTGTTGACCCCTGTAGACAAACCAAACCAATAGTTATACAGAAGGAGACAGTGTAGGCTAGTAGCGATGGTGCTGGACTTGGAGCTGGGAGACCTAGGTTCTGCTGTCACTGACTTGCTGTGTGAGTCTGGTCACATCATTGCCTTTCTCTATGGTTCTGTTTCCACCTCCACCCTATGCCTCTCATGTCTATTTAGATTGTAAGCTCTTTGTAAGCTCTTTGGGGCAGAGACAATCTCTTACTCTGTGTTATGACAATCTCTTACTCTGTGTTTGTACAGTGCCTGACACAATGGAGCCCTGATCTTCGTTAGGGCCTCTAGTGCTACCATAATGCAAAATAATTAATAATTATTCATCAGTTTTTATTTATCTTAAAATTATTTGTAATAATGTAGTACCTGAAGTCCCCAACAGAGTTTGCGGCCTCATTGCAATAGTCCAGGTATCGGCAACCTTCCGCATGCAGCCCACCAGGGTAATCTGCTGGAGGGCTGCAGGACATGTTGTTTACATTGACCGTCCACAGACACGGCCCCCCGCGGCTCCCAGTGGCTGCAGTTTGCCTTTCCCGGCCAATGGGAGCTGCGGGAAGCAGCAGCCAGCAAGTCCCTGCGACCCGCGCTGCTTCCCACAGCTCCCAGGGGCCAGGAACAGTGAACTGCAGCCACTGGGAGCTGCGGGAGGCCATGCCTGTGGACAGTCAATGTAAACAAAATGTCTCACGGCCCAACAGCAGATTACCCTGATGGGCTGCGTGCTGAAGGTTGCCGACCCCTGCAATAGGTGCTGAGCACACACAATAGTAAGTATCAGAGGGGTAGCCGTGTTAGTCTGGATCTGTAAAAAGCAACAGAGAGTCCTGTGGCACCTTTAAGACTAACAGATGTATTGGAGCATAAGCTTTCGTGGTGAATGCCCACTTCGTCAGAGCATGCGTCTGACGAAGTGGGCATTCACCCACGAAAGCTTATGCTCCAATACATCTGTTAGCCTATAAGGTGCCACAGGACTCTCTGTTACACAATAGTAAGAAACCATGCCTGCCCCAAAGAGCTTGCCCGGCAAAATTGCCAAAGGGCATGAAAGAAAGTTTTATTATTCCCATTTTACAGATGGGAAACTGAGGTACGAACTAAGTATCCTGTCAAGGTAACACAGGAAGTCTGTAACAGATCCAAGATTTAAATCCCAGTCTCTCAAGTCACAATCCAGTGCCTGACACTTGAGACCCTCTCCTTCTTCTATGTGGTCCCACATGCCTGGAATCCCCTCCCTGGCCTTAGCTGCATGCCTCTACCATCTCCAGCACTGTACAAACATACTGAAAAATCTATTTCCAAGATTTTACAGTCTGTGGTCTCAATCCAGTAAAGCAATCAAATAGTCAAGAGGGACTACTCACATGGTTTTAGTGAGATATACGCTGAAATCTTTGCTGGATCAGGCCCTGAAATCATTTTCATATTCCCATTATTGTCATTTATTATTCCACTTCCAAGGGACCATTCTGATTTTTAATGAATGATTAAAGAACTTCCTCTTAATTCATACACAAGCAATTTAGTTTATACTAATTTTGATTATTAATTTAATGATACTTTTATTTGTGTGAATGTGAGCAGCAATAATTGAATCTGACACACATTTTTAAAACTGATCATTAATAAAATGAAATTTATAATAGCAGCTCTAGCCATAGCCCTACTTATTTCAAAGCAGTTTGGACAGTCATCTATATTTAAGATCTGCAATTTTCATTCACCTTTGAATACTGCATGTATATGTTAACCAGTGGATAGATAATTGCAAGTGCAGTGACGTGCAAACTTGTGAAAAGTTAGTCATGCCATCAAACAGTACGTGCAATAATGTGCTTGTATTTCAGTGCTCTGAACTACTCCTGTGAATTAGACTATGTAAGTACAACCTTATTCTATTCTGTAGCATTGCTTGTCAGTGGCAGGTGTGAGTAACAGAAGCCACAACAGCATTACTCCCCTGATGTACTGGTATTTACCCTAGGTAAATTGCATTAGCAGGAAACACAACAGATCTTAATTTGACTGCACATACACAAGAAATAGAGTTAACTGCAGAGGGCATGAAAGAGCTGCTGAACAGTTATGTGTCTTACTTATAAAATATTCTTTCAAGTGTAGCAGCTTCTACAATAAAGTTTAAATCAGACTGATTTCTTCTGTACTGTCTGCCTAACATTAGTTGTGAGTGATCCTCCAAGGAACAATATCCAATTTGGTTTTCTGTGTTTTCTTGAAAAAAAAAAAAAAAACAACAACCCACACACGATAAATGTGACTCCAAAGAACACAAAGCACCAGATTTACACAATGATAAAGGTCATTTCTTAACGATAATCATGGTAGAAAATTCAAATTTATTTCGTTGCAGAGTTGAGACTAATAAATATCTCCCTTTGTGGAAAATCTGTCCTTGTGGAGATTTCACCCCCACCGCCCCCATAGACCAAACCCTTTTCACCAATTAAGTACAATTGTGCTAATTTAATATCAACTTATATTAATCGATTTCTCATTTAATGTCAATTTGAAAATTACCAGTTTCTTGTGTTAAATAGCATGGAATACCATTTGACTGCATGCAGCACTGTGCATTGCAAGCTGTGTTTCTAAAGACTCTCTGCTGTTCAGAAACCTTTCAGTGAACTCAGGCTCAGTTTCAGGAAAGCCCAGGCAGATTTTTGCAAGAAATTACACTTATTTAAGCTGTTGGCTGTAAACCATGCAGAACTCTATGGTTTCAACCCACATTCAGGCAAAACTTTGGCCAAGTTATTGGGGTTTGTTCAAGCCTGAAAAAAAATGAAACTCGGGGTCTGCACTGACAGAAACTGAAAAAAGGCTGAATGAAACCCTGGGAACTGCAGAGAAACTGGCTCAAAGACTATACATGTCAGCCAAGATAATCCATTGTATACCAGCCAATAGATATTGCATTTACATTGCCCACCCACATAGACTGTTTGATTAACATGTCTGGCAGCTTGTCACTACCCAATGGGCTAATAATATTACTGAGCATATTCTCCAGCACTCTCTGTAAACTATAGTTTACAGTAATGATTGTACTTTTCCTTTTTACATTTGAGTAACTGTGAATGATGCTGGATTGACAGCTCTGGAGCCGAATGCTTTCTTATATTTTTTCAGTCTTGCCATACTGTCCAAACAGGTACCCCATTTCTCACCAATCACCACAGTCACGGAGTTGTGTTGCTAAGAAAGAGATTGGGAATCAGTGATATTTGAGATCAAGGTGATGATTTAAAATCTTTGCGAAAGAGGATTGTCCTAGTGAGCAATCGCTGCACAGCCAAGCTATTCATCAGTAGTACTGGCCTTCTGATCAACTTTAGAAAGGATTTTTTTGCTAGAAATTCATTAGGCACCACCACCAGGTGGGGCTTTGCTGCCACTGTACTTTGTCTTCTTTGGCGCGGGAAATAATCGTACTCCAATATTGTGAAGCTTTGAACAAACCCTGCACCCTCAGTTTCTGTTTGGCTGCCTACACAAAGATACACATTAAATATGTGGGATGAAACAAGGAAGGCTGATGTTTTTTAAACAATAAGAGACTGGCTTTTGTGATGTGCACTCAAGGCATTTTGAAGCTTTTGTTTAAATACACATCATAACACAACTTCTTTGATGTGGTGTTAAACAACCACTCCCAAAATGGTTTACAGACATTCACCTCCCACCCCCCACCGCCATATTAGAACGTAGTTCAGTGTCTGAGCATTTTGAGAGAGATCATTTTCATAGAAGACTTGCATTGTACACAGGGCATGGATGATTTCAGTGCCTATGTTTTAAATGTTGCACACGTAGCCAAGGGCCACGAGTACAATAAATGTACATGAATTCACTACTTCTTTACTTACACACAGAAGCCATTCTGAAGGTCTGCATCAAAAACAATATTATTTATAAGTGTCCTCCCCAACAAATGGTGAAGTACGTTGGTGCTGCATAAACACACACCTCAGAATGTAGCATAAGTGAAAACAGCCTAAACTAAGTAGTGTGGTTACATGTAATGTTAACAGAACATGGCAGGAGGGAGTAGATGCAATACATACTTAAAGACCCAGGAAGCACTGATTTCAGTGGCTTTTGAATCAGGCCCTAGATGAGTTTTGCTGTGAAAAAGGGACTAACACGGCACTGGTTTATTGTCTCACAGTGACTCCAAATCTGCTGTTTTTATACATAAACATTTTTCCAGTCGCCAGAGCCCTGGAAGCTCTCCCTGAATTCTGAGAGTCAAGCTGGGTTCTTTCCGGCTCATGCAATCCGGCTGCTTATTTGCCTAAATTTATTCACCCAAGTTTGCTTATTTTGGCCTATCTGACCTGGAAGGAGATCAGTTTCTATGTGACAGGGAGCTTGAGGCTTTTCTCAGTTAACTGGTGGGGCTCAGTGTTGCTCTTAGCAGCTATCCATGCAGGAAGTCTGTCCCTTCAGGCAGCTACTGCTTAAATGTGCTCAGCTACCAATGGAGCACAATGGAAGGGGAGAAGGTCTTTGGATGCTAATTCATGTCAAGTTTTTACAGTAGCTTAATATGCGAGGGATTACAGGTAGTTACCTGCATCTGGCTCGGTACAGCCACAGGCTGCAGCTATGGAAGTGACAGCTGCTCTCAGGCCCAGCTGTGAAGAGCACAGAGGAGCAGAAGAATGACTGCCTTAGTTCTTGATCCAGGCAGGCAAGGAAGGCATTCTTGTGCAAGCCCACAGCCTGGCTTCGGGGAGGAGGAAGTGGACTGTCTCCTTCAACCATGATTGTCTGGGAGGAAAAGAAGGATATTGACAAATAGGGAGAGACAGAAGAGAGAAAAGAGAGACAGAGAGGAGGAGGAGGAGAAGACAAAAGGGGGGGGGAGAAGGGGGAAAGAAATGTAACCCACACACCTCCTGGGTGTGGCGTTCTGTCCCCTCTAGTGGCACGAAGTCTACTTAGAGATTAATGAGTCTGTTCTACAGCCTTAGCTAAGGACCGTATGTCTTTTAGCTCATGCAGTAGAGGGTCATGCATTTAGCTCTAGAGGTCCCAGGTTTGATCTCGCCTGCACCGACAGACCCTGGGAGGTGTGTGGGTTACAGAAAGATAAGATTCAAAATGTGACAGAGTTGAGATATGATGATATAAAATAGAAGGAAAGAGGAAGTGCCATGAAAGAGGAAGAGATGAAGTGATGCGAAGAAGGAACAGGTAATTAAGAGAAATAAAATTAACTACCAGGAAAGGGGAAACACACCTCCCACAGCTGCAGCCTGTGACTCCACTGAGCCAGATGCAAGTAACTAACCATAATCCCTCTCATATTAAGCTACTGTAAAAACTGTTTTATACTGTAAAAATTTGACATGAATTAGCATCCAAAGACCTTCTTCCCTGCAGCTCCTGCCAGCTGGAGGAGCTTTCCTATATCTGTCTTACTGCCATTTGCTCCTATCTATGCCTCTTCATTTCTCTGTTCATCTGCTTTTATGTCATTTGTTTTATTGCTTTTATTTCTCTCTGTAACAGTGTTATTTAACTCTGTGAAACATTCTGATACTAATAGTATGTGACAGACGATGTATAAAATAAAATTGTGTTCTATGGTTTAATTCATGTGGGGGATAAATGCATCAAGGAATGCCACGCTTCCTCAGGCTGTATATGTAATCAAACAGTCGACTCTGCCATAAACTTATTTGCGAAACAGGGACTCTGGAGTCAGCACTGGCACAGAAATTGCATTTTTCAGGCCCCAACTCAATTTACAAAAGTTATCATTATTAATTAGCATTAACATTCATATTGTGGGAGTGCCTGAAGCCAGCCAGGTTGAGGCCCTATTGTGCGAGGCATTGTACAAATCTAAAGTAAATCACGGTCCCAGCATCAAAGAGCTTACACTCTAAAGGACAGAACAAGTGGGCTGAGTTGGGGGTTGAGGACATGGGGTAATGAAAATAATAGTAAGTTACAAGCCTAAAGATGGAGTCACAGCTCCAATATTGTACACACAGATCTATGCACAAAGACCGTACTGACCACCTAGAAATCAGGTAGTTACACATCTAACTGGGCAGTTGCGAGAGCAAGTTATTTTTTTTTAAATAATAGAGCTACAATATGTCATAATTTGGACTTACCACGAGGTGCAAAAAACCTGAGTGATCAAATGAATGGGCCAGTAGTCAAGTTTTGTTTTGGGGTATCTCATTCCTGATCTATCTAGTTACTGTACCAAGATTGGTATCTAAATAACAGATTTAAAGTGGAGTCTTTTGCATCACAGCAAATATAAACATCTTAGCATTTCATAACTAATTACCCTACGGGGGGCACTTAAATATTCTATTATTTTTACAAGTCTCAGCATCTCTCCAAGTTTAAGTGAACAGTCAAAGAGTTAACTGTGGCTTTTGTAAGTGATTCTTGAGACAAACAAGAGGAAATGCCTTTGAATAGCATTCTTTCACTACCAAGTCATACAGAAAAACTTCCATTTAGTGAACCATGTATTTGAATTCCTGAGTTGGAAAGATCCCAATAACACATTATAAAAAATAAGATGGGGATTAGGGGTACTGATTTCCTTGTCAAAAGAAGCATAGAACAGTCAGGAAGGTGTCTTTAAAAGGATGAGCAAACAAAATCACTCTGAACTGCTACATGAATCTCTGCAACAAATTTTGTTTCACAACCGTTTATCCCCTTCATTGGGCCAAACCCTGGCTCTATTGAATTTAGTGGAAGTTTTATCAATCAATTGAATTCATTTAAATTCACCCATTTAGATGTGTGTTCAATCCATCTAAATTCAGCGCCTTCCACTTTTAATTCAAACGAAGTATTCTTAATCACAGATAAAATATGATGATGTGAATTATTCAAATTACTTGTTTTAAAAAAATACTTTTCAGTAAGGTGACATACAATAGGAGAGCACAAACTAGCAACGGGGAACCTCAAATGGTTTTTGAAGCTTCTGTTTGGATAAGCACCAAAAAGTCTATTTTCATGTGGATATAATGCTGAATGTGCCCCAAACTTAAACGTTTGTGGATGCAGAGTTTTGTTGTTTAGTCCATTATAGTGAGAGAGTCAGCCGCAACCTTCACGGGTGAAATCCTGGCCCCCGAGGGCAAAATGGGAGTTTTGCCATTGATTTCAATAGCGCTAGAATTCCACTCCCTATCTGGGTGTTTCTTTATTATGTTGCCTTCTGTGCTTTTCATTCGTGTAATTTTTTTTCAGGGAAGCAACCAAATGTAATTTTCAAGCCAGATGGCCTGGAAATATAATGAAGATCAGGGTAGAATTTTTTCTACCAAATGACCTAGCAGACCTCAAGTTTTTACTTTATTTTCAATTGTGACAAGCAGGTTTGTTTCACTGTACAGATATATTACTATTATTCCGTCAACTTTGCAATCATTATAATAATTACTAGGGTCAGATTCTGAAACCCTTATTCACATTAAATAGCATTTTACCCAAGAAATATCATTGGTTATTACTTGAGGGGTAAGGTGAGGAGGAGTGGCTGAATCTGGTTAGTGTATTATCTCGGTCTAGATTTTCAAAGCAATATGGGTTGCGACTGATTCACTAGTTAAAGTCAAACAGCATGTGTACATATGCCAATTTTTTCATTTGTATAACTATTTGTGAGCTGCTGTGTGTAGATAAAAAACAATCAACCAGTTTCTTAATTTCACCGTACCTATTTATTCGTACTTTAGATATTAACATTCATGAAAAAGGCACCACTTAGATTTGGTTTATCATTAATATCATTAATTCAATTTTGTTTCATTCATTCCCACAGAAGCTTACTATTTTACCATCTGTCTCAATAGCTTTGCTTTTGTAATTTTTACTTTCTCCATGCTAGTTTACTGGCTGTTTATGGATTGTTTAAAGAGAAACAACAGCAATAATATATTAATAGCACATCAGGGAAACCTGTTCTTTTATCCTGCATTTCAATTTAAATAAACATTAAATCTATACTGAGAACCTGAAACTTAATTTACATTGTTTATTTTCTTTGCAGGTGCTGCTCCCAAATAGCGCATAGAAAATCATTTTTCATTATACAAGTTTATTTCATGAGAAATTTTCAATTGTATCAAAACCTGTTTAAAAGAAATAATCAGGTAAAAATTACAACTGAATAAAAGTGAGATTGACATAATTGACAATTTTATAATGATAAGTCAGTTTGCTCACTACAGTGCTTGAATTTAAGCACAGTGGCTATAATTACTGTAGATGTAAAACAAAGAATTTTTTCTTTGCTTGCTTGTTAGTCCTGGGGAAACACATCATATATTTTGTGTTAGAGCCTTTCTACATATTACAGTGAAGAAGCAGCAAAATAAGAAGACACTAGTAATTTAGGTGTTTGCAATCCAACTAATAACTTATATCACGTATTTTGCAAGCCTGAGAGATGAGTTACTGCATCAAACTCGATCTATTAGTGTCAGATAAAAGTGAATTTGAAAAGCTTATTCATAAGTGAATGCAAATAATGTAAGCTATTGAGTTTCTCATTTGTTTAACTAAACTGCATAGGTATTCTATAGCCATATATGGTGCTAACACAAATGTATTTGTTGTATAATGTCAAAGAAGGACAAATGATTCATATGTGATAATTATAGAGAGGGAAGAGGAGCAAAGGAGAAAACAGCTTATAGCTCTTTTATACAGGTTTCTGTATTGAATGAAAATGTCTGCTCTGGATGAAAAACAAGCAGTCATAACTATTTGTTGTACCTTGTAATGGAGGAAAATTTGGCTCAACATCAGTTTCTTAGCAGGATTTTAAAGCAGAGACACATGTAGTTCATCCGGTGTCTCAGAGTACTCATTAGCAGAGCGAACCCAAAGTAGATTCAGATTATTATAAGACCTTATCTAATGCACCAGATGAGATCTTCTGGAGCACTTAAGCCTCAGAAGACTGTGCTTGGGACTTCACATTAGGCCAATCTTCTCTTGCACCAGGTTTAGTGCAAGGGCAAAATAAACCCACCATCAAACCATGATCCGTGGCCAGGACTGCATGTATAGCAAGTGAGCAGAAAGAAGTATGCAGATTTTACCTGCTGAGACATGAAGATAGTATTTAACATTCACCTTCTCTTCTCAACCAAACCTTCTCCCACTCACAGGGGGCCATGCAGGCAGTTGAATTTATTACAGCCTTAAGACTGCAGTAATCTCCTTACCTGGCACAGCTGGGACTCCACAGGGAGAGAGAAGGAAGGGTAGTAGACAGGGATTGTTTTATTTTTTGTAAACAACTGTGTTGGCTATATCTCAATGGGCTGTTGCGCTGGGGAAGGGAGACATCCAACAGACAGTGATGGATGTTTGGGAGGGCTCTTTTTTATCAAAATTGGGGGCCCCCTTCTTCACAGGTTGTGAGGTTTGCCTAATAGAGAAGGGGAGGTCACCACTCTTCCCACCTGAATGCCACTGAGACAGGGAAATCTTTGACGTAACGGGGATCTCCTATCTCCTTTTTCTGGCTGAGACCCTTGAAAAAATTCCCCATATGCCTGTAAGTCAAGGAACAATCTTCCCCCTTCTATGACCTCAGAGGTGCAGTGTAATTCTCCAGCATTATGCCAAGGCCCAATTGCCATGCTGACAGACTTCATCCCTGGGAAGACTGCAGTGAGAGGTCAGCAGCAAAATGCATTGCATGGCTGGTTTCAAGGGGAAATTTCCCCTTGGAATAGGAGCCATCTCTAAGCCTGGAGATGGTGGGAGGTTCATGGGAGCACATGTGGGGCAGCCACTTATGCGCTGAATATTTCACAAAGTTCTTGTTCCAATTACAATGAAGTCAACAAGAGTTCCTAAGAATGTAATCTAACCTATTCACAAATTGGGGAAACACAGTACCAAAAAAACATGAAGACCACAGGGGGTTATATGCTGCCAGAAGCAGTAGAGAAATGTTCATGTTAAGCTAGTGGAACACTTGAAAATATTCAATGCAGATAAGTGAAAACTTCTTATTCTACCCTCCTCCCTAAGCCATCTTCATTTAAATGTCAAAACACTCTCCATGCATTAGCAGTTATAATACTGTCTTCCAGATGATGGTGTAACAAACACATATATCAAACAGAAAATCAGAGTGACACAAAAACTGAAGAGGCAGCTCAATTATTTAAGAAGAGAGTCTTTCTTCTGTCTTATTTCTCCACTACCATCAGAATTGATAAGCTTTAAAAATAATTAGTTCCCACCACAATGAATTCCTAATTCTGCACTCCCAAGATAGGCTATTACATCTCATATGGTATGTTCAAATGTATTTTTAAAATTTAATCTTCATTCTCTGGGGAATGAGGACCAGCTCCTGAAAACACTATCAGGATACTTTCATTAAAGTCAAAGGGACTATGCCTTGTATTAAAATCTAAACCCAATAGTAAATGCAGGATCAACCCCTCCATCATTTTCATGTAAAGAGCACCAGTTGTGCTTTAATATCATATATGTTATCTGGTTGAAAAGAAATTTGTGCTTAGATCAAGTGCTTCGGACATGAAAGGACTAAATAGCATCATTCAGTGGTAGTTTTTGAAATGATTAGTACCTCACATACAATGCTTCAATATAAACACTTCAAAGTAGAATACCTGGTGCACCTCACAGCACTTTCTATTTCATTTCCACTTGCATCTCAACACAATGTCAGACTTACAGTTTATGCTGATAAAAGATCCTAAAAGCAAACTTTGTAAGTCTAGTGATTTTGTCACAGAGTAAAATGTTTCAAGAACATTGGTAAACACATGATGATAAAGAAATACTTCTGATAGCTACAAATGATTTAGTTATTCATGCTACCAACAGCTGGCCAATCAGCTCTGGGTTTCTGTCCTTTATTAATGCAGAGATAATGGCAGCAGCAGAATTTATTATCTCCTGAAGCTTCGGATCATCCTGAAAGAAAAAGGAATAGCCTGTCAGCAATTATGAAAAAAGTTAATCGCACTTAACACCCATTTTAAAATATGCACAATCAGCTTATGACTTCTGACACAAATTCAAAATGTGTTACATTTACCAGTACAAAAACCTTCCAAAAATGTTGATTGTTTATAAAAGAAAATGTCGTACTAATGTCAGTTCTCCAATCTATACGATAAAAAACATCTATAGACAGAAATAGAATGTAAACAAACAGTATGCAACACATTTTAATTGTTTCAGGTTAATGACATGAGATCGCCTCAATTAAGAGATGATCCAAAATGAAACCTTGTTTCCAGACTCCCTCTTCCCAACTTGTGTTTGAAAACTGAACATAACTACAAATTCCATATGCAGCTTTCCAATAGGCAGAAGCAAAACCCAGAATCCTAATACCCTCACACTTTAGGGTTTGGGAAATCTGGATCCAAATTTAGGTCCAAATTAAACAAAGCATTTAAGCACATACTTAACTTTAAGCATATGCTTAAATCCAGTCCTATTCAGCAAAGCACTTAAACATGTGACTTCAATGAGATTTAAACATTGGGACCTTAGTGATTTGAGTCTATCTTTGTTCAAACAATCAAAGAAGTTAATCTGTTCTTGGTAGGCAAGGATAAAGGCCAAAAAAAGGATGGTACAACATAACTGGCACTCTAGTATGATATGAAGCGCCTTAACAGGCAGTGGAGATCAGTTTTCCAAAGGGAATTCAGTCTGGCTTCCAAATTTTCCTAATTATATGCAAATAAAAAGCCAAATCTGTATGGACAATTAGTATCTCCACCTGCACACTGTTTAGATATCAATGGATATAGCCAGCAGTAAGTCATTGGTGGGAGTGATATGAGCGCAGCCAAGGCCAGCCCTAGACCAAATGGCGCCCCAGGCAAGGAGCCATGTTCAGCACCACCCCTCAATTTATTAAACTTTTGAATACCTTATTTTTATTGCATTTGTAGCCCATTTAATGACTTTGATTCATGATTTGCATGCATGATTTATGCGTACAAGACAATAAATTTGCACGCTAGAATCTGTAAATCTGTATTTATTTATGCCACATATGCCATGCAAATAAAAAAAATTGTTTCCTCTAAGCTTGTAGAAACTTTTTAGTATTAAGAATAACTGAAATGTACCAAAATCAAAAAATTGAACCAACATTGAGTGGACCAGTATTAAATAGTGTTACAGTAGTGAAAACAGACAGTATTAGTGAGAGCAAAAGTCTATGTTCTGCAGTCAAAAAGTCAAACATTACATGCAGAGTATGGCAAAAGTAGTAAAAATATTTCTTTTATACTGTTTCATAGATAGGGGTTCAGTAGATATCTCTGGCATTAAATATGTCCTTTATTAGTTGCTACTTACACTCTTCAAGCAAGTCTGAAAGTCTTCAAGTCACTCTCACAATAACACAATAAAATAAGGTCCACAATATCGCAGCTGGGCTCTTACTTCACTTCAGTTTGTTCTTATATCTCACTGACTGACTGGCGATGCCTTGCCCCTTATATACCTGCGAGGGCATGGCTGACAACATTCTAGGAGGCTTGAGGAAAATGTAGTTCTCAAAAAGTCTGTAAGGTTCCATGAGATTCCACAAACATCCAGAACATTCTAGGAGGTTAGTGAAAAATGAATCCATATATGGAATACCTGAACATGTTACTTCAAACATTCTATTTTCCCTTTTGTTGCTAACAACAAAAACAGCATTCTGAGCCTGGCACCACCGAAGCCCGGCATCCCAGGCAGTCGCCTGGGTCACCTGCCCCTAAATCCAGCCCTGTGTGCAGCAGTGGAACAAAAGTCAGATTTCTAAAGAGGATTCAGAAAAGAAGATGCTGAGCCAATGATTATAGATGGCATGTTCAAGAAACCTGAGTTAATGGATAGAGGGAACTGATATAAAGGTGAAGATAGTCAAGTGCTGGCTTTTTAAGGAGAGGGACTACTGCATGGGGAAATGCAGAATGAGTATACAAGTACAGGAGTTAGACATTAAGAGTAAGAGGCCTTAAAGTCTAATTGGGAGTGAAAGGAAAATGGATATTGGCCAGGGGGCCAGTGGAGAAGCTCACTGTTTTATGCTCATTTTTAAGAAAATGATGAGAACCAGGGCAGAGAGGGAAGTTGGAAGAACTGGAAGAGGGGGTTTAAAGAGAGGGCTGAAGTTAGAGAAGGGGTGCTTGGGGTTGTAGTTTTAAGTAGGGCTGTCAAGTGATTAAAAAAAAAATCACGATTAATCACGTGATTAAAAAAATGAATCGCGATTAATTGCACTGTTAAAGAATAATGGAATACCATTTATTTAAATATTTCTGGATGTTTTCTACATTTTCAGATCTATTGATTTCAATTACCACACAGAATACAAAGTGTACAGTGCTCACTTTATATCATTATTTTTATTACAAATATTTGCACAGTAAAAAACAAAAGAAATAGTATTTTTCAATTCAACTAATACAAATAATGTAGTGCAATCTTTTTATCATGAAAGCTGAACTTACACATGTAGAATTATGTACAAAATAAATAACGACTCAAAAATAAAACAATGTAAAACTTTAGAGCCTACACGACCACTTAGTCCTACTTCTTGTTCAGCCAACTGCTCAGACAAGTTTGTTTACATTTGCAGGAGATAATATTGCCCGCTTCTTGTTTACAATGTCACCTGAAAGTGACAACAGGTGTTCTCATGGCACTGTTGTAACGGGCGCCACAAGATATTTACGTGCCATATTGACTAAAATTCATATATCCCTTCATGCTTCAACCACCATTCCAGAAGACATGCGTCCATGCTGATGATGGGTTCTGCTTGATAATGATCCAAAGCAGTGAAGCCAGATGCATGTTCATTTTCACCATCTGAGTCAGATGCCATCAGCAGAAAGTTGGTTTTCTTTTTTGATGGTTCATAGAATCACAGAATATCAGGGTTGGAAGGGACCTCAGGACGTTATCTAGTTCAACCCCTTGCTCAGAGCAGGACCAATCCCCAGACAGATTTTTGCCCAAGATCCCTAAATGGCCCTCTCAAGGATTGAACTCAGAAGCCTGGGTTTAGCAGGCCAATGCTCAAACCACTGAGCAATTCCCCCCAGGTTGAAGTTCTGTAGTTTCCGCATTGGAGTGTTGCTCTTTTAAGACTTCTGAAAGCATGCTCCACACCTCATACCTCTCAGATTTTGGAAGGCACTTCAGATTCTTAAATCTTGAGTAGCTGTAGCTATCTTTAGAAATCTCACATTGGTACCTTCTTTGCATTTTGTCAAATTTGCAGTGAAAGTGTTCTTAAAGCGAACAACATGTGCTGGGTCATCATCCGAGATTGCTATAACATTAAATATATGGCAGAATGCGGGTAATACAGAGCAGGAAGCATGCAATTCTCCCCCAAGAAGTTCTGTCACAAATTTAATTAACACATTTTTTTAACGAGCATCATCAGCATGGAAGCATGTCCTCTGGAATGGTGGCCGAAGCATGAAAGGGCATACAAATGTTTAGCATATCTGGCACGTAAATACCTTGCAATGCCAGCTATAAAAGTGCCATGCAAGTGCCTGTTCTCACTTTCAGGTGACATTGTAAATAAGAAGCGGGCAGCATTATGTCCTGTAAATGTAAACGAACTTGTTTGTCTTAGCGATTGGCTGAGCAAGAAGTGGGACTGAGTGGACTTATAGGCTCTAAAGTTTTACATTGTTTTGTTTTTTGAGTGCAGTTTATGTAACAAAAAACAATCTACATTTGTAAATTGCACTTTCACAATAAAGAGATTGCACTACAGTACTTGTATGAGGTGAACTGAAAAATACTATTTCTTTTATCATTTTTACATTGCAAATATTTGTAATCAAAAATAATAATATGAAGTGAGCACTATACACTTTGTATTCTGTGTTGCAATTGAAATCAATATATTTGAAAATGTTGAAAAATATCCAAAATATTTAATTAATTTCAATTGGTATTATATTATCAGTGCGATTAAAAGTGCGATTAATTTTTTAAATCGCGATTAATTTTTTTGAGTTAATCATGTGAGATAACTGCGATTAATCAACAGCCCTAGTTTTAAGATGATAAGGGAATAAAGCAGAGCTATTCTGTTGCACATTGGCTCATCCCAGGTAAGTCACTTTATCTGCTGCTTATCTGAGATGCACAGTTTACACATGAGCCTTTAGTTATTAGTTTGGAAATATGAATGATTGGGTCAGACTAGAATTTTGCCCTAAAAGTCCATTTTTGAAAACAGTTGTCATGTATACAGAGAAAACATGGTAATACCTAGATATAGTAACCATTTCATGTATTTTTGATGCCTAGGAGGATTAGTCAATGTTATTTACTAGTAGCTTGCAAAATTCTCTGAGTTAAAAATAACAATCACAGCCAATGAGAACATAGATGTTTAATGTTCACTTATGGTTAAATCCTGTACTTCTTACTCAGACAAAACTCCCAATTAGCGCAGGGGAGTTCTGGATAAACAAGGAGTGCAGAATTGGCCTCATGGGGCCTGACTCTCCATTGTCTTTCATCTTGTGTAGACATTTACACACTTGTGCAAAGTGGGTGTCAGAAGATGCCATTCTGGTTTTTGCCCACTTTGCACAGGTGTAAATGACAGCACAAGATGCAATGGATGGGGAATCAGGCCCATAGGGCCATACAAACATTTTAATTGTTTTCCAGATGTAGTAACACACTTCTTGAAATTCAGCAGGAACAAACTCCGGTCTCCACTTTTGTTTAGTTTGTGGCTGCAGTGTGGAGAGGTGCTTCACAATTACAGACATTACGTTTTCTAAATGGGCTTCCAGCCATATCTGAAGTTGGCCAAATTTGTATACTTTTTTTTTTTTAAAGGAGAAAAAAAATACACCTGGCCAGGAATACTCTTAATGTTTCTCCTAATAAATCTTTCCACATCCTCTGTTGGTTACTGGATTCTATACATGTTCCTTTGTTGTAATAAATTATTTCAGTTTTTGAACATGAAAGGAAGCGAGAGAGGAAAATTTAGCTTCCACTATTTTAAAGCAAGGGACTTAAAGTGACATTGTGAGGTCCAATTTGACAGAAAAATTAGTTTTAATAAAAGCTTTTACCAAATCTACAGCCAACTGAAAGATTTTTATGATCATTTTAAAATTCCAAGGGAAAGATTTGAAAAAGAAAATCCTCTGGGGTATTTGCAACCCACACACTGCAGCAGTGTGCTGTGTAGAGGAAGCTGAAACTAGAACCTGATTAGAAACTGAGTAGTCTATTTTTTTGTGTGTAGGATGAATGAAATACAAAACATAAATAGCATAAATAATTAAAAGTAATATTGATTTTTAAAATTATTTCACTCTTAATAACCTAAGCTGTAACACAGTTAAGGAAATCTGTTGGTTCCTTTTTAATATGTTTAGCCTAACAATTTTCTTTTAAAATCAATCTTTGAGAACTATTGGAACATTTGAGCTGCCATTCCAGTTCAGACCATCATTCCATCCAGTCTGGTATCCTGTCTTTGACAGTGACCAGCAGCAGATGCATTACAAGAATATGTAATACTCAGTATAAGTCTGGGTATATTCTAATATAACTTGTTTTATTTACACACCTATACCAGTTCTGGAATGAGATGCTCAAACAGCATTCAGGACAATACCTTCTTCCAGGAATTTCAGACCGACACCAATGCCTGGTTCCCAGGGAGAAACTCTGCCTCAAGAATAGACTCTAATCAGAGCCCAAGGCAGACAAACTCTCCTGCTGTTTGCACAGCTCCCACTTTCCTAAAGCTGTCTCTATACAGAAACTCAAATAGCTCAAAACTAACAACACAGTATGCTTTCCCAAAAGTCAAAACTAGCTTGCACACGAAGAATCAGTACTGTGGTATCTGACTGTCATATCTCCAGGAATAATCCTTTCTATTGCTCTTCCCTGGGCCTTTTCTATTTCTGCTATAGCTTTTTTATAGTTACAGTGGTAAACTTTTTGGTAGCCAACCCTGAATATGGTATTCATAACATTGACTTGTGGAATCATAGGATTGGAAAGGACCTCGAGAGGACATCTAGTCCAGTCCTCTGCACTCATGGCAGGACTAAGTGTTATCAAGACCATCCCTGACAGGTGTTTGTCTAGCCTGCTCTTAAAAATCTTCAATGATGGAGATTCCACAACCTCCCTAGGCAATTTATTCCAGTATTTAACCACCCTGACAGGAAGATTTTCCTAATGTCACTTGCTGCAATTTCAGCCCATTGCTTCTTCTCCTATTCTCAGAGGTTAATGAGAACAATTTTTCTCCCTCTTCCTTGTGTTTGTATTATGTATTTTGTATTATGTATTTATTAATTATGTATTTGTATGATGTATTTTCTCACTCCTCCTTGTATTTGTATTATGTATTTAAAAACAGTTATGTCCCTTCTCAGTCTTCTCTTCTCCAGACTAAACAAACCCAATTTTTTTAGTCTTCCCTCACAGATCATGTTTTCTAAACCTTTAATCATTTTTGTTGCTCTTCTCTGGACTTTCTCCAATAAGTCTACATCTTTCCTAAAATGTGGCACCCAGTACTGTACACAATGCTCCAGTTGAGGCCTAATCAGCGTGGAGTAGAGTAGAAGAATTACTTCTTGTATCTTGCTTACAACACTCGTGCTATTACATCCCACAATGATGTTTGCTTTTGGCAACAGTTTTATACGGTTGGCTCATATTCAGCTTGTGATCCACTATAACCCCCAGATTCCTTTCTGCAGTATTCCTTCCTTTTGTATGCGCAACTGATTGTTCCTTCCCAAGTGAAGGAATGGTAATGTTATGGTAATAATGGTAGTTATCTTTTCAGTGTTCTGCTCTATCTTTTCCTGAATGTAGCCTGATGATTTCATTGCTTTTCAGACCATTGGTGTTTACTGAGCTGATATTTGCATTGAGCCATAATGATACCTAACTTTTCCCCAAGTGGCTACAGTTAATTTGAAATCCATCACTGTTTACCCAGAACACAAACTAGAATTCAAACTACAAAAAAATGAAAAGTTTAAGAGCTCTCCTAATTTAGAGAGGAGCTAGTAAGTGAACATATGAAACCCCATAGGTATACCTTGAGAACTCCCAAGTTTCTGACACTTGCAGTGTCATTCTTGGAATTAGTGCTGAATAAAATGGGTAGTGCATCCACAGAGGCCTCAGTAAGGATGACAGGATCAATCTAATTTACCACCCTAGTTCCATCCTACAGGCCCCCAAGCATCCTTTGTATTAGTGGTACAATCTTTCAAAAATCTCATTACTGGTTACAGAAAGCCAAATAATCAAGTAGAGCTAGGGCTTCACATGGCTAGTTGCTTGAGAAGTTTAGATGCAATGTAAACCATGGCACAGAATAGGATGTAAGAACAAAACGCTCAATAGAGATCTTGTATGCAGTCCTCAATAGTTATCTCACATTATTGCCCACCCACTGTTCAGTTCCGTACATTTAGAGGATAAAATGTACTGTAGTATCCTACTCATTCAATGCTTATAGATTAAGCAAGACTAGTTCTTTTACTTAACAAAAGTTTTCAAAGTCTGATTCATAGGCAGAAATACCTTTATGAATTAATATGATTAACTTTCCCCAGGCTCAGCTGGCATAACCCAAAAACCTCTTGTCTTATTCACTGTCTACTCACAGTGGCAGATTAGTCACTGGGCCAACGGGGCCTGTGCTCAGGGGCCCCAGACGACTGGGGGGCCCCCCCCGAAAAAATCTGTCATCGCTGTAAGGCCGGAGCCCCGGCCACCGGGGCAAGGGAAACCCACACGCCCTGAACCTGCTCTGCGGCAGCAGCTGCCAGATGGGGGAAGCCCCCACCCAGTGGTCCCCAAGCCTGTCCCCAGCAGAAGCTACGGGACAGGGACCCCATCCCTAGCAGAAGCCGCGGAGCGGCAGGGCAAGCCCCTCCCCTCAATGGCCCCCAACCCCATCCTTGGCAGTAGCCGCGGGGTGGCAGGGAAAACCCCCATGCCCAACCCACTCTCTGGCAGAAGCGCCAGGCAGGCGGGGCAGGAGAAACCTCAGCACCCCAACCCTGGTCCCCTGCAGAACCGCGGGGAGTGGCAGAGGAAGCCCCAGCACCCGGATTCCTGTGCAGCATTGGGACTGGAGGAGCTCTCACTCCCCACTGCAGCCTCAGGGCTGTGGCGTGGGGACAGAGCTTCTCCGGTCTTGGGGCTGCAGTGGACGGGGGGTGGGCAGAAAGGAGCAAAAGGGGTTGCGGCGCTGCAGTGGGAGAGAGAACCTGGGTGGAACAGGGTCAGCCCCAGGGAAAGGGCAGAAAGGGATGGGGCTGTGGGTTCGGCCATAGGCAGAAGGGGCAAAACAGGGGCAGAGCTGCAAGCGGAAGGGGTGGGGAGGGGCCCCTACTTGCGCTGGTCCAGGGCCCCAGGAAACCTTAATCCGCCTCTGTCCTACTCATTTCAGCCAGTTGATTTAAGTGAGTCTCTTATAAAAACCCTTTTCTTCGCCATTAATAAAAGGATTTTTTTATTGTTGAAATGGATAACTAACTACATTTATATATCAAGAACAAAACTTATCACTTTATTTTTTAGTACATTGAAAAAGAAAGTACTTAAAACATTGCCAACTTTATAAATCATAAATCCATATAACAAAACGTTGATTCCAAAATAATATCCACTTTCTGTTCATTGTTAAATAGTAAAAAATTCCAAACATATAATGATTGTTATTCACATTCATAATGTATATGATGTAGAGTTGTTAGGTTTAAGAGGTTTTTCCGGTCTACAGGATGAGGCTGGTAAGGGGTACAGGAGCAGAGTTAAAAGCAGTGTTTGGAATGTACAATGAGATATTTCACCGCTGTGCATTTATTTAAGAAACTGGGAGGATATTATAAAATGTATTGACATTCTCTTAACTGTTTATTCCCATACTTTAACATGTTTAGGTCTTTTTTTTTTTTAACTGGAATTGATATACATATATTTTTTTACTGCTTGATATACATATATTTCATCTGAATATTAACTAGCTTAATTTAAAGCATAGCTTGAGAAATTTATCTGACACCCATAAACCTGAGGACTAAGCCTGCTATCCCGGGTGAAAAATATCCATGCAGGTATCCTCCCTGTCTCTTAAAACCACAGACCTTTTAATATGACAGAGGTTCTTCAATTTCATTGCATCACGACCACCTTTGGACAACAAAGTTACTACATGATCCCAGGAGGGGAGGGGGCTGCAGCCCAAGCCCCGCTGCTTCGAGTGGGGGTGGAGGGGGCTGCAGCCCAAGCCCCGCCGCTCCGAGTGTGGGGGGGGAGGGGACCGCAGCCCAAGCCCCGCTGACCCGAGTGGGGGTGGAGCTTGGGCTTCAGCTTCAGCCCTGGGTCCCAGTAAGTCTAATGCTGGCCCTGGAGACCCCATTAAAATGGGGTCGCAACTCACTCTGGAGTCCCGACCCACAGTTTGAGAACCGCTGGCCTACCTCTCCTTAAGATGCTTCCATGCTACATTTTTATTCATGCCACTTGCCAAAGGACCTACTGAGAAATGACATTTCAGACATATCAATGCACTTGTTTACCTCAATAAGAAGATATTTAAGCAGATAATTTAGAGAGAAAAGAAAATTTTCACTGAACATCTTTAGTTCTCCTTTCAAATAATAAACAACAAATTAATGTAGCATTCGGGTTCAAATATAAAGTACAATCTAGTAAGATCAGAACACAAATAGTACACAGGAGACAGGCTGCAGGCAATGAACTTTCAGTCCAATCGAGTACTTCTTCACTTCCACACTAACATTAGATCATTATTCACTATATCATAACTTGATACTTATTCCTACACTAACTACAGTGCATACAGGTATTGTCTGTCATGAGTAACTGGAAAGCCATCAACTTTTGAACTTACTGACTGTTTACAAAGTAGCAGAAAATAAAACCAAGCAGGACAATAATTCCATTTACTGATTCTTGGAAGCTTCTAGAGTTGATGGTAATACAAGAGAAAATATTGTTCAACCCCAAAGCTTCAATACTGCTTATCCTGGCAAGGTCTATGTGACTTCCCTGCCCTCATTCTTTTCACGTCTCTCTAGTTTTTGTAAAAGCGTTGTTATAGTAATTACTTGAAAAAACAGTTCTATGGCAAACAAAACAAAACACACCTTCCACAACAACAACAAAGGAGTGTCTTGTAAAGCACAGTCTCCTAATGCCCGCTCTTTGTGGTTCAGACACAGGGAATGAGAGTCAGGAGAGTTTGGTGCTTTCGTTCCCCATTTACTATCCTTAGCTCTACGCACCTGGCTTCACCAACTGTGCTAGCAGTCATACCAGGAGCTACCGTCCATTCCTCTTCCTGTGTTCAATAAAGTCACCTTATGCTTGAATTGGCAGACAATTCTCCCACTTGTACGTGACTAGTACAAAAGTATCGGCAAAAATCAGTTGTTTACAGATGTGCTTGTTTAATAAAAGTGGAAGAATATTGTATACAGTACATTTGAGGAGTCTCTGGGGGTGGATTCTTAGTATAAGATATTGCCTACTAAAGGAGGTGTATTATTAATTATTGTTGATTAAAAGTGTATACAGGCTGCACCCAAAATCAGGGTCTCACTATGCTAGGCACTGTGAAACCATATTGTAAGCTTTTTAGGAGCAAGGACTGTTTCTTATTATCAAAATAGACACGATGAGGGTTGAAAAAAAAAGGTATAAATCTGAGGCACAGCAGAGTCCCTTGCTTCTCCCCATGAGGTATGAATGTAATCTCAACAGTGCTCCAAATCTTTAAAATCTGAGCCTGGGACAAAGCCTATAGAAATTAATGAGTCTTTCCACTGACTTCAGTAGGCTTTGGGTCAGGCCCATAGGCACTGACAAATTCACATGGGATTTCAATACAGGTCTCCCACAGAGTAGTGCATAGTAGTGTTTCCTTCCGCATGTAAGTGTGGTAGACCTTCTGTTGACTGATGGACTGTGTTAGTCTGTAAATGATTTCAATGGCTGGGATGTTATGTTTTGTGGGAGGCCAGAAATGCCTCGCAGACCCACCACATGCATGCATTCAGAGAAACCTGCTACTCATTCCTGGCCTCTCACTACACATAAACACCCCAGTCATCCAAATCATTTACAGACTACTATAGTGCAACTGGCCCCATCAGAAGCCTGAGTTACTATATGGCTCATGTAAGGAAGTTCCTGACCCATGGAGCTAGCAGCACAGTGAAATCTGCTTAACACAATCCTAGGCAGTTTCCCTTTACAGGTAAAACAATGTGTAAAGTACATCAGAGATCAGCATTAATTGATGACTGTAGCTCTCCCTACTAGACGGACAGCGAGAGCCAGCAGAACATAGGAAGGAGAAAGTGAGAAGAAGTGGGGAAAGAGAGAGATTACCAGAGAAAGAAGACAAGGTAGAGCCAATGGAAGTGTTCTAATATTGTTTTACTCAGACAGTTTTTTAAAAAAAGGTGAACAAAACTTACATTTTGGTACCCAAGTAGACTTCCATATAATAAAACATTCCCCCTCCCCATTCCTGCTAAGTAATCTAAGGAGATTTGGGAGATATCAAGGGGAAAGTTATTTTATTTTTTAACAATCCTGGGAATGAGAGAGAGAAATATTCCTACTTCCTACTTATTTTCTAGTGGCCAGGATGATATTGACTCCCACTCTCACACTATTTAAAATCAATTGGGGATCTTTTCTAGGTAACCAAACTAGCCAGTCTGTTTTCTAATACATGATTTAATTTCATATTCATCATCTTTCAGCTTGTTCTAAACAATTATTTCTGCTACTGAGTGAGAACACAAAGATGCTATTATGGTAGTCAGATACACCGTATAGTAACAACAGACTAATATACAAGGAGTGAACAGGCATATATGAACTCACACTTCTTAAGCAGTTACTGTTCCTAGATTCTACAGGAGAAGGGACCATTGTGGTCATCTAGTCTGACCTTTTGTACAACACAGGCCATAGAACGTCCCCAAAATAATTCCCGGAGCAGATCTTTTAGATCAATCATAATTTAAAAAGTGTCAGTAAGGGAGAATTCACCACTACCTTTGGTAAATTGTTCCAATGGTTAATTACTCTCACAGTTAAAAATTTGAGACTTATTTCCAGTCTGAATTTGTCTAGTTTCAACTTTCAGCCATCGGGTCATATTATACCTCTCTCTGCTAGGCTGAAGAGCCCATTATTAAATATCTGTTCTCTTGTAGGTACTATAGGCTGAAATTAAGTCACCCCTTAACCTTCTCTTTGTTAAACTAAATCGATTGAGCTCCTTCAGTCTATCACTATACGGCGTGTTTTCTAGTACTTTAATGATTCTCATGGCTTTTCTCTGAACCCTTTCCAATTTATCAATACCCTTCTTGAATTGTGGGCACCAAAACTGAACACAGTATTCCAGCAGCAGTCACAACAGTGCCCAATACAGAAGTAAAACAATCTCTCTAGTCCTATTCAAGATTCCTGTTTATGTATCCCAGATCCCATTAGCTCTTTTGGCCACAGCTCACTCTGGGAGTCATGTTTAGCTGATTATCCACCACAACCCCCAAATCTTTTTTTAATTTACATTTAGCCATATTAAAATGCATATTGTTCATTTTTGCACAGCAATCCAAATCACCCTAAATCAGTGACCTGTCCTTTTCATTATTTACCACTCCCCCAATTTTTGTATCATCTGCACACAAAAAATCAGTGATGGTTTATATTTTCTTCCAGGTTATTGATAAAAAAGGTTAAATAGAGTAGGGCCAAGAACCAATCCTTCCAGGACCCAACTGAAAACAGACCCGCTAGATGATGATTCCCCATTTACAGTTACATATGAGACTATCAATTAAGCTAGTTTTTAATCCATTTAATGTGTGCCATGTTAACTTTATATTGGTCTAGATTTTTAATCAGAATGTTGTGTAGTATCAAGTCAAATGCATTACAGATGTCTAAGTATATTACATCAACACTATTACCTTGTAATAATAATCAATCTCTTTTTCTTATATCTACTGTAGAAGGATCCTTATAAAGGCTTGTCATTAGGAAATGCTATACAAATAGGAACATTTAATTTTTAGACCAATTTGTAAGAAAACCATAACTTGCAGAATGCGTGCAAAATGCCAAATTATGAAACAGTGGTCTTCTAATATAAATGGAGTAGAATTGTACTTGGGAGTCAGGGTCTTAATGCAGGAGGGTACCTAAATAAAGGAGGTCAGACTAGATGATCACAATGGTCCCTTCTCGCCTTATAATCTGTGAATGAAAAGGCATTTTCAGTTTATGTGATCATAACAGAAAAAATGATATAAGTTATAGCAATTTTGAATACATTAGTTTGATTTTTCACTTTTATTTTCATACAAACACTGAAAATGTGGGTTGTTCTGTTGTCAGTTTCAAAAAAAATTGACCATAATGGAGTGCAAACACCTAGAATCAAATTGCTAAAACAAAAAAGGACAGACCATTAAATGCTTTAGTTGTTGTGGATAATAGACTCTGGCATATAAAGGTACAAGCTCTGTTTTATACTGAAAAATGATGGACATTTGTTTTGTGATCTTAATATTATCCGCAGTATGCAGAAACGCTGAGCACCATTTAATTATTATTGTACCAAAATGGAAAGGTCTTTATTGAGAGTGAGCAATGCATTAGAATCTCCTGTGGGACACTGAAAAACAGTGCAGAGGAAATGTTAGCATTTTTTCCATTCCCTCAGCCTAATGCAAACTTCTTTGGTTTCCTGAATGTATTGATTTCATAAAGAATAATCTAAGTGTTAAAGCAGAACACCTTCCCCTCTAAAAATAGAAAGGAAAAGAAGGCTACAAAACTTGTATACATTTTAATTTACTTATTTATAATTAGCCATTAAAATCTGCATTAAATACAACTCCTGTCGGCTGTAAGTAATTTGAAATACTAGCATAAGGTTGCAATAATTACTTAATTGATTAGAAACATTCCCCTTGATTATAGGTAATTTGTTTAAGATGGTTCACAGGAAATGCTGTACAATATGTAACGAAACAAAATGAAAAAATCTCCTCTGGGGAGAATAATAAACTGAACACAAGAGACTCTGAGGGGCAAACCACACGTGAGTGCATCCTCTGGGCTATTGTTTATGTTGCCCTTTGCTATGGTGCTCAATCGTCTTGGGCAACAATACCAGTTTAGTAGATAAGAGGCCAGATTCCAATCTCAGTTTCTCAGTGTAAACCAAAGTAACTACATTGCCATCAACAGAGTTACTCTGGTATTACACTGGTATAACGGAGAAAGGGTCTGACCTCAAGTCTTCAATTACACGGACATGCTTGCTGCACACTACACTATGTGCTCTAAGTTCCTGTGGTGTTGATTGCTCTCTCATGAGGTCAAAATCAAGGTCTGGAGCAGCCCAAGGTTCACTGTGTGCTCGTGTGCAGAAAACAATGAGACGTGGGCAGTAGGAGCACACAGTATAGTCTACACTGCAGCTGGAAGTAAGCCTTCCAGCACGGGTGGACAGACTTGTGCCAGTGGTGCTTGAGCTAGCGAGCTAAATATAGAGGTAGATGTTGCAGCTCGGGCTATCAAGCCCACCTGACCTCTGAGTCTGAGCTCGGGTGGCTATCCTGAACCTCCATTGGAGCCGCAATGTCCACACTTCCATTTCTTCAAGTGGAGCTAGTGTGAGTTTGTCTATCCGGCCTGGGAGGTTCGCTCCTGGCTGCAGTGTAGAGATACCACAGAGGCTCACTGTTAAGGGTTTGGTGCTGCAAGATGCCCTAGACAGATAGCTTCAGTGGGAGTTGAGTGCCCTCAGCACAGTTCTCTGCACTTTGCAGCATCAGGCCCTAATGTAAAAAGGGACAGTATAGTGAACAAGTCATAAAACCGTCATACTTCAATTGCATTTTGAAGTCAATGGAGCTACTTTGACTTACGCCAGCTGAATTGCAGCTTAATATTTAAAATTAAACATCTAGTCAAGTAACTTTCATCTTATCATTCACATCCCACTTTAATGATAATATCAAAGTATGAAGCACCATATATTTATTTTAAAATTTGAAAAAATATGAAAAAATAAGCTCCAGTTACCAGTATTTACAATAAGATAAAATATCTGATCATTGCCATGTTTGTAGTCTCCAATACCATCATGTTAGCTGGCAAACAAAAGAAGAGAGAGGAATTAAAAAAGGCATATAACACATTTGGTTTAGGTTAGTGTTTCTGTGGTATCTCACACTTTGTCATACAGCCGTTCCCTCACATCCTACCAACAGGAACAGTCAAGGACATACTGTATTATGGCTCCACCTACTGGAAAGCAAGTAAGCAAAAGAATCAAGACAATAAAGGCAAAGTCAAGAGCTGTATGTAGGGCCTCAGGATGGCCTACTTTCCAAGAGAATGAGAACTTCCAGAGTGATGAAGAAGTTAATGAGCTGAGAAATGGGATAAAGAGATGTAAAGATATAAGGTGGTATCTCTCCACAAGAGGAAAGGGGATGTCGAATGGAAGAAGGGAGAACTACAATGAAAGAAATTAACAGTGAGTATTTTTCCTGTCTGTGTCTCTCTTATACCAATAGGATGCTAATTTTAAAAATTATTAATATTATGGCAGTGCTGAGAGGCTCTGATTGTGCTCAGGACCCCATTGTGGTAGACACTGTACAAACAGCTGTAGACATAATCCTTGCCCAAAGAGCTTACATCCCAAGATGTGCATTGGATGTAGAGAGCAGGAAGGGGCCTGACTTTACTGTGAGATTTGAATAACTCAGTGACCAGAGGAGGCATCTACCAATGTAGATAGATCCAAATGATAGAAACTGGGGGTGGAGAATGACTACATTGCGGCCTTACACACTTTGGAAGTCAAAGTCTCCACTCGCATATGGCCCAGGGAGCCATGACCTCTTTGGCAGAATGACATTTGATCATCTATGAATGCAAGCACTGACTTTCTCATAGGTAAGTAAGATGCAATCCTTTACTCAGCTGGCATTCCTCAAATCAGATCGACTGCATAATGTTTCTGAGCTCTTGTGAACAACAAAGAACTTCAATACATGTTTAACCCTCTAGAAAGAGTGTAGAGAATAATAGGTTTGTTGATGAATTCCATGTTCATCTTCCTGATGAATTCTGGTAGGCGAGGGAAGTCCACATTTTCAGGAAAGAACTGAAGATTCAGGCATGTGTATGTAACAAAATTCATTTCTTTCACCCATCCGGTGATGTCACAGAAACTAAAAAAGGTCCACCTCTAAAGACAGTGGTTTGAGGGGGACCTCTCCAAGGGATTTGAGGAGGAAACCTGTGAGCACTTGCAAAATGAGAAACAGGTCTCATTGAGGAATCATTGGATGATGTCGGACTCTCAAACAAAATAAATGAACGAGATCTCTGGGATACCAACATCACTGCTCCCAGTATGACTCCTTGTAACCCTACTCTACAGTTACCTTAATAGACATGCATCCGACGAAGTGGGCATTCACCCACGAAAGCTTATGCTCCAATACATCTGTTAGTCTTAAAGGTGCCACAGGACTCTCTGTTGCTCTTAACAGAAATGTGATTGTTACATAACACTCCTGGATCCCTTTCAGTGTTCCAAGCTAAAGTATTTGAGGTTGGCAGAGTACGTTTCCATATGGTACCGTATCTCTGATTTGAATGTCAAATGGATGTTATGCAAACAAATATACGATAGCCATGGTATAATAGCTGCTTGCAAATTAAGTGATTAAAAATAGCATTTCCAATATGCTTAAATTTAAAAGGTCAAATATCCCTTTTGAGAATAATAAATTTTATTATCCTTGAGGGGAAAGATATCCTTATTTTTACATTTAAGTTCTTTTCTAGACTGTGTTAGTTCAGTCAGATAAATATGGATGTCACTGATGTTCTCTTAAATAAAATCGATAGTTTGTCAAGATGGGTAGTTCATGTCTTTCTGCCAGCTAATATCAATCATCAGTCCAAACCCATTAACACAATAATCTGTTCCTATACAAACACCCATACTCAAATTGAAATTAACTTCAAAAAATAAAACACTTGTAAAATAACCAGGACTTCTTAAAAAAGCTATTTGAAATGACAAATTAAAGGAAAAGGAAACGAAGAACCAATTATAAAAATTAAAGGAACAACAAACTAATTTTGCATTAACAGTTTAAGGATGAATTAACTGTACTCAGTAATTACAGTATTTTAATGAAAATGAAAACAGATGAGTAGTTCATGACCTATGAAGGCATCCACAACTTTTTTTTAATGTTAGTACTCAATAATAACCTACACCTTAAGATATGTTATATGTTAAGCTGTATAATAAAAGCAGCAAAAATGCCTACCCCTGGGAAGTTTCTATGCTGTGTAGTCTTTAACTACTATTTAACTGTTACCACAGTCTCCTTTCAAAATATCTTCAAAACCTCAGTCACTTTCCTATGGATACTTGCAGCTTTAACTGTCCCCAAAGACCAATTCAATTTTTCCTTGTACTTTCCTGTAATAGGAATTCAAATAAGGAAATGATTCTTAGAAAAATCAAAACACATTTCCCATTATTATGATTAAAACAAGTTCTATTATAAGAGTGAAATTCACTCAAGCACTGCGTGCCTCACAGCACTTGAGCCCCACTGTAGCATTTGGTTTGATCCAAAGTCATTTGAAATCAATGGACACCAAAGACTTCCACTGATTTGAATGGGCGTTGGCTCAGACCCTCTGTGAGCAGCTCTACCACCTACACGAATTGTGGAAGGTCACTCCACACCAGCCTCAAAGCTATTGGAGCTATTTTTATACACATCCAATGGCCCTAACTCCAGCCATAAAAGAGCAGTGGCCAATATTCTAACCCGGGTGGGCAAACTTTTTGGCCCAAGGGCCACATCTGGGTATGGAAATTGTATGGCAGGCCATGAATGCTCACAAAATTGGGGTTGGGGTGCAGGAGGGGGTGAGGGCTCTGGGTAGGGGTGCAGGCTCTGGAGTGGGGAGAGAAATGAGGAATTCTGGGTGCAGGAGGGGGCTCTGGGCTGGGGCAGGAGGTTGGGGTGTGGGGGCGGGGAGTTGAGGGCTCCGGCTGGAGGTGCGGGCTCTGGGGTGGTGTTGGAGATGAGGGGCTTGGGGTGTAGGAGAGTGCTCCAGGCCGGGACCAAGAGGTTCGGAGTGTGGGAGGGGGCTCCAGGTTGGGGAAAGGGATTGGGGCACGTGGGTGTGTGAGTGCTCCGGCTGGGGGTGCAGGCTCTGGGGTGGGGCTGGGGATGAGGGGCTTAGGGTGGGGGGGGTGCTCCGGGCTGGGATCAAGAGGTTCAGAGGGCAGAAGGGGGATCAGGGCTGGGGCAGGGGATTGGAGCGCGGGAGGAGCTCAGGGGTGCAGGCACCAGGCCGCACTTACTTCAAGCAGCCATACCCTGCTCCCCAACGGGAGCTCGAGGGCCGGATTAAATCGGCTGGCGGGCCGGATGTGAACTGCAAGCCATAGTTTGCCCACCCCTGTTCTAACCCATAAGCTGGAAGAATTGCCAGGAAGAGGCTGCATTTTTGCCCTACAGCCTGACTGCAGGTTGGGGAGTGACTTCCCCCTCAGATTCCTCTCCCCTTCCACTGAGTTTCCCCACACAATATTCAGTTACTTGGGTGTGGTGCAAGGAGTGAGTTGGACTCTAAATAAAATACTGTCTAACTCCCTAACTACATATTTTGGATGTTTTTTAAAAATAAAGATGGACTGAACATAAAATTGCAAATAGGCTCACAAAATATTTATAAGATTCAACATATTTCTTGAGGTTATTTGCTGGCTATTACTGTCTAAAATGAAAGAGTAAACAAAATCCTCAATTTTCCCCATTCCCTGGCAATTTTTTATGTCATAGAAATGAGACACAATTTTTAGACCTGTGGAAAAAGTTTAAGTTGTATCTTTTAATACAAATTGTGCTACAATTACAGTTGTGTGAATAACTGATTTTTCAGTTCAGTGGCAATTCTGAAAAATGAAAACAAAAATGGTCCAACCTGTATCAAAAAAAGCTGAAAAAAGTCAGCAAATCAAAAAAGTCGACAAATTTTGTTTCAAGTCAAATGGAATATTTCATTCAATCCGCAATGAACTGCTTTGATTTGTTGCCAGGCACTTTTTAACATAAAAGCAAAGGAAATGAAGGGCTAGACTCTCACAAAGGGAAGAGGAGGAATTAGTGGTGAATAATGATCCAGAGAAAACAAGTAAGAATGACTCTATAGCCAGGTGATTGGGGCACTCCCTGGGAGGTGAGAAGATCCAAGTTCATGTTCCTGCTCCACAGACTATTTTTTATACCAAGTGGAACAGCTTCAGCAGGAGAGACTGAGAAAGACTCACAACACAATTTCCCATAGCCTAGTGGCTAGGGTACTCTCCTGCACTTGGACAGAGCCCTGTTCAAAGCCCTACTCCACCTTAGGCAGAGCAGGGAATAAACTTGGGTCTCCCACCTCACAGGTAACTGCCCTAATCACTGGATTAACAGTTGAAAGGGAGGCAATGGGACCACCTCTTTCTCCTCCTGCAGATATCCTAAATATTCCCCCTCAAAAAAACCAATTTGGCCAAAACTATTCAGCAAATTAATGTCAAATTTGCAAATACACCTCTACCCCGATATAACGCAACCCGATATAACACGAATTCGAATATAACGTGGTAAAACAGTGCTCCGGAGGGGCTGCGCACTCCGGCGGATCAAAGCAAGTTTGATATAACGTGGTTTTACCTATAACGCGGTAAGATTTTTTGGCTCCCGAGGACAGCGTTATATCAGGGTAGAGGTGTAGTTTTGCGTTGACTGAAACTGCCTTTTTCGGCAAATAAACTATTTGTCTGAGAAATTTCACAGAGTTGTAGTTGGGCATTTTAGGGTTATAACATTGCTGGCTTTTGGGCTGATTTTCACAGCAACAGAAGTTATTTATTTATTTAGGTGTCTAACTCTGGATTTAGGTGATGGTCAAGGATGAATATTCTTGTGCTAACATTTAAAGGGCTGTTCTTACCTCTTCTTTGATATTTACTCTCACTCATCTTTTTTTCCAAGTTTAGCTTTAAGCTTCTACTTTTACAATTACCCTTAAATGCAAACATCTTTTGACAGTCTAATGACTCTACATCATCCACCCTCTCAGCCTGTAGTGATAATGAGAATTTATAGTTTGTCTTTATTATTTTCAGCCAGGCCTCAAAAACCGAAAAGCATTCTGTGGGCAAAAAGAGCAATCTGGAGTACAACTTCATTTCCACAAACTCCCTTCCTGACAAAGACCTCTCCTTTATCTGCAATAAATTTCACTCCTCTACGTCTGTAATCTTGACCTCATCTTACACCCTCAACTCTCCTCCTAGTTCTGTAAATCTGCTGCCTATCCAGTAATTATTACTATGTGTATGACATTGCTATGTACATGCCAGTCTTCACTCTAGCATTTCCAATTATCCTCAGTCATACTGTCAAGCTGCAGGGCCGCCCAGAGGATTCAGGGGGCCTGGGTCAAAGCAATTTTGGGGGCCCCTTCCATAAAAAAAATTTGCAATACTATAGAATACTATATTCTCATGGGGGCCTCTGCGGGGCCCGGGGCAAATTGTCCCTCTTGCCCCCCCCCCTCTGGGCGGCCCTGTCAAGCTGTCTAGGCTGGCTCACAACTGTGAGTGTCAACCTCAGGGCAGATTGTCGAAAAACAGCGCACAAACCCCAAACTGGTTGTGAGTTCTATACTTAGATTTCACCAACCAAGTAACAAGTGTGAACTCCTCAAGCACCATAACAACCTTAATATGGAGTCACAGACAGTCCCCTTGGGAACGCCACTCTATCTTGCCACCCAGGCAAGCCTGCCTTTGGGATAGATAGTGCCTTACACCACAAATCACAACAATATTCAGGTTACTCCCAGTCTCAAAGTACCAGTCACTTACCCCAGATCAATTGTACCTCAGATCTCAAACCAAAGACAATGCTTGTAGCCAATCCTAACTAACTAAATATTTATTAACAAGGAAAAAGAAATTAGAGTTAAAGTAGGTAAAAATACACACACACATGAGTTTACAGCCCTAGGTTCCAAAAGGTAATAGTGGCTGCTATAACATACAAGCGCTCTCTCTCTCGCTCTCTCTCTCTATATATCTATATATATGTCCTTTAGGGCTAACCCAAACAAAGTAGTATAGGGATCCCTTGCTTATGCTTAGAAATATTGTCCTCTATGAATTCCAAGCAACATAGTGATAATTTTCTTCTGGTAAGGCATTTTTATTCCCTTCCCCCAGAGTTCAAACTGTGATGGGACAAGGGCTTGTGCACATACCCTCCTCCTGGGTATGGAAGAAGCAATCAACAAAGTTTTTTGTCCACAGATATTCCATAATGGCTTGTCTGACGTCCGTAGGCCTTTTACTGAGCAGGAGTTGCCACTCTTGTGGTGAACTAGTATTTCACACTAGGTGACTGTGGAGATTTCTAGTTTCATATTTTCTAGTTTCACTTTTATAGTTACAGAGCAAATATTTAAATATTACCTTATAACATATTATACAGATATTATAAATGAGATTAACGCATGCAGCAATTTGCAAGCATTTCATAATGTCTAAACTCATTCTTATAACTCTAATATCTATTTTAACAATACCAACACACAGGTGAGTTAGACTGGCATTTGTGAGTGTTCAGTGAGGTCTAGGGGCCTTGGCATGAGCTGGCACCTGGTCTCCCAGCATGACACATACCTTTGCCTCATACCTTGACTACTGATGTCCCCTTTTCTATGGTCTCCTCAAGGTTTACCCTTTAGCGTGTGCACAATGCTACTGAATGCCTTCTCATATGTACATAGAAGTGGGACCGCATCATACCCATCATCAAACAATTCATTGTTGCAGTTCTCCATTCCCGTCAAGATCCAATTCCAAAACACGCACCACCTTTTATTTTAAGCCCACAATGGACTAGTTCCTGTCTACAGGTGGGATTTGTAAACACATACACACTCTCTCTCTGTTCCCCTCCCCGCTCATCTATCAGTGGTTTCCACATGGCTTTTTCTTCAACACAGTCTGGTTACTACTGATGCAAAACACTTCCTGTATTCTTCTGCCTTGACTCTCCATCTCAGTTCAAACTTCAGCTGAAAAGGTAGGTTTTCTTTCTTGCCTATGCGTCACTTCTCTCTTATTGTGTTATTTATTACTGTAAATTCATTACTGAACTCCGCAAAGCATTTTTTTCATACAAAGTATATGCATGACATTACACAAATTAAACTCCTACTGTTAAAATATTTACTTTCTTCCACTCCCTGAAGGTTTTGGAGGTTTTCCGAGACTGATGCCTCACCCTTTCCCAGCCTCCTTAACAACTGACTAGTAATGTTCTTCCCAGAAAACCACATCTGGTGAATCCCTCATAACTGGGGGACTTTTAATTCTTGTTTTCCTTCAAAAAAGCTGAACAACAAATTTTCCAGATTCAGATTTGTTTTAAATAAGTAGAATCATGCCCTTCTAATAGCAAGTGAAGTAATTCTTACTGGCAGTGCTGATCCAGTATATTACCAAGGATACTAGCTAATCTGACTGTGGCAGATTAAAGATCAAAGATGGCAATCTTTTTAATTACTTATTTTCCCAAATAAATACAAAATCATAATATCTAGAAATTGTTCAAACAACTTTGGATTTCTATGTTGCTGAAACACCCATTGTCCTGAAACATACATTTTATTCTGGGGTCATTTTATGACCAGTCCCACAATTCTATGGAGGAAATTCAAGCATGAATCATTTTATTTAACCACAATTAAGGATAAAAGCGTGATTCCACCAGCTTGATAAAAGGTCTGTTTACATTCATGCATCATAAACTTCAATGAGGAACAATATAAATAAAACTGTCATTTGTCCTTACAATAAAGACAAATTAAAAATGTTTTCAGATACCAAAACACAAACAAAAGAAAAAGAAAATGTCACTTTTTAATTGCACAGAGACATTTACCAAAGCAAATGTAGCTTCAGGACAAATTCCTCTTTTCTTATGGCATTGTTAGTTTAATAAAATACATGCCATCTCATTGGAACTCTCTTTGGAAGCTCACTATTTTAAACAGCTTTTATAAGAAGCTTTGTTTTTACAGCTATTATCATCATGGGGGAAGTGGAAGCCAATAATAGTTGTGTAACCCATATTCTGCAGTCTGCAAACACTCGGCACTCCAGAACCAAGTCAATCAAAAGAAACAATCCCTTAATATGGATTTACTTGATAATGGTTCTGAGAGAGCCGTCACAGACAACTGCATCAACGATCTACAATTTTGAAAGTCCGGGTATAAGCACTTGCTCACTGAGGCTATTACCATCTACTGTGTCAATAAAATACATTTTAAGTGATTAAATTCATAGTTACACAATAGATAGTGTTTAAGCCATAATAAGTCATGACAAGCAGTGTATTTCAAGGCAATTATAATTTGCCTCAGGTAGCATTATAAGGCATGAGACTAATACCTAGGGAGTTTAACCACCCAAGAAGTGCTGTGAATTTTGAATGGAAGTATCTGAATTGTATTACCATTATAGAATACAAAAAAACCCCATAAAAACATGGAAAATAGGTCCATGTATTTACTAGGCATCATGTATTTGGGAATAACATAATTGGTAGTCAGTCTCAGAGCACTCATTTTATACAGAGCTGTGAAACTATTTTATAATGACAGTTGCAGTCTATCAGATCAGTTCCTGTTTCTTAACCTACTGGAGAAACAAAAACACAATTCAGAAACAAATGTAAAAGATGTTAAGGTTTCTTAACCAACGTTATGAAGTACAGGTATTGTGTGATTCCTCCAGTACATGATACGTGCTGCAATACCTATGCTTTCATTGGGTGTTTAAGGGCGATATGTTAGCCTTCACTCTGAATGTTCTGGTGTGCTTGCAAAGTTATTTCCAACAGCCTTTTGTGTGTGTATATATGTGTTCTGAACAACTCAAAATTAAAAACTTGAAATTAGTATTGTAAGGAGGTCAAATTAATACATTAAAATAGTGTTAATTCATGTCAAAAGGCTCACATATCATGTGAGTTCATATCAAAAGCGTCAAAATTCATGACCTCTATATGTACACACCCGTAAAAATAATCCTTGAATTCCTTGCATTTCGGGGAGGTTTTAATATGCAAACCGTGTGCTGAACTTCATGCTTTGTAATTACAATACACCTCTACCCCGATATAACGCTGTCCTCGGGAGCCAAAAAATCTTACCATGTTATAGGTGAAACCGCGTTATATTGAACTTGCTTTGATTCGCCGGAGTGCGCAGCCCCGCCCCCCCGGAGCGCTGCTTTACAACGTTATATCCGAATTTGTGTTTGTAACCCTTCTGCCCATCTAAGTTGGCAGCAACAAGGGCTGGGTTCTGTATTTAGGGGTTCCGTTTCAATAACGCAATGCAAAACCGGCTCGAGCCCCCACCCAGTGACCTGGGACAATTACATACTACCGCCTGGGCGCCACTAAGAGGCAATACTTCCCCTCTCGCAAGCACGGAGTCTGAGTGTAGCAGAAAATGTTTAATAACATGAGGTAAACGACATCAGCATTAAATTGGAAAAAACACCACAAACAGGATTCCTAACACAAACCATGAACAAAAGACCCACCCCAGCAAATTGGGCCATGTCTTTTCCCTTTGGTTCTTGAATCCAGCAACCCAAAGATCACCCATGTCCCCAAAGTCCAACACCCCCAAAGTCTCTTGGGTCCAGCAACCACGCAAAGTCCCAAAAGTCCAACAACCCCCAAAGTCTCTGTCCCTGGTCAGTGCAGCCCCAGAGTAAAAGGGGGGCATGCAGGGTGTTAAGGGGCACCTTACGTGATCCGAGGCCGACCGGCCATCTCTCCGTGGGGTTCCGCCGCAGCCTTCACCACGAGCCAGTCCACTTCCTGCCGTCCCACAAACTGCTCTGCTCTATGAGCTGCTCCGCTCCGCTCCCCGACCTGTGAGCCACTCCAGCCGTCCCCGCAAACAGCTCTGCTTGCCGTTCCTTGGGCCACTCCAACTGTCCCCGCAAGGCTCCGCGCTGCTCGCTGCTCCTCCAGCCGTCTCCGCAAACTGCTCCGCCAGCCGCTTAGCAATATAGCTTCAGGCTCCCCCACTAGTTAAACCAGCACTCAGTGATCTCAGCTCTCAGTAACTTTAGCTCTTTTGTGATTTCAGCTCTTAGTGATTTCAGCTCATAGTAGGGAAGCCCCAGTGCTGGTGCACCATTGGCCCAAAGTGAATTCAGCTCAGCAGCCTGTAACTAGACTCCTAATGGAATCAAAGTTAGCTCTGACATTCAACAGTGGAGAGAGGAGGTGGTGCAATTGGTGTTTCGGACCCTCAGAGGGGGCCCATACCATCAGGTACAAATACCTATCCCCATCCTCTCTCCATTCACTGGGTTGTGAAACCCATGTCCCTTGTCTAGCAAGTGCTACTTAGGTGATGGTGAGATCCTCTATCATAAAACAGTTTCATTGTCCTTGATTCACATAATCAGGGTAACAACACTTTATTCCTCCTGCCCCAATAACAGAGAAACTGGGGATCCCACCCCATCCAAAGTAACCACTATCAGTTGCTGTTGTCTCATGCCAGGCGGGTGGGTGTGCCTATGCAAACAAGATCAGCCCCTGGAGTTCTTGTCCACACTCGCCATAATTCACCACCAGATGTCAGGGTAGAGCTCATCCTGACTCTGCTTACATCTTATATCGGGTCGCGTTATATCGGGGTAGAGGTGTATCTGAAATGTTATTTGTGAGACTAAATCTATTCTGGATTTGGTTCCTCCTTTTACCCAAAAAGTAGATAATTATCAAGATGAAAACACAGTCTGTTTTCTTCATCAGGTAAAATAAACAAATTAAAACAATGTCACTTATGTTTATATCCTATCTGAGGTCACAGAAATGAAGTTTGTAATTTTGAACCCAGAGTGTAACAACTTACACAGATTGCAAAAGCCTTGCAACGCCTCAGTCAATCATGTTGTGACAAATCAGTTTCCATATGAAAAGCCTCAAACATTTCTTACTTCAGTGCTAACCTATCATGAAAAATTATTTCCATGCTTTTTTAAAACTTGGCTATGAAAATAATGATCCGTTTATCTCTAAAGCGTGGGAGTGTCATTTGTCAAGTGTTTGCACTTATCATTTTATTGTGACTTTTAAAAACACTCTTTACAATGTTTAGAACTCATATCTTCAGTTGCCCAATAAAACAATCTATAGTCCAGCTCCAAATATCGGTTATCAAAGGGAGGCATACATAAGCATGTGCCTGTCCAAAATGTGTTTTGTTCACTATTTTTGTGAATTGTCTACTCTGCTCACTCACTGCTTCTCCAAAATGAGGGTATTCTCTTTTGCTTGTCTTAACTCCTATGCCATTCTGGGTTGTGAGATCAGATGTAAAGTAGAGAGGCCAGAACAACAGAAGTTGTACAGTTTGTACCAGTGAATTGTAGAAACCAGTTTATGGAGCTAAATTATCCATAGATTATGTGGGGAACATTAAAAACTGAGAAATTTGGCAGGCTTGCCATTAAACAGTTTTCTTTCATATGTTATCTATCATGACAGGAGTTGAATGTTATAGTGGAAAATTATTGCCTCACAGGATATATATCACTATTATCTGACAGTAAAATACAACTACTGACTGCAAGGGATATGTGTGCATATGCGTGCAATTACTTTATAATTTATAATTTTCAGTACTAAGTACATTAGCAGGAAACAAAAATTATTTCAGAAGGGTTAATTTGTTCCTGAAGTGTATTCTGTATCTGTAATCCTAATTGCTCATTTACCAGCAAGCCACTGTAATGTTATAGACAGAGAATTACGATTTTTGGTGGATATAAAAAGGAATGTATTGACACTTAAGGAACAAAGATCCTGCAAAAGTCCTTTGGAACAAAAAACTTGATACGAGAACTACATGACATACTATACACAGAACTGTTTCTAAATAAAATGTTTTTCCAAGTTTTCCATAAAGCATCAGCAGCTCACAGGGACATGCCAGTCATGTTAAATTTTTAATCTCACATCCTTCGTCTGGACCTGAATGGATCTAAATAGCTCAAAGTCAGGAAGAAGGGAAAGAGAGAAGCAGCTGAGAACTAATCATGATTCCTTGATTTTTTTGCCTCAGACCAGGTTAGAACAACCTGGGGGCTGCTCTAATTTGCATAATCTGACAACAATCCCCTACTGACTACATATCAGATAGGAATAACCACCGTGTGGTACTTTCAATACTGTCAGTCCTTGCCTCCTAAGCCAGGAGGATTTGAGGAAGAAGGCCAAGGAGCCATCTCTGCTGGTGCCATGCCCACTAAAGAGTCCCCCACACCATAGGAAGCCAAACCGGGAACAAGTGGATGGTTTCTGCTCCCTTTGCACCACCTGAGCTACACAGATGGAGCAAATTGTGCAGGAAATCTGCCCCAGAGTACTGACCCTTTGAACCTTATTGAAATAATGTTTGGCTCTCAGAGCAAAGGTGTCTAATCTTTCCAATTTATGCTATATACAGAGCCATGGCTTAAGTGAATGGCCACGACATAGGGAGAGAAGAAAGAATGGAAAGTGCCCAGAGACTGAGGCCATGTCTTCACTGGCAATGTTAAAGCGCTGCCGCGGCTTGTGTAGTCGCAGCATAGCAACCACCTCCATGAGGGAAGTAGCTATCAGCACTGGGAGCTGGTGCAATGTCTACACTGGCGCTTTACAGCGCTGAAACTTGCAGAGCTCAGGGAAGTGTTTTTTCACACTCCTCAGCGAGAAACTTGCAGCGCTGTAAAGTGCCAGTGTAGACAAGCCCTTAGTTTTCCTATTGTTGACTGACCACCTAGCTGTTCCAGCTTCTTCTTTGTTTGCTCTATTTTTCTTTTAAGTTGCATGTCTGTCTTTGTCCCTGTAATAATGGTTGTAATTATGGTAGCTACTTTTAAATTGAGGAGGATTTGCTTGTAATGACACTGTAAAAAACAGAGTACTTGGGTGAGGTTTTAACACCACAATAAGCTGTGCACAGGGCACATTAAAAAGTACTATTTGCTCCATGTTATGAATTCAAATACAGACAACCAACATGACAAGACTCATATGCCATCTATCCATTATAAAACTAGCTAATGAAAGGAAGCACATAAAATAGAAACTAAAATTCACTCATAAGATAATTCAAAAGTCATCTGACAAAAGTATACAAGACTAACTCCCTATTTCTGATGCTTCTACTGCCACTTTTCCAGGAGACATCTGTTCTATTACATCAACCATAGGGCCTGTGCATTCTTTTTTTTTTAGGGGAATTCTGCAGTATTGTTATACCTTCATGTGAAGTCCTTCCTGAGCCTAAAATAGGGAGCTTTATTTTATCCTTTGCAATGGCAAAGTAAAGATCCATACAAAAATATGAATTGATAACTGAAGGTTGGTCTGCACTTAAAAGTTATATTGGCATTGCCATGTCAGGTAAGAGTATGAAAAAAACCCACAGCCCTGACTGACATAGCTATGACAACAAACCTCCAGTGTAGATACAGCTATGTTGATGGAAGAGCACTTCTCTTAATGTAGCTAACTTCATTCAGGGAGGTGGTGCTAATATATCAAAAGAAAAACTCCTCTATAGGTGTAGGCTGGCTACACTAGAGGCATGTGCTAAAACAGCTATGCTGGCACAGCCTCCCTAGTGTAGACATAGCCTGTGGCTGGTGATTTTACCAAGGACAGAAAAGACTTAAGTCCTGTATGTTGAGAAACCCAAAACAATAAATAGATAAACCTTTAAACCAGTTAAATAGTTGACAAGGAGAATGATGTGTGGGGATACAGAATATCCAGGTAATTTGGATAAAATGGAAGTTCTAATATTGCTCAAAGAGAAAATGCATGCTCTAATGTAATTAAACTGGAAAAGCTACAGGATCTGATGGTTTTAAATATTTCAGACACTTTTTGTCCAATTCCATTTCTTCGTATTAAGTTCCATACCTCTGCACCACTTAGTGGGCATGGAACTCTTTCTGTGCATTTTTAAAGGAAAGGGTGAGGGTATGTCTTCAGTGAAAATAGATTGTTTATGCAGAAAAGATGTGCATCATACTTTTGCACCATTACTGGAGCTCCTTCAATGAAACTTATCCTTCAGGACTCAGTTTCTATTCACTTCCAATAAAACATCTGTTCTACCAGTCATGTGATGCATAATGAATTGCCTTGGGCTATGGAAACTATATGCACCTATCATTTTCACTTTTTTATTGGTTATTATGTGAGCAGTAGCAAATTCAAACAACTTTGCAGCAACCAACCATTGGTTGATATCCAACCATTTGCTATCCAACCATTGTTAAAATAATAAATAAGGTGCCCATAAGTGATGTATGTTTGAAATACGATCATTTATATAATTAACATTGCCATTGTTAGACAACTGCAACAAATCTTATACAAGTATGTCATGTAAGGTATCAATGGAAAAGTTACAATCTATCAAATATGATGTATGCAAGTATCATCTTTATATCTAAAGTTATGAATATTGACTATGCACCCATATTTCAAATGTGTTTGCTCCTGGGGTAACACTCCCAAGGTAATTTACATCCAGTCTGGCCAGCACATTTGTGAATGAACTATTCAAGTTTATGGCCCAAGAATACGTAGCTCTCAAATGGGTCATAGAAGAAGCTTGTCCCCACCCAGTGAGCCTTCCTGTGGCCACTTTAGCCAAAATGGCTTATCCTATGAGTCATCAAAGCATGCAAGGGCCTGTAACTTGCTCATGTGTCCCTGGACTCTATCTTGTGCCTGTAATTTTCCACAAACTAAGACTGAGAGCAATCCCTCCATATGTGAAAAGGTACACAAGACTCTGGAAGCATCTCCATTTTGCCTCTTTCCTGATCTAATCTCTGGACTGTGGACTTACACCAATGGACTGAGGACCTTCCAATCTTTTGGAAGTTACCAGAGACTTTACAGCCAGCAGTTTATTCCATCACTGCTACAAACCTGATCCAAGAACTTTGCAACGATTGTATGTACATGATTTCTTTCATTATTTTAACTCTCTCCTCCTTCTTTTCTTGTATAAATAAATCTTTAGATATTAGATACGAAAGGATTGGCAACAACGTGATTATTGGATAAGATGTGAATTATATATTGACCTGGCTATGTGGGTGATCTCTTGGGATTAGAAAGACTCTTTGTTTGATGAAATTGGCTTTAAATAACCACACATTGTAAGTCTAACTGTCTGGGTGGTGAAATGAGTGCTGGCATGCCAAAGGAGATTTGCATTTTTGACTTTTTGTTAACCAGTGTGGTGAGACAGAAGTTTCCTTTTGTTACTGGCTAGGTATATCTTATGATTGAATAACCACCAGTTTGGGGTGAGTTTGCCCTATTTCTCAGCAGTTTGTTCTGAATCAGGTATTCTCCGCTGCGATCCACTGCGGCATGGTGACAGAAGTGCAGACATTTTCTTAGAGCTCTACAACCAAAATGGTCTTCTCACATTTAATCTGCTGCATACAAAGCTTGTGTACTCTACAAATATGAGTAAATTCTGCAACAAGGCCTTTCCGGTTTCTGAAAAATTCCAGTGTAGAGCTGGCCAGAAAACAAGAATTCTGTTTCACAAAAAAAGAGGTTTGTGTTACACTGGGATGAACCAGACACCTTCGGAAATTTTTGAGAAAATTTTTTTCACAAGAGTTTGAGAGACTTTATAGCCTGAGGGTGATAGGGCACTGACCTGATCCCAGGTTATTGGCTATTCTGGGGCCTCTCTCTTATTTTGACAAGAATCTCCATCCTAGACCATCCATCCATTGCAACAAAAGTTATGTTTCCACAAACCAATGTGTTTCCACAAACTGCTGTTTCGACGTATCTGCATTTCCCAACAAAACATTTTATTGAAAAATTCCCAACCAGCTCTACTCTAGGGTGGCAAACTGGAAATGCTACAGCACAAAAATTGAGTGTTTCACTATATTCAATAACAAAAGTTGCTACAGTATATCTTGTGTTATTGATTTGGATATTCTATTCAATTTATTTTAGAGTGCCCGCATATTTTCAATATGTAGAAGTTCTGAGTATTGAACATGCATATGTGCAATTTAAAAGTGGTTGGCAGAAACATGAAGTTTTGGCATCTAGGTAAGGAACAACTGGAACTTTGACACCCAGAAAAGATGAGGGAGATTATTTGAATCTTTGGCACCCGTTAGGCAGCTGAGGATTTTGACAATGGTAGTGAGATCCATCTCCTCCACTGTTCCTTGTGGGCAGGGTCAGAAGTCACTTTGAACAATTTGTTCCCCACCTCAGCAAACCCCAACCTCAACCTCAACTGCAAACTGTCCAAATATCCAGTACTCCATCTCCCTCAATTCTGATACATATGGGCTATTTCCCTCCTGTCTGCAGTTTCTCAAGGCAGTTCCAATCTGCAGCATAGCCTGCGCTAGCCATGCCCTCTTCTCCTACTTGCTGCCAGATGATTCATTCCAAAGCTGTGAAAAAAACTAGACAAAAATTATTAGTAACAAATACTTCAGTGCCAACTAACTAACTGTGGACAGTAGGCTACTGACCACACAGTAACTATCCAAGTAAACTGCTGACCATTAACTGTGAAGCTATCCAGGATGGGTAGAATTGTGGGAGAAACTGCTAGCAAAAGGGAAATTACTGGGTAAGAAATTTTCCATTCTGCAGCGCAATGTCTCCCACGATTCTGATACATATCGGAGGTGGCAAGCAATGAATAGGAGTAGGGAGGGACAGAAAAATGAACATAAGAAATAGGACAGACCTTACTTTTTTAATTGCTCAAACGTTAAGACCATCTGTATGCAGTAGTGTTGTAGCTGTGTCAGTCCCATGTTGAACCTGAGGCAGAGCTCTGTGTAGCTCAAAGGCTTGTGTCTCTCACCAACAGATGTTGGTCCAATAAAAGATATTACCTCACCCACCTTATCTCTCTAAGACTATGTCTGGACCACTGCCTGCAGCATCTTCCTGTCAAAGGAAGTCTATGTGGTGACAGAAAGTCCACTTTATAGTGTCTGGTAGAGGCAATACTGAATGACCATGTGGCTGCACTGCAGATCTCTCTGGTGGAAGCGCACGCTTTTTGACCTACGTGGTTGCCATGGATTTTGTAGAATGCACCTTAATTCCTTCTTGAATAGGTGTGCCAGATGGCGTGTATTCCTCAACAATGCATAGTCTGGTAAGGGATAGCTTGGATACTCTAAGCCCATGGCACTTTGGGATGAAAGGAAATGAACAGGGAGCCAGAACTTCTTGTGGATTCTGTATGCTAGATATGTCTTTTGTGCTCTTCTGACACCTAGGCTGTGCCACTGATTCTCACTTGGGTGCTGTGGCCATGGCAAGAATGAAAGAAATCAGAGGCTCAAACGCATGGGAGCCTAGGGCTTTTGCCACCGGTGATAGTTCCCACTTAGGGAAGATCGGTCTGACTGCTGGTCTGACCAGTTTGATTGTTCTAAGAAATCTGGATACCTGTGGGCTCTGCCAAGGAATCCAAGGATCCCGCAGATAGTACATTACTTGGGGCAGATATCTGGTGCATTATGGTGCTGAGCTGAAATTCCAAATCCACACCTTCCTGAAGGCAGTCCAGAGTGGTGGGACTTTTAGGATCCCTTGGATGTGCATTGTGCACCATGAGCTGAACTTGGTCCATTTGGAGGAGTAGGTTTTTAGTGTGAAAACTCTCCTGAATGAGAGCACTGTCCCAATCACTTTGGCTGATGGGCCAAATGCAGCAAATGCTTCCCTGGGTTTGGATCGAAGAGTGGAAAAAAGTTGTCTGGTCTTGTCAGAAGCTGCAATGGTGGTTCCAGCTTCAATTCTATCAGACCAAAGAATTAGGGTCTCATTGGCCAAAGGTAGCACTGTCACCCTTGCTTCTTCTCTCCTTGTTTTTTGGATCACCTTCCCCAGGAGAGGGGAGGATGGAAATAGGTATAGCAGGCCCTGTGCCCATCTGTGCAACAGAGCAACTTTCCCCATTGACTTGGGTCTGCTTCCCAGGTGAAGAATTCTGGATGTTTTGCATTCTTGCAACTGGCAAACAAGTGGACTGAGGGAAGACCAAACATGTGCAAGATTAGAGTGAAGACTTCCTGGTTCAGGCATCATTCCAAGTAGTTGACTTTTTGCTTTTCTACCCTGAGATTCTAGGACCCATTTTAGGACTCATCGGGGGGCAAGGAGCCCAGAAAGGGTCTTATCTTTACAGTCCTTGGTTGCCCTTGGGTTAGCTGGATGAAGTTCTCCTGATCCTCAGAGCCTCTCCCTGATCTTCTCTGTGTCTCCTAGTCAGGTTTTTCCTTGGTGGAGTTGTGGCTTCTTGGGGGGAAAGGGGCCCCAACATCCCCATCCTACGTAGAGCCACATGCCCTAGCAGAGATAGGATCAGCTAGCTGGCCATTTTTTACTTTCTGCCGAGTCTGAGAAAGCTGCCTCACACCCAGAGCACCTTTTGGAATTTGCCCAGTGCTTGCACAGCTGTTTGGAAGGGGGCAGAGGAGCTTGGCAGGGAGGAGCTGCTGCAGCAGCTCTGGCTGGGTGTGAGCACCATGCTGCTTGCATCCCAGGTGAGAGGAGGTGAGGAGTCTTGAAAACAAATAAAAACACAGTAGCTGCCCCCAAAACAGCTAAAAATAACAAATCTAAAAGAAAAGAGTGGGAGTGAAACAAGCCACCACTAGACTGCTGCCATGGAGGCAGATTATCTCAGCAGCAAGCATGGGCTGTGCTGCAGCTTTGAACAACCTTCAGAACCTGCAGACAGGAGGGAAATAATATGTTTCAGAATTATGGGAGATGCTGGGCTGCAAAATGGAACAGTTCATACATCTAAGACTTATTGATTCAAGCTGCTGGTTTGCAAATACAGAAAGACGACACTGCATACATTTACATTCAGTTTGCATTTGGAATTATTTATTTATAACTGCAGTGGCTAGAAACTGTTATTAAAATGACACCTTCGATTCTACAACATTATTCTGCATCTGGCTAGATTCTATAATACCTGACCCTTCTAACTGTGCAGTAGGTATTCATACCACTAATAAGCTTTTCCATTGTTTCCATAGTTCATAGCTGCCTCTCAACACCTACATATAGGTCCACGCTTCCTCTCAATCTGCAGTGGATACTCAACTAAATTAGTGCATCTCCTATGTATCTTACTCCCATCCACTCCGCAGCTAGCCCTGTCCACTTTGCTGCCATTTCTGGCTCCAAAGGCATAAAAGATATTGTAGGAGACCTGTGCAGCTGCACTCCTCCTGGCAGACTTTCCAATGCTAGAGATCAGGCCCATAGTATCTTGTTGGCCTTTAATTTCTCTCTATATTTATGTTTATTTATAGATTCAAAAGTAGTCAAACATTATATTCTTGAAGAAATAGTTGCAGAGCATCCAACGTTCACTCTCTCCTGTTGTTCCTGGAGAATGTTCAGGCCTTAATTATAAGGCTGTAATACAATTTCAGCTTTCACTTTGAGACTTTTTCACATGCCATATTTTCATGTATTAAATACTTTGATTTAATATATGGAGGACAAACGGTATCATATTACACAGCACATCACAAAAATGCCAGACTACTGGAAGGTAGAGTTACTTAATTCATGCAAGATAAACAGTGAAACAGTAAATGAATGACACTGTATGTTGTACACCTGGCAACTACCAGACATGTTTACTTGAAAGTTCATTTTAACATAATAAACAATAGAACTCTGAACAAAGTTTCTGTTGTATTAGCTGTAACCACATGTGTATATTCTGGTCACAAGCCCCACCTGTCTCACCCACTCAGTGAAGGAAAGACTATATTGTTATTGAACAAATGGGTTCTTGCTAAATCTCTACCCAAATCCCTCAACAAAGCATCTTTACTCAATAGGACACTTCCACTTTGCCTCAACTCTGTCATTCAAATCCCACATGCCCATACCCATAATGAATTTCAAGAACTGAAGGAGGGACACTTCAATTGTTTTGCAGCTTCTAAGTTCCTTATACTCTTTCCGTGCTGCTCTACTGTGGTTCCCCATGTTTCAATGCATGAACCACTTTCTAATATAAAGAGTCTTTTGTGGACCATCTCCTTCCCATCCCTCAATCTCACACTGCTTGATTTTTAAAAAGTTTAATTCTGTGGACCACTTGTGCTTCATGGACCAGTTTGAGAGCCACTGCTATGATATATTCCATTTTATGTTAGATGGGACATCTTGCCCTAAGGTCTAAAACTATTTTTTTTAAATAACCAAATCCTTACAAGACTAATAATTAGCTAATGCTTTTAACAATAACAATATTGCTGAAAAAACGTTTTCCTGTTTAAAGTTCTGAATTATATACATAATTCTAGTCATTCAGCAGTTAGTAAAAAAAAAAAAATACTATGGAGTAGCAGTATTTATTATCAAGCAATTTCACTTTTTTCTTTCATAGGACAAGGTTTCATGCTGATTTGTTGTGTAACTGACAAAAAAAAAGTAAACTAACATCCAAGTTCTTAATATGACACAAAACCAATGAAATATATATCTGTTGAAAGGGATTATGCTTCAGGTAAATTTCTTGAATCAATCTATATTCTACTTTTTATATTAAAAATACATTTTTCACTAATTTTTGTTCTCCCAATTACAGTATAAAAATTGTATTGATTCTAATACAAAATCAATAGAGAATATTCTCATTTACCAGACAGTGCTTATGTTTTTTACCACGTGCAGAATGATGAAAGTAACAACAAATGCATGCTTATTACTAGAGCAAATAACTAGTTGAGGAAGTCCTGTGCTCATCAGTGGAATCTGTCTATTTTCAAATAATAATTATGGAAGGATCCTGTTTATTCACTTTTACATGAACTCCATATACCCTTTAGATTTCCTATACGGAGACTGTGTGCCCTGACATATGCAGTGGAGAATAGGTACATACCTTTATTTATCAGGCTGGATTCTGTGGTCTCAGTATGACGTTCCCCTGGTGTTATCTGGACCGGTGATCTGCTAGTCACACGAATCCTCGACTCTGGGAGCCAGCCTATCCTGCTCTGCTGTGAGAACCCCCACTTCCAGGCTGTTCACACACAGCCTCTAGCATGTAAGCTGCTCCCAGTTACGTGAGTGAGCACTTTTGGCAAGCCACTGCTTGGACTGTGCAACCAAATGACGCTAACCAATATCTCCGGTCCCAGATACAACCCTAGGAACCTCCATCTTGCAGTGTCTAGTTATGCCCGCTGGATGCTGCAAGCTTGTATGAGTTCATCAATTTAACAAAGAAATTGATATGTACCAGGCTTGTTATCCCAAGGGGAGTCTCTGACACGCTTCAAACCAAATGCACTGTTTCAGGTAGAACAAACAAACAGATTTATTAACTACAAAAGATAGATTTTAAGTGATTATAAGTCAAAGCACAACAAGTCAGATTTGGTCAAATGAAATAAAAGCAAAACGCATTCTAAGCTGATCTTAACACTGTGAGGGGTACAGAAGGGGTGCGGGCTTATCTTGGGCAGCGGCACAAATATATATCACTGCTTTCCTGGGGTATACTACCGGTACTTCCTCTAATCTAGCAATATCTGAGTAATAGAACTTGCTTGGGCCCTCTAGTCTTCTCTGTCATTCAGCAGTGTGACTTTCCTTATTACCTGACAACTTTCTATCACCAATGATTTAAATAACCAAATAATACTCGTTATTTATATTACAAATAATTTGACTCAAAAATGATTTGATCAAATTAGTCAGGGAACAAATTAACTGAAAGGCATTGTATTTAAACTGTTTCAAACAGTTTTCACTTAGATTAAATTTTACATTTGAGTCCAATAACTTTAAGATTATCTAGTAGTACATTTTAATATTCAAATAATATAAAATATATTTAAAACAGAGACGGCAACAAGATATTTGAATGGCAGGAAAGACAGTACCAAATGGAAATATTTAAAGGTGAAGCTTTAAAGGAGGTAAGCAAAGGAAAAAGCGACAGCAATTTCAAGGATCCTTAGATGTAGCGTCATCAACACCATAAGCATGAACAGTTTGCTAAATACCCCGGGCACATGACAATGAAGACACACAAATCAGTGAATAAAAAAAAAAAAAAGATTTGAACAGGCAGCATCTCTATTAAATGAAATTAAATTAGACAGCCCAGAAGGCAGAACTCCTAGCAGCTCCTAAAAGGTGGAAGGTGACAGATATCTTCTGAGGTGCAGATTGAGCAGGTATGTGGCCATCTTTGTCCTTTCACTGCAGTGTTAGCTCAAGTTATAACTCAAATGTTGTCCTTAATCCATCCCAGTGTACACAGGCGAGTCTCTAGCTCTAGTTAAGTGGCACTTTAAACTTGAGCTAGCTAGCCCATCAGGGGATGGAGCCAGTTAGGGCAGTGAGGAATCAGTTATTCTGCGCTGCTACTACAAACACTCTGTGCTGTTCAGTGTTTCGTTGTGTGACTTGTCTTATGTGAACTATTTTGAGAAGAGTTAACTCAAGTGTAGATTGATCAAACAAACACTGCAGTGAAGACAAGCCCTAAGGCTAATTCCTGAGCATGAGGGAGGCAGCCGGGATTTGGCAATGACAGTCTGCTTTTGTGAAATGGTGAATTCCACTAACTAGTAGGAAAATTCCATGCAGCATCTTCCTCAATTTCCTGTAATATCAAGCAGTTCCTATAAACGAAGAGGCTACCTCTCTGTTGATCAATATAATGTTCAGTACTAAATTGGTGAAGAGGCACAAGTTCCAGGATATAATTTAAAAAATAAATTTCAGTGTCTAAAATCCATGTAAAGTAAAATGGTTGACAAAAATCTTACCCAATTACAATTATATGGTCACACATTATGCTCTTTTTGCTTGAAACAAATTGGCTAGTGCATCCATCTGCTAGTAAAGATGTAAAATTCAGAAAAGTCCCTATTAATTCACTGCTGGCTGAAATATACTTGAGTGGAGTATAAAATTAGAATGTTTCAGAAATATCAAAGCTGCCTTTCATACAAAATTATATAGACTTAACATCCATGATAGCCGGAGGCCATAAATTCTTAATAGCCTTTGAGACTATGAAATGTGTATCGCCACAACACCTAAAAGTTTCGGAAGCTGACACGGAATGAAGAGCTGTATTAAAAAACACAGCAGACGAAAGTAGTACTATATATGAAGCACAACTATGAAAATGTTGAAGATTAACACTTTAAATAAAGGTTTCTCACCAAGGTCAATATTACCACAAAACTGCCAAGAAATCTGGTAAAGAATAAAAACACTGTACAAGCTTCATTACTTTACATATTATTTTTTTAAAAAGTTGGATATTTGAGATGGGGGTGTATTTTCTGATCATGTAAATTGCACATTTCAGCATGAAATTTAATTAAAAATTTAAAAACATATTGATAAAGAATGATTCAGGAAAACAATATAATTTATTTCTTTTAAAACACCAATCACCTCATATTTCCTGGTAAACACGGAAATACTGGTCATAGTTCATTAGTAGTTTTTAACATATTCAAAACTTTCTAGTATATATTCACACTTTTTTTTTAAAATGAGATTTAGTACAGCATGAGTTATAATATTTCCATTAACTTTCATAATATCAGGTAGGTATTACTCCAGGTAGATTAAGCTGATACCTCCTATCTTACCCTAAACATATTTTTCTATGTGGTCTGTTATACATTCCTTCATTCAGGGAGTCCAGACACATTAGGACATAATGATGCTAAGGACTGAACAGATATGGTAATTACTATGCCAGCAATGTTACTTATAGTACTATAACTAAAATACGGCAATACCAATAGTAAGGGTGAAGATCTTGCATAATTGTATCCAGAGGATATTTTCCAATTATATACACCATTACTTGATAGCAAAATTACACTATCAAGCATTGTGACTGCAGACATCTATATATATGCTGAAATCCTGGTCCCATTGAAAGGGGCCAGGATTTCATCCCTAAATTCTGACACACTTTATCATGTAGGACAGTGCATTACTTACAAATTTAGCTATGACTTGCTGCTGAAAGTCACTTAATTATATTTACTCAAAACAACACTAAACTACATTAATGTCCTTGATGATAAGAATGAAATGTCTTGGCAATACATTAAATACAACAGGCAACTTACTACAATAACGTTAGGGCTCTAATATCATCTCATGAAAGCAAGAAAATTCTGAGTTGAGGCTGCTAAAGCACTATTAACTATATGTTAACTATACCTAACAAACATAGTACTAATGGTGGCTGATGATTTGGAGGAGATGGATTCTTTGCAGCAATCCAGCTCCTTTGAATGGCAAATGATCTGGAAGCAGACAGGTTCAGCTAGGATCAGCTTGGCACAGCTGAGAACATGCCCAAGATCTCTATCAAATGGTCTCAGAACAAGATACTACATTTTGCTGTAAATATATACAACAGGGGTAAATTAGGAGAGCTGCTGGAGCTTTAACTGAGGATATTTTTACTCTATGTATTTATAGTACATATATATATATATGTAGAACCCTAAGGTTATTTTAACTGGGTTTAGGATTTGAGAGTTTTGGAGGTATTTTTGAGGGTTTAAGAGCATAAATTGTACTGAGATTATGATGCTGAAAGAGAACCAAGGCCAGCTCCAGCTTTTTTGCGACCCCAAGCGGTGAAGAAAAAAAAAAAAAAGATAAAGCTGCGATGGGTGGCACTTTGGCAGCAGCTCTTCCGCGCCGCTCCATTCTTCGGCAGCATTTCAGTGTTTGAAAGCAGGTGAGAGAGAGAGAGAGACCCTGTAATCTATGAACCAGGTTAGTCTGATTTAAAAATGAATTTCAGTGAGAAAACAATTTTTGTTGCTGCCCGCCCTTTACAGCTCCTTTCTGATGCTTTCACTTTTTAGTAGAGTTTTTCTCCCCTTGTTTTCGTACATGAGAAATATCACATCCTGGCTTCCTTGTCTTCCTGGAGGACTCTGACAATCTCTAGTGATCTCTGGCATCATTAGAAACTAATTTGAGTTACATGCCTAGTAGCCCGGTTGAGTAGCCCAATGGGATCTAGGAGCAGTAAAGAGCAATTCTGAGGTTGCTCCTAAGCTGCAATTAAGTGGTTCACCTTTAACTGATATTGTTAATTTTTAAATATTTCAACATTGTAACTGTACAGAATAATCTAGCTGAAAAGTGAGAGAGGGTTCATTTGTAGAACATCAGTGTATCATATTTCTTCCGTAAAATGCACATTCCAAGTCCACAATAACCCTCTATATGTATGTGCATGCACAAGCATGCATGGGAATGTCTTGTGTCGATATAAAAATTAGAAACTTGGGCAATACATTTATAATTATCACCAGGATAAAACCAGGCTCTGTTGCTTGCTACTGTAATTATATTAATAAAAGCACTGCTGAATGATGAAGAAATATGATATTTATGCTCGAGGGATTAAAAATCACCATTCATTTACAGTCTAGCAGTTGAGAAATCCAGTCTTTTACCACAGATAATAGAGTTACTAAAATATATTTTAAATATAGGTAAAACAATGCCTCAGTAAGTTAGACTGACTATATTCAAATGTGTCCACAAGATTCAATCCTCAGAAACTTCAAATCTCATTTTAAAATCATGTCTTTAATCTTACTTTGCTCAGTATATCCCCAGAGTGCATATTAAAAAGGAGGCCAATTTTACTACAGCCAAATGGGAATTCATCAAATTTTAATTCAGATGCTTTAGATGTTCTAGAAAGATGAGTAGACTGGTGTTTTAATCTATATTTATGAACGTATTGTTGATATAGAGTTTCCAAATTCTGCCAAAGAGGTTGGACCGACATAGGTTAGGCAGAATTCGATTTATATATATAATTTCAACAGATAATATCAATGTTTCTTTTTTAACTTTTTAATTTTTATTTATTCATATTTTCATCGTTGAGGGAAATTATGTGGGGAGGATCAGACAATGGATCGGCTCAGGCAATTATTTAATGGCAGTAGACATTGAGATTCAAAAAGGTAAAGCTTTATAACTCTGAAAACAAACTGCGAGCATCAGATACCAAAATATATGAAGTAAATATCCTTAAATCAAACTCTAATAAGTTCTTAAGCAGCATTTTTCTTACTTTTGCTATCTGCAAATTTTGATTATTATCAATGGAAATATTTTTCCATTGGTTTGTGTGTGCGCGATGAAATCGTCATTTACCCATAAAAACCTAAGCCTTCCAAGCCTAGTCTTGGATAAGAGAGCCAAAATGGACACAGAAACCCAGTGTTGATATAGAGAGACATGACCATCTTTCCCACACTCAGTGGTAAAGTTATGGGGAATGGTCAGCAGTTAATTGAGCAACTTCCTCTAGAATTATAATTAATTTCACTTTGTTTACTTTTAAAGCCTTAAAAACAAGCATGGAGAAGTACTGTTTATTCAGTTTACATTAAAAAAAATACGTTAAAGAATGATAGATTTGCAAAGCCTAACATCAAAAGTTAGGAAATGTCAGAATTAAGGCTGCCCATACAACCTTAATTCAGCCCCCTTGTGCACTCGCACTACGATACAGTCTCCAAATACATGTTCACCTACTTTTTTCCCCCCTCACTAGATCCTAGCTTTATTCAGTGAACGGGTAGTTTATTCACTATTTCTTTTTATTCACATTCAATGTATGGCCCAGACCTTTATCCAAACCTTGCACTGAATACAGAATTACTCATTTCCCTGTGGGTGTTTCTATGTTGCTCTCACCATACTTTCTGAGCACTTCACAAACATTAATGAATGTATCCTCAAAACAATCCAGTGACATTAAGTTTTACATTTTACAGCTGGGGAACTGAGGTACACAGAGATTTAGGCCAAAATAGTCAAAAGTGTCCACTAATTTTGGACACCAGCTAGTAACACTTTGGCCTGGTCTACACTTACCCCCCAATTCGAACTAAGGTACGCAACTTCAGCTACGTGAATAATGTAGCTGAAGTCGAAGTACCTTAGTTCGAACTTACCTCGGTCCACAGGCGGCAGGCAGGCTCCCCCGTCGACGCCGCGGTACTCCTCTCGTATAGCTGGAGTACCGCAGTCGACGGCGATCACTTCCTGGTTCGACTTATCGCGTCCAGACAAGACGCGATAAGTCGAACCCAGAACTTCGATTCCCAGCCGCCGAACTAGCGGCTGGGTGTAGACATACTCTTAGAATCTGATTTTTCAAAATACTTAGCATTTTTATCAAACTTTTATCTGTTCTAAATACAACGCTGACTGACTTCATTTGCAGTTAGAGAGATAAGGTGGGTGAGGTAATATCTTCAATTGGACCAATTTTTGTTGATGAGAGAGACTAGCTTTCAAACTTTTACAGAGCTCTTCTTCAGGTCAGTTACAGTTGTGAGTGCTCAACACTCCTGCAAAAAAAAGACTCCAGGTGTCTCACACTGGGCACCCAGAAAATCAGGAACACACAATTAGTGGCAAAGGTGAACATTTTGGGTTAAGTGACTTGCCCAGCACCACATAGGAACTCTGGCAGAGGAAGGAAAAAATCCAGTTCTCCAGGGCAACATTCAAGTCTCTTAACCATGAGACAATTCTCCCTCTTCCTGCAATCTCCTGCCTTATTCTCTACACACCTTCCAACTTCTACCACAAATGAAGCCGGGATCCTACAGACAGTAGCATCCTTCACTACACAGTCTTGATTCATCCCCAGAACACTGTCCATCCTGTGCACTCAATGAAGCAGATGCCCTGTGCACTTATCCAGTCCCCTCCAAAGCTGGCTCTTGCCCCCCGCCATCTCCTGAAACACCTATTCAGCACCCTCCCTTCCTTAACCCTCTGCATTCAAATCAGGTTGCTACCTCCTCCTTGCTTCCTTCCTGGGCACCAGCAGGGGGAACACTGAGTAAACAGGAGAGCCAGACTCCCTGTATTCCATTCCTGTGCCTGGTGTCACAATGACCCCCCATCAGCTGGGAAGAGTAATTGCAGGGGAAGTTCTGCTAAGCCCTTCCAAAACTGTGCTGGAGCTTGCTGGCTTGCTTTGCAGTGATAACACATACACAATGTGGTCATGCATAGGAGCTGAGAGAGGGCGAAGCACGCTTAGTGCAGACAGAATCTTTGGATTAACTGTAGTGCCAAATATCAGGGGGTAGCCGTGTTAGTCTGTATCTACAAAAACAACAAGGAGTCTGGTGGCACCTTAAAGACTAACAGATTT
>NW_020664435.1:21737127-21747308 GCF_002925995.2 Terrapene triunguis | reverse complement strand
ACGAAAGCTTATGCCCAAATAAATCTGTTAGTCTTTAAGGTGCCACCGGACTCCTTGTTGTTTTTGTAGTGCCAAACTCTACCAAGTTTCTACTGAGCATGTATGAACTGTGATTTTTAAGAGGCTTATAACTCACAACAAATTTGTGTGAATATTCATAGGGAGGGAGAAGGACTCAACTTGTAACACATTTATTTTCACATGGGCAAAAACAATGTGTTTTCCCCTAATCTTGTTCTTGGAAATGGCTGATTTTTCCCCCCCCTGAAATTAAAAAAATAATAATAATTCAGCCTGAAGCAGGCAACTTGCATCATCACAAATTCCAATCTAGAAAGTTAAAGTCTGGCAAAGTTACAAGCTACTGACAACAGGAAAGTGTCAAGCAACTTTAATTTTAGGCGATGCTAACAGCTCCACATATAAGGCTAGATTTGGACTTTGGCCAATTTGAAGTCAATGGCAAAACTCCCATTGACTGCAAAGGGGCTGTGTTTCATCCTTTGCGTCTAGTCCTGTCTAAGGAGTGGTAGCTTCGCTGCCACAGGAGGAGCCCAGGGAAGAATTTGTGACTCAGTAAGGTACAGGTGGTTTTTACAGGCTGCAGTTTACTTCCTGTCTTGGGTCAGTTCAGCTGGCCATTTATTTGTGGGAAAGGGAGCTACAGGGGTGCAAACAAAGCTCCATTCACTCACTGCCCCTCTCCAACCCCTTCCTGTCCTCCTGCTCACGTAGGGTGGTCGTGGCACCATGGACCCTATTCTCCCTCTACACCTGGACTCTATTAGGATAGACAGTTGCAGAGAACTAGGTCCCCTTCTTCCATGTGGGCTGCAGAGGCCTAGGTTATAATCTTGCCTTTAAAGAGTATTAAATAATAATATAAGAATTGGATTCTGTTCAGCTCTCATGAAAATAAAAAACAGGGCAAAACAAAAATACCTGCTAAGTCAGTATAAAAAGCCACCCAAGTAGCCATTGAATAGAAGCACATTGTGTACTACAGGAAATTCTACTGTCATCTGCCTGAAGCTACACAGATGAGAACATTCCTTTCTTATGTGTAGTACCACTTTAATATCTCTCTGTAATATTCTTCCTATTCTGTCTTCAAAAAGGAATAGTTTATTGATGTGTTGTGGTCAATTACAGCTTCACAAGTATCTATGAAGGTCTTCTGGGACTTTTTTGCAGTAGAGCCTAATATTATTTAGTAGACAAAAATATCTTCACAACCAGTGAAGGAACATAATATTCCATGCATGCAAAGAAGTAATTCTTCCACTGTACTCTGCACTGATTAGGTCTCAACTAGAGTATTGTGTCCAGTCCTGGGCGCCATATTTCAGGAAAGACTTGGAGAAAGTCCAGAGAAGAGGAACAAAAAATGATTAAAGCTCTAGAAAACATGACTTGTGAGGGAAAATTGAAAGAATTGGGTTTGTTTAGTCTGGAGAAGAGAAGACTGAGGGGGGGACACAACAACATTTTTCAAGTACATAAAAGATTGTAACAAGGAGGAGGGAGAAAAAGTTGTTCTTTTTAACCTCTGAGGATAGGTCAAGAAGCAATGGGCTTAAATTGCAGCCAGGGAGATTTAGGTTGGACAGTAGAAAAAACTTCCTGTCACGGTGGTTAAGCACTGGAATAAATTGCGTAGGGAGGTTGTGGAATCTCCATCATTGGAGATTTTTTAAGAGGAGGTTAGACAAACACCTGTCAGGGATGGTCTAGATAATACTTAGTCCTGCCTTGAGTGGAGGGGACTGGACTAAGTGACCTCTCAAGGTTCCTTCCAGTCTTACAATTCTATGATTCTGTCAACTCTGTCCAGCTATGCCCTTTTTATCTTGCAAATTCTGAGTCACCTCCATAATTGTTGGCATATTTTGTCACTGTTTAATAAATAATTACAATCATGATAACAATCCATTGTGGCATATGGTTTCCAATGTGAATAGAAGAAGGTAGGACATTCTTTATCACAGGCACTCTGGAATTACAGAAATACACTTAAGCACACATCTAACCACTTTTAGAAAAAGTTGCAAAGATGCATTTCTTTTCTCAGATCATCTCAAATTATTAGACTCCAAGCTGGCCTAGCTGAAAGTTGTTCGTAGCACAGTGTTTACTCTGATATTAAGATTGCCATTATCTCCATGTAACCTGCATAAGAGGTATCCAGATACTATAGTTATGGAAACCTATAATGGGTTCACAGTGTTCTTCTGTTTACACACCTCAGTGGCAGATGCTGGAACCACTGGTTGATTCCTGCTGTCTCACTGTGGCAGGTGTGGTTTAAGTCCACCCCTCTATAAGAGAAATAGTTGCTCTTTGACCTAAGAAAGAATGGTCTTTTCAGGAAACTACTAGGAAAAGCTAAGTTTAAAGGGAAAACTTAAGGTGTACACATTTATCCTTGTCATTATTTGAGATACTAGTACAGCCAAATCCCAGGAAGAGCATAAGTCTGGACTAAATACAATATGTATAGTTTCTGTTCAGAGCAGGGTTAGACCTCCACCTGCATACACTGTACTATAAATGCCTGTAGTAATAATGATGATGACGACGATAATCATAATAAAATGAGCACGTTTGGAGAGTCATCATAGATTTTTACTATCCTAGGCTGATTAACACCAGTCTAAGTACTGGATGGTAAGTATATGCTATGTTAAATCCCCAGTATACAAGTACTTTTGCTAACTTCCTCAATTGCATTTTCTCCACATATCTTCTAGTACCTAGGTCACGTTTTGAACACTGGTATAACTTCTTTGAAAAGGATGATTATGGGGTTGGAGCAATGCTCTAGTACTTTTTCTTAGGTACAATGCTGTTCTGAATCCAAACCTGACCCTATCTCTGCCTGTGATGTGGGAGAGTTATTCAAACTACTCCTATATTTCCAAGTCTGTTCCAGCAGAACTTCCTTTATTTTGGTTTTTTTTTTATTTCCCACTATACCTGCAGAATGCGCTGATCACAGAATGGTTCACAAATCCAATGAACATGTGGAGGAATGAATTAGTATTCTTGGAACAGCATGAAGAACATTCCTAACAATAAGAACTAGTATCCTGTAGATAGCTGGGGCAAAGGACTGTACAGCAAATGGGAGACTCACTAGCAGGCACCATAAACATGTTTGCAAGTTTGTGTGTCTGAACTGATGAGTGTCTGCTCATGTCGCACTTAAAAAGGAACAAGTGGCCAATTAAATTACACACCTTATTAGGCACCATTCCAGGTGCTGGTGAGCCTCTTATTGTGCTATAATATTTATTAAGACAAAAATGTATTTGCTGGATAAAGAGACCTAATTAGGAATAAAAACTGTTAACTTTGAATGGATATTTTTCTTCCTGTAATTGAATAAACGTCTACCAAAAAATAAAACTGAAATTCAGAGAAATAATACTGTTCAAAAGAGAAGTAAGTGCCTTTCAGGAGTTGTATAGCATCAAAAATATATCAGATGCATTGGAACACTATCACCACCACTGAAGTAATACAAACATAACAAAATGTACTGTAAGGAACAATCCTTCGTTGGGAAGGAGATGGAATGGGTGATCTATTAAGGTTTTACCATCTGACTTGTGTGATTCAGTGTACAAGGAAGGAGGTTTGTCCATCACAGAAATATCAAAATCTGACTTTTCTACAAATAGACAAAGTCAGGCTCTAACAAGATAGAATCTATTTAATATTCTCATAATAATAAGGTGGTGTCCACTGGTGGGATTATTTTTAAGAATAGATGTTATTGGTCCTCCAGAATGCCTCATCCCTCTCCATTCGCCCACAGGAAGAGGAAGAAATGCACCAAGGCCTGTTTTTTTAAAGATATCTAGAAACTAATTAATGGTGGCTGAATAATTTCTATTGAAATGCACTCTTTTCCATCTCTGGGTTAAACAGATATAAGCTTTACATCATCTAAAATTTCACTAGAGATACATGCAAGTTCAGATGTAACACCTGCACATAAAATATTGTTTCCTAGCTATTGCCGAAGGTATCATCAATTAAACGATATCAGTTGTCTCCTTTTCCCAGGATATAACGACATCAGTTACCCTTGATTCAACCATTAAATTCTGATGTCAAGAAATGTTTAAGTACAGCATTTACACAAACTTTTGATATTTGATCACAAAGTAACAATGTGATTTAAATTAGTTTTGTCATGAGTTTCAATAAGTAAGGCTCTGACAGAGCAAACATGTTTACTAAGCTCTAGAAACTCCCAAAAAATACAAAAGCACAATCAATACATTTTGGAACCTTCTGCACCAATCAGAAATCATCTTCTCCTTACAGAATTAGGAAACAAAGAGATTCAGAACGAGAGTTTCACATTAACTCTCTGTAACATATTTAATTTAAATGTTATTCCATCAAAACATACACTTGAATGTTATTTCATTGGGATAGGTATGAGGGGAGCAGAAGTAGTAGTTTAAATAGCAACAAATCTTTAATTGATTATAAAATTCATATTAAGTCTCCCAATGGAGAAATGGGAATTTTATTTTTAAATCACCATTTGGAGTGCCTTTATGAAGGACTGTACATCCCTCTTGAAATGGACTGTATTTCTAGGCATGTCAGGGCAAACAGCAAAAATGCCTTTGTGAGGCCCAGGCTTGGCACAGAAGGCATTGAAGCAGTTAATTTTTTAGGAGATATTTTAGACTCCTTCCTCCACTGTATGTTTGATGTTTAGAGGCTCAATTTGGTTCAGTTTCAAACAATATAACTTTTAAACCACTTAAGTCCCTAAAATATTTCAAATGTAAAGCAACTGAGCATTTATATTTAGTTCAAAAGTAGACTAACACCCTCATATCATCAGTTGTACTGGTTGTAATTACTTAAATGTGTTCATCAGAGTTATAGTTATCTTCATTAAAATTGAAGTTATTTTCAGTAAAATTAAAGGGTTTACTTGTTTCTAACTTGCACATGATGGTAATTAATCTACCAGAGCAATTACAATTACAAACCTCTGCACTGCTTTAGTATGTGCAAGGTATTATACAAGTAGAATGATCTGTGATGCAACAGAATCTCTTATTCGTTATCATTTTATTTGCTACTTCCCTATTCAGGGTGGGCAATATTTATAGCCTTTATCCAAAACTCATGATCATACAGAGGTATGCACATCGGTCTCCCTGAGATACTGAGTCTTTGGTCTCCCCCTTGCTCATCTTCCATCCACAATCATTGCAAGAGACATCCTAATGATATGGCTCTCCCTCAACTTGTCTTCAATTGGAGCACATGCATTACATCCCATACAGTTTCTTTTTGTTTCCTATCGCAGAGTGTTCAACCATTTGACCATCTCAACATCTTCATTTCTGTGGTGGAGAGCATACTTATTTCCCTTCCTGTGACTGGCCAAGTCTCTGCTGCATATATTAAGATGCGTCAAATTACAATATTATATACTGAACCAGAATCTAAACTGTTTTATTTCTCTTGAAGCATGCTGACTCTGAAAAATGAGCATTCTGAGAGCCAGAATCAACTCTGATAGAGGAATATATCCAAGGCTTGCAGGAAGGTTACTGGCAGTCAGGAGATGAGTCAGGTCAAGTTTCATGGACTAAGGCACAAGTTCTCAATCTGAAGGTTGCAACCAACCTGCTTCTCCCATATTGCTAAATGGGAGGGAGGTCCAAGCTAGATGGGAAGGGGGTTCTGGTCTGAATAAAGGGGTTTTGATATGAAAAAATTGAGAACCACTGCACCTAAGGCAAGCTAGCTGCCGGAAATCTTCCCTACTCCCTAAGTCAGGGTTCTCATTTTTTTTTTCATATCAGACCCCTTTATTCAGATCAGAACCCTCCCTCACATCTAGCTGGGACCTCCTTCCCCTATAGCAATATGGGAAAAACAGGTTGGTTGCAAACCCATGCATTAGATCATGAAACCAGAACCTCTCACCCCCCCTTCTCTAAACAGGTACCAGAAGGGAAGAGGGTGAATTTTGGCAACTGAAAGACCATCCTTAAGTGGGAGGATAACCAGGTTACAGACTATTTTTGGAAGGAAGCAGTGGAGAATACTGACAAATAGCAACATCCAAAAGCTCAACGTTCAAACTCATGAATGTAAGTCTTCTTAAAACCAAAACCTTCATCTCTCTTGATCCAAATGAGGATGAAGCTTCTTCTTGAGTACTATGCCCTCTCCTCTTGTCTCTCTCACACAAATCAGTACATGTACCAACAGCTGTGGGGGAGATAGAGGTGCCTAATGTGAAAGGTCAGTTGTTTCCTCCTCCATACAGAAACTATAAAAGGTAATAAAAGGTTCTGGACAAATGGGATCTAGTTTGCAGACTCTTCTGTTCCCCTCTAGAGTACTGTCACTGAGGTCTTGTCTACACTTATAGCACTGCTGTGGCACTTAATGAAGACTCTACCGCCACTGACAGGAGAGCATCTCCCATTGATGTAAGGCAATACACTCCACACTCTGGATTAGGTTAGATTTTCCACATCCCTAAGGGATGCAAGTTATACCAACCTAAATCTATAGTGTAGACCCCGGATCAGTGAAATAGGAGCCACCGATCTCCCTTGCAGGACAAGAAGAGGAACTATTGCTACCTCCATCACTCTCTTCTGCTCCAAGAGGTGCCACTGCATCGGATGAGAAGGCACTATACATCAAATAAAACTTGTCCTCAAAACTTTTTCATTGGTCTTAAATATGTGGAAGCTAATATAACTTTACAGTACACAGTTTAACACTATGAGTAAAATTTTCAAAGGAGTCTCTGTCTCATTTTCAAATGTGACAGGCCCTTAAGAGCATAAGTCCCATTGAACTTCAGAGAGACTTATATCTTCACTACAAGTGCTACAGCAGTACAGCTGCAATGATGCCACTGTAGTGTAGACACTTGCTACTGCGACAGAAAGGGTTTTTCCATCACTGTAGTAAATCCACCCCCTTGAGAGGTGGTAGCTAGGTCAATGGAAGAATTCTTTCATCAATCTACCAGTGTCTACCCTGGGGCTTAGATCAGCCTAACCATCTCTCTCAGGGGTGTGATCTTTCCACATCTATGAGCAAGATAGTTAGGTTGACCTAAATTTTACATGTAAAGCAGACCTTAGGCTCCTAAGTTGCTTCTGAAAACGGGACTTAGGTGCTTTTCAAAATTTTAACCTGTATCACTAATATGTCTGCTGCATTTTATGTTCTATAAATGTTTTGTGATTTTGGTACTTCATTATAAATAAACCTATTATTAGCCATAGGTTTCATACAGTATTTACTACTATAAATTCAAGTTCCAAGAAGTCAAGGCACATTTAGCAGCACACACCGTGTGCATAGTCTTTACTTATACCCTTTGTCAGTAGATAGTAAAAATCATTTAAAATATTGTAGGTATTCTTACACTTTACCATGTCAATTACTAAAATAAATCCTTTTCTATGAAAATATGGTAGAGAAAGATTTTTAGCCTTTGTTTTAAAGAACGTTCATTTATTCTCCAGAAAAGATTGTGTAACAATTTATATAAAAGAAAATGAAAAGGGAAAAATCACTTCTTTTTAAATTTCACAAAAGGTAACGTCATAAGATCATAAAGAATGGCCATACTGGGTTTGACCAACAGTCCATCTAGCACAGTATCTGTCTTCCGACAGTGGCCAGCATCACATGCTTTAGAGGGAATAACAGAACAGGGCAATTATTGAATGATCCATCCTCTGTCATCCAGTCCCAGCTTCTGGACTGGATGACAGAGGATGGACCTCTCCTCTAGGAACTTATCTAATTCTTTTGTAACCCATTTGTACTTTTGGCCTTCACAACATCCCCTGGCAAGAAGTTCCACAGGTTGATGGTATATTGTTTGAAGAAATAATTCCTTCTGTTTGTTTTAAACCTGCTGCCTATTAATTTAATTGGGTTACCCTGGTTCTTGTGTTATGTGAAGGGGTAAATAACACTTCCCTATTCATCTTCTCAAACCATTCATGATTATATAGACCTCTATCATACCCCCTATTAGTTGTCTCTTTTATAAACTGAGCAATCCCAGTCTTTTTAATCTCTCCTCATATGGAAGCTGCTGTTCCATACCCCTCATCATTTTTGTTGCCCTTCTCCATATGTTTTCCAATTCTAATATATCTCTTTTGAGATGGGGCAACCAGAACTGCATCGCAATATTCAAGCGATGCATACTATGTGGGCATACCATGGCTATATATAGTTGTATTATGATGTTTTCTGTCTTATTATCTATCCCTTTCCTAATGATTCCTAACATTGTTCGCTTTTTTGACTGCTGCTTCACATTGAGCAGATGTTTTCAGAGAACTATCCACAATGACTCCAAGATCTTTTTTTTGCCTCTGTCTTCACAAACAAGGTCAGCTCCCAGACTGCTGCACTGGGCAGCACAGTATGGGGAGGAGGTGACCAGCCCTCCGTGGAGAAAGAAGTGGTTCGGGACTATTTAGAAAAACTGGATGAGCACAAATCCACGGGGCCGGATGTGCTGCATCTGAGGGTGCTAAAGGAGTTGGCGGATGTGATTGCGGAGCCATTGGCCATCATCTTTGAAAACTCATGGCGATCGGGGGAGGTCCCGGATGACTGGAAAAAGGCTAATGTAGTGCCCATCTTTAAAAAAGGGAAGAAGGAGGATCCGGGGAACTACAGGCCAGTCAGCCTCACCTCAGTCCCTGGAAAAATCATGGAGCAGGTCCTCAAGGAATCAATTATGAAACACTTAGAGGAGAGGAAAGTGATCAGGAACAGTCAGCATGGATTCACCAAGGGGAAGTCGTGCCTGACTAACCTAATTGCCTTCTATGAGGAGATAACTGGCTCTGTGGATGAGAGGAAAGCAGTGGATGTGTTATTCCTTCACTTTAGCAAAGCTTTTGATACCGTCTCCCACAGTATTCTTGCCGCCAAGTTAAAGAAGTATGGGCTGGATGAATGGACTGTAAGGTGGACAGAAAGCTGGCTAGATCGTCGGGCTCAACGGGTAGTGATCAATGGCTTCATGTCTAGTTGGCAGCCGGTTTCAAGCGGAGTGCCCCAAGGGTCGGTTCTGGGGCCAGTTTTGTTTAATATCTTTATTAATGATCTGGAGGATGGTGTGGACTGCACTCTCAGCAAGTTTGCAGATGACACTAAACTGGGAGGAGTGGTAGATACGCTGGAGGGTAGGGATCAGATACAGAGGGACCTAGACAAATTGGAGGATTGGGCCAAAAGAAACCTGATGAGGTTCAACAAGGACAAGTGCAGAGTCCTGCACTTAGGACGGAAGAATCCTATGCACTGCTATAGACTAGGGACCGAATGGCTAGGTAGCAGTTCTGCAGAAAAGTATCTAGGGGTCACAGTGGACGAGAAGCTGGATACGAGTCAACAGTGTGCTCTTGTTGCCAAGTCTAATGGTATTTTGGGCTCTATAAGTAGGGGCATTGCCAGCAGATCGAGGGACGTGATCATTCCCCTTTATGCTACATTGGTGAGGCCTCATCTGGAGTACTGTGTCCAGTTTTGGGCCCCACACTAAAAGAAGGATATGGAAATATTGGAAAGAGTCCAGCGGAGGGCAACAAAAATGATTAGGGGTCTGGAGCACATGACTCATGAGGAGAGGCTGAGGGAACTGGGATTGTTTAGTCTCCAGAAGAGAAGAATGAGGGGGGATTTGATAGCTGCTTTCAACTACCTGAGGAGGGGTTCCAAAGAGGATGGAACTCGGCTGTTCTCAGTGGTGGCAGATGACAGAACAAGGAGCAATGGTCTCAAGTTGCAGTGGGGGAGGTCTAGGTTGGATATTAGGAAACACTATTTCACTAGGAGGGTGGTGAAGCACTGGAATGCTTTACCTAGGGAGGTGGTAGAATCTCCTTCCTTGGAGGTTTTTAAGGCCCGGCTTGACAAAGCCCTGGCTGGGATGATTTAGTTGGGAATTGGTCCTGCTTTGAGCAGGGGGTTGGACTAGACGACCTCCTGAGGTCCCTTCCAACCCTGATATTCTATGATTCTATGATCTCTGTCTTGAGTGGGAACAGTTAATTTAGACCTCATCATTTTGTATATACAGTTGGGATTATGTTTTCCAATGTGCATTATTTTGCATTTATCACCCTTGAATTTCATCC
>NW_020664435.1:21731436-21737117 GCF_002925995.2 Terrapene triunguis | reverse complement strand
AGAAGAGGGGTTTTTAAAGGTCGCAGGCAGCCCTTAATTGGACTCAGGCATCCTAGGACTGATATACCAACCTTCTACCACTTTTTGGTGGCTGACCAGTCTGACTTTGTCACAGTCTGGTTTATTTAACCATCTGGCTTAAGTGTACCACTGAATACAAATTCAGGATGTTCTCAAATAATTAATGTCTTATAAATATATACTTAATTATATTTGTTAAAGCTTCCTGTTATTACAGGATCCCTTCATCCTTTTTCTTTATTAGTATCAAAATTATGACTGTTAACAGTCTACACTTTTTTTCCAAATAATGCAAAGCTCTCTTTTAAAGACTATACTTACTGACACATTTAAATCCTTTATCTGCATGTAAACAGTCCCAAATTTGAAGTTTAAAAGAATGATTAAGAAAGAAAGCTGTGTAATTCAATATAAACTCTCCTAACTTTAGATAAATTGGTCTTTTCTGCTCTACAATTGTTATATAAAGAAAGAAACCAAATGCTTTTCCACTTTGAACCGAAAGTTTGTGTTTGTCATTCATATCTTCCTTTTATACAAGAAGAATTGTGTTCAAGAAATTTTCTCTGTGTTTGAACCAGCAATGTTTGGAAACTAAGAGTTAAGGTTAAGAGTCTTCCTTTATTATCTCAATTCTGTCTAAGTATTCAACAGACTGGGTATATAACTTCATGTCCTGATCTGAGACTTCTGTAACACCTTAATACAATGGGACAAGAGAAGAATGTACAATATTATCCATAAGTTTAAATATTTAGTTTTATCAGTTCATGTCATTTTAGGCCCCAAATACAACTTACTACCCCTTATTCACACATGCATCCCATTGATTTCAATTAGGTTAGCCATGTGAACAAGTCAAGCTCGATTTGGTCTATTTATCTTGCATTCTTTTAAGGAAAAATGCAACTCATTCTGCCACTTCCTACTCACCACTCATTTCTCCAGGATTTCTTGACAAAATAGCAAATACAATCTATGGTATCAGGGTTACTTAGAAATAATTCAGTTCATTGATATCATCAGCAGTAAAGGCTTCTGTGAAGATGTGTAGACTTCCAGGTTCATTACAATCTAGCATGTTACTGCAGCTGCTATGTAGACATACAAAAGTCTTTCATCTTAATAAGAGATACATGGCTATGTACTGTCCTAATTAATTAAACCCAATGGACCAAATTCTGCCCATGGTTACACAATTAATTCAGTATGGTTGCACAGGTGTCACTAAGGGCAAAGTTTGCTTTAATGTCTTTTTACAAAACAGATCTTAGGGATTCTTTGCTGAAAAAAGAAGCTATTGTACCTTTGCTGCTTTTCTAAGTAAGAAACTATTTTACCCTATTAGTATAGGATATTTCTCCAGCAGGGGAAGGTCAGTTTTGATTAAACTCTCTCTTCTTCAAAAAGCACAGACGACCAGTTGCAGAATTCTGGATAAGCTTACACCTCCTTTTAGCATCCCAAGTTAGATGCCACACCACTTCAGTTTCGGACACGTGGTTGATGCAAATCATTCTTCAGGGAAATGGGAAATTCTGCTCCCTAGTTTCAGCTCTGAGCAGAGGTCTATGTAATCTTTGTCATAAAATGACTTTTATGGGTGGGAGCAGAGCTCCCTCTGGGCTTTCTTCCCAAACCTCGGATCTGTGACTTTCCTTTGGATAATCTATTGTCCCTTCGCTGGTACTTCTGTGAGGATGAGGACTGAAAGTGTCTCCTGGGGGCACTTCATGACAATGGGAGGGACTGCGCAGATTTTGTGACATTATCAGTCACTACCTTGTCTAGCTTTTCTCTGAAAAGGAAGGAACCTGTAAACTTGGCAAAGAATAGGACCTGCTTAGAATGAGTATCCAACTTCCAGGGTCGGAACCATAGATGACTCCTGGTTTCTGAGCTGGAAACCAGAAACCAGGGACCTGGCTGAGAACTTCATTGCATTCATTGAGGCATTTTTCCTTGTACATATTGGGGTCCAGGAAGTGGGCGTAAGCCCGCCCACTGCTAAAGGATCCCCCCCCCAGACTAAGGGGCGGATCTACAGGGCCTGAAACACAAATGATTACGGGGGACAACTAATGTAATAACAGGGACAGGAGTGCGGTCAAAGGGTCAAAAGAAGGGAACAGCTGTGAATGCTGTTGCTAGGGAGACTTTCTTTAAAATGGAGTCAAAGTCAGCATGATCCCTGTCCTTTAGGGCTCTGAGATCTTCCAGCCAGGAAAGAGATGCCCTTGCAAAGCAGGTAGCTGCTACAGACACTCTGAGGGAGACCAAGGAGGACTCAGAGTCCTTCCTGAGAGTGGCCTCCACTTCTCTATCTATTGGGTCCTTAGGATAGAATTCCCCTTCTGAGGAAATGACCATATCCCTTGCTAGAAATACTACAGTGGCAACTACCTGAGGTACCTCAGCGATAGAGGCCTTGGGTTCCTGTATCTTTATAGAATAGGTCATTTTTGTTAATGTGCTCACCCTAATCAGGCTTGTTCCATTCATCCCTGACCATGTCCTCAAAGGCAGACTGTGGGGGAATTGCAGTCTCAAGGAAGGATTTCGAGGGGCAAAATTTACCGTGAGGCTTGCTCTCAAGAACCTGTTCAGGTTGGATCTGAATCGTGGAGACAGCCCTTCTGCACATGGCCTCAAATTTCTCGGGGGAAAAAAAGCTCTTGTGTTTTTTCCCCCAGTCTTGTTTGGATTCAGAGTCCCATAGTTCGCCTTCCTCAGTGGAGGAGAAAAAAGAGGAGCCAGAGGGCTCATACCACCAAGATTTTCTGCAATTCTCCCCCCCCCCCTTTTTGATTTCTTTGCTCTTTGCATGCTTTGCAGGTGTAGGAGCTCTGTTGTGGCTTTGAGGCCTTTTGCAGCTTGCCTTTTCCAGAAGCCCTCAGGAAAGTCCTCTCTCCGATTCCTCCCCCTCCTTGGTCCCATTCCCATGGGGGTGGAACTCATTACCAGAGCCCTTCTGTTCAAATTGGGAAGGATGGGGGCTGTTTAAGAGCACTGCAACTTTTCCCAGACCACTCAGGACCCACTCTAAGACTTGGAGGGGGGAGGGATTTGTGGTCCCACAAGCCTTCCTCTTTGTTCCCTGGGGACTTACCCCCTGAGTTGGGTGGTTGGTGTCCTTGTCTTTAGAGCCTTTCCCTGATCTGTTCTTCCTGGTCCATTCTTTTCCATGTTGGAGCCATGGCTTCTTTGATGAGTATGTCATCAACCTACCTGTCCCTCTCAGAGCCCTGAGACCTAAAGCAGTTAGGGTCAGCTGGCTGGGTGCAGGCTAGGCACAATTCACCATCTGCTGAGCTTGGGAAGGCTGCCTGACAAATGGAGCACTTCTTGGATCTGACACGGTGCTTTCTTAGTTGCTCTGCCATGCCTGTACAGGGGCAGAGGAGCCAGCAGAGAGATGCTGCAGTGGAGGCTCAGAGAGAATTGAACCATCAGGCTGCTTAAGACCGACCCAGGGAAGAAGAAAGAAACCTGAAATAGAGAAACTGATCACCACTGCCCCCAAAAAAGGGAGAAAAATAAAGATAGAAATAAAAGAAGTAGGAACAGTGTAACTGCCAACTGACCACAGCTGCAGAGAATGGGGGAAGCGGAAGTAAAGGGAGTGTGGCCAGGCTGTGAAATACCAAATCTCTGATCGCTTCTGTGAGCTGCAGAATAAAGGGGAGCAAACCAGACATCCAGAATTGTGGGAGACACTGGGGTGCAGAAAAGAAAGACTTGGAGAACCATGTTCCTCTGTGAGGAAATGTGAAGAATTATCTCTCCATACATCTCCCCAAATTCTACTGAGTTCCAATTCCTTGGGCTCTGAGGATTGCTGGCCATGTCGCTGTCCTACACCATGAACCTGCAAACTCCCTTAATTCTACCTCCACAAGCTCAGACCAGTGGAATCTTCTCACTACCTCCTTTTCCTACTCTCATCTATTTTTCTACAGGTCGGGAATATTTGACCCTAAATATAAAATGAACAAATTTACTAATTAACCATATGACTTTTTTTTTTAAACCCTCATTTCCTTGGGGGGAAAAAAGGTTAAATTAAACATTATATTGTGGATTTCAGTAAACAAGATTTAATTTGTGTTTGCCCATGTTCCACAAGATTGTGTCTTGGAAAATATGTGTTCAGTAAGTAGTGAAGGAATAAATTCCATGTAATCACTCAGAACACAAACAAGAGTTGTTGCTAAATGAATCCAACCTTTGTATCAATATTATTATTTTAGAATTTCATGCAAAGTTACATTGATAGAGGTCACCCTTTGTTTACAAGCACATGCTCTTCTTGAATGATTGACACATACAGTACAGTATACAGTATACAGTACAGTATACTGTACAGATCATTTGTGCCAATTATAGAGGCCTTTAGTTTTGCTTCACTTTTTCTGAGTAACTGCCTAGAAACCTTTTGTCCATAAAAAAATATAATGCTTTAGTAAATCAAAAAAATTCTCAGCATCACTTTATAATTAGTAAACAAAAACTATACTTAATAGCTGCAGGATACAGTCCATCCATCCAAAACCCTGGTTCAGCAGCTGTTCAACAATCTGGGATTAAGATCAATTCAGATATTTTTTGGTTGTTATGATCTTTGCTTTAGCAGACATACATACAACTATTCTTAACTTTAAAAGGATATACTTGGTATGCTCATATCCCATATTTGATCCATCTATATATAAGAAAGGGCATTCTGATATATCCTCTAACAGGAAACTATAACCTGTACTTGAAGGATGATGGTCTAATAGGTCCCTATTAGACTTATTAATTATTTTAGTGTGTACTGCCTGCCTGAACTCCTCCAAACTACATTTCAGCTGTTACATAAGTGTTTCCTGACCCAAGGATGCCAAAGTCTACTCTGGAAGAAGCACTGCTTAGATAAGAACAGGAGGAATTTAAAAAGCTTTATGACACCTGATCTCCCCCTCCCTCTGATCTCCCCCCTCTCCCATTAAAAGTGTGCTGCCACAACAAAGCAGAATGTGATTATTTGCAAGCCACCCATATTCTGTCCCCACAACCACATTCTCCTTAATCCAGACAGCCATAGGAACAACTACATGGATGCAGGTTCATACCATATGTGGCCCAAAATTCTCTCCACCTGCTTTCATGGCACCCAGCTACACTGCAAGAGCACATAAGGGAAATCTTCATGTGGCAATGAATTGATAATCCTGTGCTAAGCACAATATAGCCTCTGCTGAGTAAGGAAGAGGTATCAGAGAGCAAAAATTGACAAAAACCCCAAACCAACACTCTCACCTTTCCATACTCCATATAAATACATAAATAAATAAATACATATACCAAAACCCTAAACAACCCAAGATAGGGGAGAAGATACTGGTAGACACGGCAGAGAGGTAAGATAAGAGCCAAGTGTAGACAGATCCACAGAAGCCAAGGTAAACAATCCTTAACAATGCTTGTAGTGCTTAGAGATTTCAGCACACCACATATATCATCATACATTAATCTGACATTCTTGCTACATAAAAGGTATAAAGGGAAGACAAGGCTAGAAGTAAAACTACTGGTAAATGTCTTGCCCCTTAATAGTTACATTTATTTAAAAACACTGCTCTACAGCCAAAATGCTTCTGAAATAAATGTAGTCAAAC
>NW_020664435.1:21719851-21726436 GCF_002925995.2 Terrapene triunguis | reverse complement strand
AAAAATTGTAGACCAGTGAAATTAGTCAGAAAGAGTTTAGGAGGAGCCACAACCAACTATATGACTGTAAAAGCGGATACATTACACTGTAATTTATAAACTTCTTAAAATGAAGATCTGCTGCACTGTTTTGGCTCTATAGGACTCATTATGATCATTCATGTAAATGTAAGTAAAATTATTTTAAAATTCCCTTATGTTATAAGTAGTAACAGATCAACAGAGATATTACATTTTATTATGTAATACAGATTTAGGGATTTTTTAATATGAGGATTAGTGATTTGAGACTGGATCTCAAGGGCCTCAAGGAAACCATTTTGAAGCACTTGGAGGAGAGGTAGGTGATCAGGAACAATCAACATGGATTCACCAAGGGCAAGTCATACCTGACCAACCTGATTGCCTTCTATGATGAGATAACTGGCTCTGTGGATATGGGGAAAGCAGTGGACGTGATATATCTTGACTTTAGCGAAGCTTTTGATACGGTCTCCCACAGTATTCTTGCCAGCAAGTTAAAAAAATATGGATTGGAAGAATGGATTATAAGGTGGATGGAAAGCTGGCTAGATTGTCAGGCTTAACGGGTAGATATCAATGTCTTGATGTCTAGTTGGCAGCCGGTATCAAGCGGAGTACCCCAGGGGTCGGTCCTGGGGCCGGTTTTGTTCAACATCTTTATTAATGATCTGGATGATGGGATGGATTGCACCCTCAGCAAGTTCGCAGATGACACTAAGCTCGGGGGAGAGGTAGATATGCTGGAGGGTAGATTTAGGGTCCAGAGTGACCTAGACAAATTGGAGGATTGGGCCAAAAGAAATCTGATGAGGTTCAACAAGAACAAGTGCAGAGTCCTGCACTTAGGACAGAAGAATCCCATGCACCGCTACAGGCTGGGGACCGACTGGCTAAACAGCAGGTCTGCAGAAAAGGACCTGGGTATTACAGTGGATGAGAAGCTGGATAGGAGTCAGCTGTGTGCCCTTGTTGCCAAGAAGGCTAACAGCACACTGGGTTGCATTAGTAGGAGCATTGCCAGCAGATTGAGGGAAGTGATTATTCCCCTCTATTCGGCACTGGTGAGGCCACATCTGGAGTATTGCATCCAGTTTTGGGCCCCCCATTACAGAAAGGATGTGGACAAATTGGAGAGAGTCCAGTGGAGTGCAATGAAAATGATCAGGGGGCTGGGGCACATGACTTACGAGGAGAAGCTGAAGGAACTGGACTTGTTTAGTCTTCAGAAGAGAAGAGTGAGGGGGGATTTGATAGCAGCCTTCAACTACCTGAAGGGGAGTTCCAAAGAGGATGGAGCTCGGCTGTTCTCAGTGGTGGCAGATGACAGAACAAGGAGCAATGGTCTCAAGTTGCAGTTGGGGGGGGGGGTCTAGGTTGGATATTAGGAAACACTATTTCACTAGGAGGTGGTGAAGCACTGGAACGGGTTACCTAGGGAGGTGGTGGAATCTCCATCCTTAGAGGTTTTTAAGGCCTGGCTTGACAAAGCACTGGCTGGGATGATTTAGTTGGTGTTGGTCCTGCTTTGAACAGGGGGTTGGACTAGATGACCTTCTGAGGTCTCTTCCAACCCTAATCTTCTATGATTCTATGATCTGTTTCAGTAAGTCTATGAAAATCCTTTTCATCTTGTGAATTACAGAACCAGTAGACATAAAAGATCTTACAGACCTATCTTGCCTAAATAGCTTCCATGAACAGAATGAATGATAGGGAAATTTATAATTTCTGGGGGGAAAAAAATCACTCAAGGCTTAAACCTAGCATTCAAGTTATGCAACTAGTATAGCTGGTTTACAATAGATGAGTCAGTGTAGACCAGGGGTCCCCAACACGGTGCCCGCGGGTGCCATGGCGCCCGCCGGGGCATCTATGTGCGCCCACCTACTGGCCGCCGGACAAGCAGCTGCCGAAATGCCGCCGAGAAGCGGCAACGTCAAGAAGCGCTGCCGTCGAAATGCCGCCGATTTTCGGCGGCATTTCGGCGGCAATGCTTCTTGACGTTGCCGCTTCTCAGCGGCATTTTGGCAGCTGCTTTTCCAGCAGCCACGGTCCTCGGTCTGGCGCCCGCCACACAGAAAAGGTTGGGGACCATTGGTGTAGACACACACACCAAAATGCAAGATTTAATCTTTGAGAGATTATCTAAATATCTTCAACTTTTCAGTTAAAAAAGTAATGCACAGTGGTTACTTTCTAAGCGAAATAGTTTGTGATTTAATTTTATTTGCCAGCATATGTAAAGGTACCCGGTCATATTACATTTTGAAAACCTAAGTCATTTTGAAGCCCTATGTGCAAAAGGTGTTTGAAACCACTAAATTATATTATCTGTGGTTGAATAATTTAATAAGGGCCATCTTGATTTTTCACTCCAAATTTGATTTCAAAATAACTTTTGACCTTCATCTGAGACATTGAATTTTAAATTTCATCTTAGAAAGATTATATAATCTGAAAATATACATCTGAATAAAATACATCCCTCTACACAGGGGTTTATAATAGAAGTTAACATAAGGAGAATTACAGTTATTTATAACAGTATTCCTATAATAATATTAATAAGTCTTTAAATATTAGTGACCTGATTTTCAAAGATATTAAGTATCCACAACTCTCATTAAAATCAACTGGATTTTTGAGGCCTCAGCACTTTTGGAATAAAGGCTAAAATGTTATGAACTATAGTTGTGATTAATCAGCCACATGTAACTCTAAATAACTACCATATTCCAAAAATGTAATAAAAAATACATTTATTCCACTTCTTTAAACATCAGTTGAATATTTAATATTTGCCTCTTTTAACTGGTGGCTCTATGAAGCTATAAAGCTGCCTGCACAATGAAAACTATATATGCACTAGTGGCAAAGTAGTCTACTGTGTTTTGTAAAGAGAACATATCCCCAAACAAAAAGGTTTATTTTAAATAGCTTTTCTAAGTACAAAGATGCTGCAGATTGCCTTGGCAATCTACTGCTACTGGAGACATGGATACTGGAATGGAAAACACTTGAAAAATCAATTTTGATTACAAATACTTTCAATGTTTTCCATTTTAAAAAGCTGCAAATGCCAAGTTTTAAAAGTTAACAACAGGAAAAGAAAGGCTCAAGCATGTTCACAATTTTTTATTCTTTTTTACTATTTACCATTTTTTCTCTCTAATCAAATCACTTGCATTTTTGCCTGTAACCAGAGGCTCTACTGAATATTGAACATGAACAGGCAAGAATCTTTTCAACAAAACTTTACCTTGTCATATTTATTTCCCTTTGATTTTTTAAAATGAAGAAGATTCTTATCATTAATCATATAGTTTACAAAAGTAGATAATTTGCAGGTATAAAGAGAATTACATACCTTATTGTAATGAATGAGAAGACCATAAACCAAAATATGTTTCTTTTTCACTTCCTTTGCAAATTCCTTTATCCCAGCCAGTTCTTCCATTCCACTGCTGAAAGACATATTTTCTGAAACATTCAAATGGACCTGCAAAGGGGCGCAAAAAGCAAACCATTACTACATTATATTACAAAGTATATTCCGTTAGATCTCCAGATTTTTTAAAAAAAAATTTAGATAAACACAAAAATAATATAAGATGGCAAAGGATTTATTTATAAATTTGTATTAACGTCATGCTCCATGACTTAAATATTTAATAAGAGGAAAACTTTTTCAAAATCTAGATAAACCAACATGCCAGAAGTGAGCAGAACAAAATGTGCTCTCTACATTTAAGAGTTTATTAATTTTAAAAAAATCTCTAATCTCTGATCCATCTTTCATGCAATTGTTTAGTATCAATGCATTCACAAATCGAATCCTCATCTGAAGAAATCAGAGAAGAGTACAGATGTTTTCCTTTAACAACTTTTAGTTTTTCAACATGGAATCACATTCTCAAGAATATTTGCTGTGTCTGTTCTATGTCTGGGGCATTGCATTTGTAAGTTGCATTCTGTACTATGTTGCACTTCAGCATTGTAAAGAGACGTATGGTAACTAGTTCTCACACTGACTCAGACTTGACAACAATCCAACGATTTTGATCTTTATCTCTTCACAAAGTTTCTATTAAGCACAGAAAACCAAGATTTAAGAAGGACATTTCTTCATATAACGTTTTTCATATGATGCCACTGCTATGCTACTGGATAGTTAAAACGAGTCTCATAAAACAAAAAAATAAAAAGCTACTTTGCAGAAAATTAAAGTTCCTAAATTCTTAATGGGATTTTGTGTTTTTGAAATATTTGATTTGAGATTGAGTTTTGTCATTACCAGTCCTGCCTCACTTTCCTGATGGAGGCAAGAGCTAGTGAGTCATGCTTTGACAACACTTGTGCTTTTCTTCTGCTCTACTTCAAGCCTTACAGAACCCTCATTACTGCTTCAAAAATATATTGTGTGTCTAAATCGATGTCCATCAACATGACATGTTTACGAAAAGCTAAAGTAATTAACATTTTTAATAAGCAGAAATTCACAACTAGAAGGCATCTTACACTAAAGGGAAAACTTGTTACGAATATTATTTTGAAATAGGATGCAACATCCTCTGCCTGCCATCAGGGAAAGGGCCTGATTGTTGAAGATTATGACAATGTATATTACATGAAAAAAATGTGCTAGTGTGACACTGAGTCTGCATGTTCATAGTACATTATCAAATCATGAAATTCAAGAGTTAATATTGGTGATGGAATCTTATCTTCATGACATTGCACATCTTGCATATTTTATTATATACATTTTACAACATAAACAGGATTATATTCTACTATATATTTAACTAGAACATTAAGAATAGAAAATATCACTACTGATTATTATAGGACCCAGCTCTTATATAGCACTTTTCATCAGTAGATCTCAAAGCGCTCTACAAAGGAAGTCAGTATCATTATCTCCATTTTACAGATGGGGAAACCGAAGTACAGGGAAGTGAAGCAACTTGCCCAAGGTACCCAACAGGCAATGGCAGAGCCAAGAATAGAACTCAGGTCTCCGTCACAGTCCAGTGCTCTATCCACCACTTCAAACAGATATCGTGGGGGTCACTAATGGGCATAGGCCGGGTAGACGATGAACATGGCTTAAAGCCTGGGGAAGTTCCGTGGTGAAGTCCCAGCCAGGACTCCAACTACTAAAACTATTATCTAACACTTAACTTAGTGGTCCATACCTAACAACTAACTACAAAGGAGACAGAACAATGGGTCTGAAAGAATCGCTAACGCTCTTGCAATGCAAGACAAGGCACTCCGACCAACCGCCATGGGCGGTAAGAAGAAACTGAGAGGGCATAGGGTCGGTGGCACTCAAGGGGGCACCACAGCCAACATTACAGATACCACTAAGACAAAAGTCTCCGACGACTGTGCACGTGGGCACGCACGCACCTAGAATGGAATCAACATGAGCAAGCACTCATAGAAGAATCTGTGCCTTTGTAAACTATTGCAGCTCCCCGTGTACCTGCCTGCTCTCAACTTTCTGTTCTGACTGGAACAATCAAGCCAACAGTCTGTGGTGAATAACTACCTCTTAACAGGTCTTTAAAAATTAACACTTTCCAAACTGTGTATGCATGTCCAGCATAGATATGTGGAAATGTGCACCAGAACACAATGTTTTGTTGTGCATGCTAAGAATGCAATTTTCAAACCACTCATAACTTTGTTAGATATAAATCAATTCTTTAAAAAATTTAGCTGAGGCACTGCTCCTTAATGACAATTTACAAACAAATTTTAAAACTTCTGCTTTTTTTGAGACTCCAGTCAAGATAATGTGTAGTCAAAAGCTATATATTTTAGTCACATTCACAAAATTCATAAGACGCGGAAGAGATTTTCCTCAAACATACCTTTGAACTAAGAGCAAATATTGGACATTTCAGCTCCAAAGTCCTCCATTGTCCCCCCCCCCCCAAAAAAAGTTGCATGAGAGTGAAAATTGAGTTAAAATAGCAATCTTAACCACAGCATTTGATACTAGCAAAGGCTATAATGCACTAATAGTGAAAATGCAGGAAATGCATTATAACAGGTTTAAGCACAATACATTTGTCCAGTGAAACATAGCTACAAGTTTATACAGAGTTTAGAGCAGCTGTGTTAGTGTGGGAATAGAGATATTGGGTCCGAAGCTGGAGCTTAGCTGTTCAGCAGAGAGCTCATGTTTGGTGTAGGAGAGGTGGAAAAACTGTTGTACTGGGTTATAGCAAGCCAATCAGTGTTCACTTACGCTGGTTACAAAAGGATCCAATGGGCCAAAAATGTACTCAGGTATCAGTATGATATAGTGACATCCTGGCCACACCCTGCTATAATATCAGTAAGGGGGGCAAGTGATGTAGGAGCCCCTATGCTGGCTGTACGCCACTAGAGGGTCTCCCTTATACTGCAGTGATCCTCCCCTCGCTAGCTACATTAGTGGTTTGGTGCAAAGCAGTGCAATGCACCGGAGAATCTGGCCCATTACATTTACAATCAAAAAAGTTAAACACTAAAAAAAAAAAAAAAAAAAAAAAAAAAAAAAAAAAA